>NW_006408527.1:29944669-29946502 GCF_000296735.1 Chrysochloris asiatica | reverse complement strand
TGGTTTCCAAACTGTCTGGACCAGGGCTGATGAAAGGAGATGGGGATATGACTCTTGTAGTACAATAGTGAATAATTGTTATCAGGACTGACTGTAAGGGTCAGAAATGTAAACGTGGATGTTCTGTAACAGAAAGAGGGGAGTGACTGATTTTGCAGTCCAGGGGCAGAGGTCCTTGGGACCATCAATTGAGAAGAGCAGAGTGTGGGACCCTACCCAGATTATCAGTGATGCCAGAAATGGAGGCAGAGATGATGATGTGACTGATGGAGCAGCTGAGGACAGTGGACTCAGGGAGGAAGAGGGGCTATGGGCTGACAGCCAGGGGTCAGGCCTGTGGGATGTACCGTTTGGTTGTTTGATGATGCATGGATTGTAATCATTGCTATGAAATGAAATATGAAAGGATAAATGTAAAACTGATGTTCTCCCATGTTAACCCACATAATTCACAATAAAATCTTTAAAAAAGAATACATCAATTAGATGGGTTGAAAAAAAAAATTGTGAAATTCAGATGACACAACCTTGATAATTGGAAGTGAAAAGGACTTAAGATATTTACAGATGAAAATCAAAGACTATAGCCTTCAATATGGATTGAACTTTAATATAAAGAAAATGAAAATCCTCCCATCTGGAAAAATAAATAACATCATGATAAATGGAGAAAAGATTGAAATTGTCAAAGACTTCATTTTGCTTGAATCCACGATCAACACTTAAGAAATCAAATTTGTTCTTCAACACTTTTAAGAGTTCTTTTACAGCAGTTTTGCAGCAATTTGTAATCCATTGTTTGATCTATTTATTTATTGAATCAGGCAAATCTGCTGCAAAAGACCTCTAAAGGTGTTGAAGAGTAAGATGTCACTTTGAGAACAAAGGTACAGCTTACCCAAGGCAGGCTATTTTCAAATGCCTCATATGCATGTGGAAGTTGGACAAGAAAAAAGTCAACTGTAGAAGAATTGATCCACTTAAATTAGGGTGTTGGCAAAAAAAATATATTGAAAATTCCATGAATTGCCAGAAGAACAAACAAATCTGTCTTGTAAGAAGTACATTCAGAATGGTCCTTAGGAGGGGGAATCATGAGACTTCATCTCTCATACTTTGGACATATTGTCAGGACGGACCATTCCTTAGAGAAGGACATCATGCTAGGTCAAGTGGAATGTCTGGGAAATTGAGGTAGAATGGCACATTGGCAGCAACAATGGGCTCAAATATAACAACAATTATTAGGATGGCCTAGGACCAGGTAGTGTTTCATTCTGTTTTGCATAGTGTCATATGAGTCAGAATCAACTCAAAGATACCAAAGAACAACAATCGGTTCCAACTCAAAGCGTCCCTGTATAGGGTTTCCGAAAAACAGCTGGTGACCACCTTGAAGTTCAAACTGATCTTGCAGTCCAGTGCCACACCAGTTCTCCATAATACCCACACTAAATGGGTATATGTTTGCAAAGGACTTTATTCTTATAGATTACCTAATGTGGTTTTCACAAACAGCCTATGAGAAAGTAAAAGTTCTTCCTATTTTCAAAAGGAGAGTTACAGATTTTATACAACAGATCAGAAAGCATGTTGCAAAAGAAGACCTCAAATACTTGGGATCCAAGTTTTTCTTTCCTATTTCAGTGTTCTATCCCTATACCACTCGTTTCATTCACAAAGATATCATATGCATTTTTGTTGTTGCTAAGAGTCGTCAATTGGTTCTGATCAAAAGTGACACTGCATAGGGTTTCCAAGAAGCAGGTGGTGGGTTTAAATCACTGACATTGAGGTTAACAGTCCAGTGTTAATCTTATAGTACCATGCCAG
>NW_006408527.1:29942316-29943330 GCF_000296735.1 Chrysochloris asiatica | reverse complement strand
GTCTCTGCCTTTTTGCTATTGTAAATAGTGCTGCTATGAACATTGGTGTGCATATATCTACTTGTTTTATGGTTTGTATTTCTTATGGGTAAATACCAAGTAGAGGAATTGCTGGATCATAAGGTCTGTCAGTGTGTCCTACTGTGGTGGCTTGTGAGTTGCTGTGATTCTGAAAGCTATGCCACCAGTATTTTAAATAGCAGCAGGGTCTCCCATGGTGGACAGGTTTCAGATGAACTTCCAGACAATGACAGACTAGAAACAAGAAGTGATGAACTACTTCTGAATATGTAGTCACTGAAAACGTGCTGAATAGCAGAGAAACACTGTCAGAAATAGTGCTGAAAAATGAGCCCCTCAGGTTGGAAGGCACTCAAAATGCGACTGGGGAAGAGCTGCCTCCTCAAAGTAGAGGTGACTGTGATGATGCGAATGGAGTAAAGCCTGTGGTAGAAAAGCCCGTAGGACCTTCATTTGCTGATGGGGCACAACTCAAAATGAAGAGAAACAGCTGTAAACATCCATTGAAAATTGGAACATGGAATGTACAAATTATGAGTCTGGGAAAACTAGAAGTTGTCAAAAATTAAATGAAATGCATAAACATTGATATCTTAGGTATTAGTGAGCTGAAATGGACTGCTATTGGCCATTTTGAATCTGATGACCACATGGTTTACTATGCTGGAAATGACAAACTGAAGAGGAATGGTGCTGCATTCACTGTCAAAAAGAACATATCCAGATCAGTCATGAGGTACAATGCTGTCTGTGCTAGGATAATATACATGTGCCTACAGGGAAGACCAGTTAATACCACTATTATTCAAATTTATGCACCAATCATTAAAGCCCAGTGAGGATTAAATAGAAAAATTCTACCAACTTCTTCAATCTGAAATTGATCAAATATGCAATTAAGATATATCGATCATTACTGGTGATTGAAATGCAAAGGTTGGGAGCAACGAGGAAGGATCAGTAGTTGGAAAACATGGCCTTAGTAACAGAAAT
>NW_006408527.1:29937818-29940126 GCF_000296735.1 Chrysochloris asiatica | reverse complement strand
AGCATTATGAATAGCAACAAAACATTATCAGATACAATGAGGGGAGATGAGCTCCTCAGTTTGGAAGGCAGTCAAAATACGATTGGGGAAGAGCTGCCTCCTCAACGTAGAGTTGACCATAATGACAAGAATGGAGCAAAGCTTTCAGAAACTTCATTAACTGATGGGGCATAACTAAACAAGAGGAAAAACAGTTGCAAACATCCATTAATAATCAGAACATGGAATATAAGTAGTATGACTCTAGAAAACTGGAAGTTGTCAAAAAATGAAGTGGAACACATAAAGATCAATATCCTAAACATTACTGAACTGAAATGGCTGGTATTGGCCATTCTGAATCAGATAGTCACACTGTTTACCATGCCAGGAATGACAAACTGAAGAGAAATGGTATTGCAATCATCTTCAAAAAGAGCATTTCAAGATCTATCTTGAACTACATAACTATATGTGGTATGGTAATATTGATATGACCTCAAGAAAGGCCAGTTAATACCACTATTATTCTAATTTATTCAGCAATCATTAAAGCCAGTGATAAAGAAATTGAAAAATTATATCAACTTCTTCAGTCCGAAATTATCGAACATTCAATCAAGATGCAATGACAATCACTGGTCATTGGAATGAGAAAGCAAAGTTGGAAAATATATCTTGGTGATAGAAATGGTACTGGAGATCACATGACAGAATTTTGCAAGATCAATGACGTACTCATTGCAAATACTTTTTGTAAACAACACAAAAGACATACACATTGACCATGCCAGATGGAATACACAGATATCAAATTGACTACATTTGTAAGAAGAGATGATGGAGAAGCTCAATATCGTGAGCCAAATCAAAGCCATGGACAGACTGTGGAACAGACCATCAACTGTTCTTATGCAAATACAAGCTGAAGATGAAGAATATTAAAACAACCCAAGAGAGCCATAATATGACCTTGAATATATCCAACCTGATTTCAGAGACCAACTCAAGAATAGATTTGATGCATTAAACATCAATGAACGAAGACCTAAAGAATTTCAGGATAACATCAAAAACATCAAATAAAAAGAAAGCAAAAGATAATTTACAAAATAAGAAAGAAGGAAAGACCATAATAATGTCAGAAGAGGCTTTGAAAATTGCTCTTGAGAGTACAGAAGCTAAAATGACTGGAAGAAATGAGGAAGAAAAAGAGTTGAACAGAAATATCAAAGGGTAGCTGGAGGAGACAAAATAAAATATTACAATGAAACATGCAAATATATGGAGTTAGAAAAACAAAAGGGAAGAACATACTCATCATTTCTCAAGCTGAAAGAATTAAATAAAAATTCAAGCCTAGGCTTGTAATAGGGAACAATTATATGGGCAAAATATTGTATGATGAAGAAAACATCAAAAGACGATGGAAGGAATATACAGAGTCACTGCACCAAGAAGAAAAGGTTTATGTACAACCATTTCAAGAGGTAGCATATGATCAAGATCCAATGTAAATGAAGGAAGAAGCCTAAGCTGCACTGAAGGCATTGTCAAAAAGCAAGGCTCAAGGAATCGACGGATTACAAATTTAAATCTCAACAAACTAATTCGGTACTGGAGGCATTCATTTATCTATGTCAAATATTAGAAGACAGCTTCCTGGCCAATTGATTGAACAAGATGCATATTTGTGCCTATTCCAAAGACAGGTGACCCAATGCAATACGGCAATCATTGAACAATATCATTAATAGCACATGTAACTAAAATTTTGCTTAAGATAATTCAAAAACTGTTGAAAAGGTACATCGACAGAAAACTTCTAGGAATTCATGCTGGATTAACAAGAGGAGATAGAAATAGAAATATCATTGCTGATGTCAGATGGATTTTGAATGAAAGTAGAGAATACCAGAAAGATGTTTACTTGTGCTTTATTGACTATGCAAAGGTTTTTGACTGTGTGGATCATGCAAACTATATACAACATTCTGAAGAATGGGTAGTCCAAAACATTTAATTGTGCTAATAAGAAAGCTGCACACAGACCAACAGGCAGTCATTACAACAGAACAAACAGATAACAAATGGTTTAAAATCAGGAAAGGTATGCGCTATACTTATTCAGCATAGTGGTTACGAATTGGGCTGCTAACCTCAAAGTCAGCAGTTCGAAAATACCAAAGGTAACAACTGTGAAGATGGTGTGGAAATAGGCTGGGTTTCCTTTTGCTATTTACATAGAGCCCCAGTGATTCAGAACTGATTTGACAGCACCTAACAACAACATACTTCGGACATATTGTCAGGAGGGACCAGTCACTGG
>NW_006408527.1:29931942-29935123 GCF_000296735.1 Chrysochloris asiatica | reverse complement strand
TGCAAATTTGAAATTTAGTTTAAAAATTACCTGAGATGACCTCATGGTACTAGAAGGAGAGTAAGATGTGCTTAAACCCACCCAGATAGTAGCTTGGACCCCCCAAAGGTAGAATGTTTGAGAAGGATTATTGCCTTATTGTTTCTTTTTCCCTAAAGGTAGAATGTTTGAGAAGTTTATTGCTTTATTGCTTCTTTTTCCAAAGAAAATTAAAATAGATTAAGTGTACATCCAAATGTAATTCTTGCTCTTCATAATGGGCAGGACAGTCTTGAGAAATCATTCGCTCCATCCTCCTGACTGCTGCCTTTCGGTTTCTAAGGCTTGGATTGGATCTCTTGGGGTCTCTGTGATACGACCTCAGTGAGAGACAGCAATCCTCATTTGGGTTTGGCAACATCAGCAATTACTTTCATTCTATTCAAGGTCTTACCTACTAGAAAGGCACCTGTGAGATTATATAATAATAATAATAATAATAATAATAACTGGATGATGGAGAGATGGCTACTGTTACAGGTGAAGGTCCCAGATCAAATGTTAAGAAAACTGTCTATAACAAAATTCAAATTTCTAAAACAGATTAGAATTACTGAACCAAGAGAGACTATTACCCTGAGAGATGCTTTTAACTTGGAATTTAAGTTATTTCTGGAGGTAACCTTTCAATCAATACCAGATTGGCATATAAAGTACACAACAGCGCCCATGAGTAATGTGCTCCCTTAAACAATAAACTACATAGGAGAAAATGGTCAACATTTATCCAAAAGCAATGAGGAGAAGACAAAGAGGCAGAAGGCGTTAATATGTAAAAATGAATGAGAGCAGTGTTAGTAAGGAAGTACAAGGGCTGGAAGGGCAAGCTTTGGAAGGCTGAGGTATTAGTTTGCCTAAGTAAAAGAATTCTCAGGAAACAAACTCTTACAAAAGGATGCTAAAGAAAACTGTGTGTGAAAGTCACCAAACAAAGGAATTATAAAGGCAGAATTTGAACGACGACAAGAAGAAAAAAAAAAAGGTTAAAGGATGTTAGCAGGACTAGGAGTATAAAGAAATAAAATTTTTCACTTAAATCCTTGGTGACCATGGAGTAATCACCAAAAAGTTGACAGTTAAGGAAAGAAACAAAAGTCATAATAAAAAACAAATGCCTCAAAGAAACAGAGACATACCTGTATATTGTAATAACAACAGCTACACACTTCCAGACAATGGTATATGGGAAATAATACAAAAATGGGTAGTTTTAATTCAAGCAAGTGTAAGGCTACAGCTTGAGTGCTATTAAAATACAAATGTAGTGAACATTCTTTGAAGAAGAAAAAAAAAAAAGGTGTAAAATTTATGAGTCCTGGTTTGGCACTGTGTTAATGCTCTGGACTGCAAAGTCGGTATGAACCGCGAGATCTTCGGTTTGAGCTCATCAGTCACCATAACGACCCTGCATAGGGCTTTGCTCTTCAGAAACCCTATGCAGGACCCTTATGGGTCAGAACTGACTCTTAACAATAATAACAATAGGAAAATTTATGTGTAATAGTATGGGGGTTCCAAAAGGGATAGTTTCTGAATCACTAAACCCAGATACCATGGTGACTACAGAGAGTTACATTGTAAATTGTTATAGGAATCAGAAATATTGCCGAAAGAAAAAGTCCTGCCATTTTTTTTCTAATAAAATTTTACGTTAATAGTAAATCAAAGGGCCTGGCTATAGACCAAAAACTTTAGGACTCAGGCTGGATTTAATCGGCTTAAGATTCCAAATGAAATTCTGAATAAATTCTGCCTATTTACAAATAAAATTTACCACACAGTCCAGTATTCAGTAGACTTGGTTCCAAACAAAACAAACATAATGTGTTTAGGCTGTGGGGAATGCTCTGGACAAATAAACTCTGGGCAAAGTGTACCTCCTCTGGCCCTGGGTCCATTGGAGAAGAATCAGCACACATGTGGACTTTCTGCTACAATAAGGGTCACTTCCAAGAAAACCAGAGTGCTAGCTCAAACTTTTATTATTTCAAAGCGCATATGTAATTAAATGTAAAAGGAGCTAGGGGGGATAGGAGATACAAAGTAAAAGGACTATACAATTGATAGAAAATAACAAGTCTTTTTAAAAAGAGTAGGAAGAAAACACAAGAATAGCATGGTAGCAACCAACGGAGTTAGTAGTTAGTGTGGTTGAGTTAACAATTCCTGGCTCTTTGGCAATTGATACTGAAAACAATAAATTATCACTTAAGAAAGATGTAAGGACTTGATTTGCACATCAAAAAGCAGGTGATGATTAAATAAACTGTGGAAAGAAGAGAAGACAATTAAAGATCTTTACATATGCTTTTTACATATGTATAGGAGTCCTTGTGTGGAGATGTGGGCTTTATGATCTTTATATTTGTATACATTTATATTTGTATACATTAAACACTAAACACTAAAGACCAAAGACCAGAAGAGTTGTGAGATGAGAGCAAGAACATCATACAGGAAGAAAGCAAAAAGTCATTGAGAAGACAAGAAAGAAGGGAGAGATCAAAATGGATGTCAGAGGAGACACTGCAACTTGCTCTCCAGCCTAGAAATGCTAAAGCATATGGAAGAAATGTGGGGGTACAGGAGCTGAACAGAAAATTGCAAAAGTCAGCTTAAGAAGACAAAGTCAAATGTTACAATGAAATGTGCAAAAATCTGGAGTCAGAAAACCAAAAGGGAAGAACACATTCAGCATTTCTCAAGCTGGGGGAACTGAAGAAAAATTTCAAGCCTCAACTTTCCTTCTTGAAGGATTCTCTGGGCAAATTATTAAATGATGCAGAAAGCATCAAAAGAAGACAGAATGAATATACAGAGTCTCTGTACCAAAAGGAAATGGTTAATGTTCAATTGTTTCAGGAGGTAGCATATGTGATCAAGAGCAATGATACTGAAGGAAGAAATTCAAGGTGTATTGACTGAATTGGCGTAGAACAAGGCACCAGGAACTGATGAAATACAATTTGAAATGTTTCAAGAAAGTAAGGATGCACTGGAGGTATTTACTCATGTCTGCCAAGAAATTTGGAAGACAACTATTGGACCAACTGATTGGAAAAGATCCATATTTGAGCCCAATCCAAACAAAGGTGACCCAAAAGAATGCGTAAATCATCGAACAGTATCTTTGATATCCCAG
>NW_006408527.1:29908334-29930680 GCF_000296735.1 Chrysochloris asiatica | reverse complement strand
CAGCATCAATGGGCTCAACCATTGCAACAATTGTGAGGTTGGCCCAGGACCAGGCAGTATTTTGTTCCGTTGTGCACAGGGTGGCTAGGAGTCAGTACTGACTGGATGGCACCTAACAACAGGCAAGGGGTCCTTATGTGGAGCTGCAGGCTAATTTACTAGGCTGCAAGGTCAGTTTGAACTATATGGTTTGTGGTTCAAGCTCAATAGCCACTCCTCTGAAACCCTGTGAGTCAGAAGCCGCTCAACCAGGGTACTTACCAAGAATAACAACATATGTTCTACACATGTATTTGATCTATATTATGATCATTTGGACCAGACATGTTTATTTTAATAATCAATAATAATGAACTCACGTTGGTATGTCTGTCACCCCAAAAAGTACTTTCTGCAAATAATTCACCAATTATGTTTCTGAATTAAATTCCTTGGACATAGTTGGTAAAGCACAGACTGAAAATGGAATGACTAAATTGGATTTTGAAGTTTTAAAATGTAAAAACACTTCATACTTTCAATTGCATCAACAACACTGATAAAACCCAACATTTTTAGTTCTAGCTAATTCCAACTCAAGGCTACTTTATTTGCTACAGAGCAGAACTGCTCCAAAAGGATTTTCTTGGCTGTAATCTTTATGGATACAGATTGGCAGGCCTCTTTTCTAGGATACCATTGCATGTGGGTTTGAATAGTCAATTTTTGGCTTAGTACAGAGCACAATCTTTTACACTATCCAGGAAACCTTTACTTCTTGTAGAAAATTTTCCATACTACTTAGAACAAAAAACACTATCATACCCTACCAAAGATGTTTCCGTATCTTTAGTATATTCTGAATGATACAGGTTTACTGGACAATTCTTAAAAATGTTGTTGTTGTTAGCTGCCATCGATTCAGTACAGACTCATTGTGACCTTATGCGCAGCAGAATGAAACACTGCCCGTTCCTGCGCCAAAGTACACCCAAGGCCATCCATCTCACTAGGGGTCTTCCTCTTTTTCTCTTACCCTCTACTCTATCAAACATGACAAAGTCTGACCATCCTGGCTTCCAAGGAGCATCTGGGTGTACTTCTTCCAACAAAGATCTGTTTGTTATTTTGGCAGTCCACTTTCAACATTTTCCTCCAATACCATAACTCAAAAGCTTCAATTCTTCTACGATCTTCCTACTCACTGTCCACTGTTCACGTGCATATGAGATTATTGAAAATGTCATGGCTTGCGTCAGGTGCACCTTAAACATCTTTGCTCTTCAACACTTTAAAAAGATCATGTACAGAAGGTTTGCTAATGCACTGCATCCTCATTTAATTTCTTGACTACTGCTTCCATGAGTGTTGATGGTTCAGTAAGTAAATATTCCTGTCCACTGTGAGTAACCTTGCTGATATTGGGCATTTTGACTCTGACAATAATATGGCTTACTATGCCAGACATGATAAATTGAAAAGGAACAGTGTCACGTTCATCATCAAAAAGAACATTTCAAGATCTATCTTGAAGTATAATGTTGTCCATGATAGGATAACATCCATATGCCTAAAGGAAGACTAGTTAATAATACCACTGTTATTCAAATTTATTCACCTACCAATAAAACCAGTAATGATGAAATTGAAGAATTCCATCACATTCTTCACTCTGAAATTGATCAAACATGCAATCAAGATGTACTGATAATTACTGGTGATTGAAATGCAAATTTTTGAAACAAAGAGGAAGGATCAGTAGTTGGAAAATATTGCCTTGGTAAGGGAAATGATACTAAAGATCACAAGATAAAGTTTTGCAAAACCAATAACTTATTCATTGCAAACACTTTTTTAATACAACATATAAGACACCTGTACACAGGGAATTCACCAGATGAAATACACAGAAATCAAGCTGACTTGGGAAAAGACAGTGGAAAAGCTATATATCATCAGGCCGTTGGCAAACTGTAGAACAGACCACCAATTGCTCATATGCAAATTTAGGCTGAAGTGAAAGAAAGTTAAAACAAGTCCATGAGAGCCAAACTATGACCTTGAACATATCCTACAAGAATTTAGAGATCATCTCAAGAACAGATTTGATACATTGTTGTTGTTGTTGTTGTTGTTGTTGTTATGTGCCGTGGAGTTGGTTCCGACTCATAGCGACCCTGTACAGGGTTGCCAAGGCTGTAAATCTTTACGGGAGCAGAAAGCCTCATCTTTCTCCCGTGGAACAGCTGGTAGTTTCGAACTGCTGACCTTAAGGTTTGCAGCTCAATATATAACCAGTACACTACCAAGGCCAGACAAGTTGCAGGAAACCATCAAGTCACTTTGAGGACTAAGGTATAAATGACTCATGCCATGGGTTTTTTCAATAACCTCATATGCATGTGAAAATTGGACAATGAATAAGGAAGACTGTAAAAGAATTGATGCATTTGAATTATGGTGTTGTAGAACAACATTAAAAGTAGCATGGACTTCTAGAAGAACAAACAAAACTGTTTTGGAAGGAGTACAACTAGAATACGCCTTAGAAGACAGGATGGACAGATTCTGTTTCCCATTCTTCAGACAAATTATCAGGAGGACCCAGTCCTCAGAGAAGGTAAACGGAGGGTCACCAAAAGACAGAAAGACCCTCAAAGAGATGGAATGACACAGTGGCAGCAGCAATGCACTCAAGCTTAACAATTATTATAAGGATGGTGTAGGACTGAGCAGTGTTTTGTTCTGTTGTATGTAAGATTTCTATGAGTCAGAACCAACTTGATGGCAGCTAACAACAACAACAAACATGAATTAAGTTTTTCACTTTTGTTCTTGCTCCTGAATTATAGATTTAAACATCTGTAGGATTTTAAACTGTTGGTTTAAAGTTTTAAAACTATTAGAAATGTTATTAACAATTTAATCATTTTGGACTTAAATTCCTTTGATACTAGTCGATTAATAATCTTGACTTCCCTTGTTGCTAAAATAATTTAATTTCTTATATGCATTCACTCCATAAAATGACAGTGACTAATTTGATATTAAAACTCACCTTCTTACTCTTCTACTGGGAGAAGCAACCTCTACTCAATTTTCTCTTGTAAAAAAAGAGCTTTCAGGAAGACAAGTGGGAAAATCTGTAACTAGGGCCATATAGTTTAAACAACTAGTAAAACTAACATTGAAAGAATTTTTAAAATTCAATTTAAAATTGAAATGCTTTATTTTAAAGTTCATTTTAATTAAAACTTTAATTTAATTTAAAGAAAACATAAATGGTACAATTTATTCCACAATATCTTACCATTGTTGTTTATTTTTGGTTTCTATTGAGTCAACTCACACAAGGGGACCTTATGTATGCAGACTCAAACTGCTTATAGGTTTTCAGGCTGTGACCTTTAGAAAAGAGATTGTCAGGTGTGCCTTCCAAGGTGCCTATGTATGGATTTGAACTGCCATGCTATTCTTTCAACTAGTAGTTGAACACTTACTTATCGATTTGGCCCACCCAGGGAAGACCTTATCATTGCTTTTGTTCTTGCTACTGTTAAGTTTCAGTTCTGATTCAAAGCAATAATGCATAATGTCCAAGGAGTGACTGGTGGGTTTCAATCAATGACCTTGTAGTTAGCAGTCTAGTGCTTATCCTACAGATCTTGCCATTAAAAACTATATATTTCTTCATTCATTCCTCCTTTACCCTCTCCCTCTTATTCTGTTCATGAAATATGTCTACACTGACTAATAACAGCAGTCGTTAATAAGTGTCCATAGGAAAACAAAAGTCTTGTCATTTGTAATTAATGAGAGAATAAATTATTTGCTTTGAAGCTTGATTCTACAAAACATAATCACCATAATATTCTTAAAATACTAAATGTTAAAATGAATTCAGAGCTTATGGAATACCAATAAATTTTTGTTATCAAGATTCTATTTTTCTTAAAGCATGTTAATGAATTATAGGAAAAAGTCTAAATGTAGTAAAACCTTCAAAATTACTGGAACTTCATATATGGAATGTGTTTACTGAAACATTAGTCTAAATCATAATTTTTAAAAGTCAAAAAACATTGATTACTTATAAAGATGGATAAACTATTCTGAAATTTCTAATATACAACTAATAAAATAATAAAATAACTAGCATTTAATTAGCAACAATTGTTACTCTGTGCTGAGCTAAGGATGTTTCATAGATTACTTCTGAAAATCCACAGAAGGCAATTCTTATTATTGCCTTCATGTGACAGATGAGAAATCTGAAAACTAGAGATGTTAAATAATAATTGTTCAAGGCCACACAGCTAGGAAATGCTGAAGGCTGAACCCAAAGTCAACAATATGAGTTACCTAAGGACTCAAGCGTGGCAACACTAGTGAGGTTGGCCCAGAATCGGGCAGTGTTTTGTTCTACTGTGCATAAAGTCGCTATGAGTCGGTACCGACTTGATGGCACCTAACAACAACAACAACAAGGAACTCTGGGTAGTGTAGTGGTTACGAATTAGACTGCTAACCTCAAGGTCAGCAGTTTGAAACTCACAGCTGTTCTGCGGGAGAAAGATGAGGTATTCTGCTCCCTTAAAGATTTACAGCCATGGCAATCCTGCACAGGGAACCTACTCTACGCACACCACCATCACCACACCAAGAGATTATGCTCTCAAAGCCATACTCTACTGCTAGTGCTTCGTGCCTCAGAGTTGGTTCCAACTCATAGCAACCCTTTATAGAGTCTCCAAGGTTGTAAATCTTTATGGGAGCAGAAAGCCTCAGCTTTCACCCAAGAAATGGCTGGCATATTTGAGCTGCTGACCTTGCAGTTAGCCATCCCACGCATAATCCAATATACTACCAGGGATCTTTCATATTCTGCTATTAAATGCCTTTAAGTTGGTCCCTCCTCATAGTAACCCTGTATAGGATTTCCAAGGAGCACTGGTGAATTTGAACTACTGATCTTGCAGTTCAAATTGACCTTGAGTTCCAGTGCATTATCCCATGGCAGGGCATCAGGACTCCAATCATACTCTACTAGTATTTTAAAAACCTACGCAATGTTCATATATTACCTTTCCTTTTTAATTAATTGATTGCCTACCATAATGCCACAATTCAGTTGCTTGATATAATTTCAGAGGCCTAATTTAGGTGGATTCTTACAGGATTAGGTCAACAGGCTGCAATTATAATGATTTATAACCATAAATTTTTGGTTTAATTTTCAATTCATAATTTTATAATTTTTAAACTCCCATTTAAATTTCAACCTTCCGTTTTAATGGCGGAGGGGGTCACCTATAACCCATGGAACATATAACACCATGTCACTGATATTTGCTTTTAGAATTAAATGGTTATCCAACAGCTTAGATAGGTGTCACATGATCAAAAGTTAAAACAAAGGTCCAATAAAAAACCTAAGATAGTTCATATTACCCTGCCCTGACATCAGAGGCATATCTACCAAATACAGCACCTATGGCAAGCACTGAAATTTTACACCTGCAGTGGCAAAAGTGAGGATGAAGAGCACCCAAAGCAATCTCTAAATTGTGAACCCCACCTCCTCCCACCCCACCACCAATGTCAAGATAAACAATCACTGGTGCAGTAAAATGTTAGCAGAAACATCTTTGCTAGCTCTTGTCTAGTTGCCTCAGTCAGGCACATTCACATCTGTAGAGCTTTGGAAAGTTATTCTGTGCCTCTTCGGTGCACCCTCACACTTGCAGCTTGGTAGCAAGGGCCCTTCTGCACCCGCCCCTACTTTGCTTGAGGAAGGATGTTGGGTTGTCATATACCTGGTTAACAGAAATTATTCAGTGATGCCTCCTTTCAAGTGGTGCCACGGTACACACTATGTCTGCTATAATTTAGAGACACATCTGATTGACATACTCTACTTCTCCAACTATCTAATGTAGAAATGCATTCACCTTTCCAAAAACAGTAGGAATCTTGGTATGGTGCTTTGGGATAAGCATTAGACTGTTACTACAAGGTTCGTGGTTCAAACCCACTAGCAACTCGTTGGAAACCCTACAGAGGGAAGATTTGAGTTAGAAAAGACCCATGGCCACTTAACAAAATAACAAACAAATAGTGTGCTCTGGCTCAATATCTGCTAGAATTTTGCTTTCAAATGATGAGTGTAGAAAAAGGACTGTCATCATAATCAACACTTTAAAAGACTTTTCCTGTCTGTCTTTTGAAGTATTGATTATGATGACAGGCAGGAGGGTAAGGTGAGGGTGTAGAGCCAAATTATCTTATTATTATTAAACTAAACTGATATTTAATAGGGAGTGCTTTTAAATATCTCAGATTTTGGAGCTTAACTTCTGTATTATGTGACGGTCACAGATAAAATGGGATAATGCACACTCAAAAGAAAAGCCGTTAGTTACCCTACTGCCCTAGGTAAAATATGCCACAAGTGTGATGATGTACTTTAAATAATAAATGTGAGTATTATTTATTTAGACCACTAACTTTTTTCCAGAGGGCAAGGTCCATGTCTGACAGTTCATTTTTTTGTTGTTGTTTTCTTTTTACTAGCACACAGAAAGAAAATTTAATAGCAAAACAAAAACATTGTGTTGCTATAAGCATTTCGTTAACTTTTTTTAAATAAGCAATTTTATTGTTATTCCAGACACTGTGGGTTAATGCGCCAGACTGCAAAGCCGTTTGAACTGCAAGGTTGGTGGTTCAAGCTCAACAGCTGCTCCTCGGAAACCCTATACAAGGTCATCATGGGTCGGAATCGACTAGACGGCACTTAACAATAACTAATAAATGAATGCTGCATACTAGTTTTCTTTATATTTGTGTTTGAGTCTTTTCCCCACTGTTTTAGCCAATGATAGGTGGCACTACAGGATAAGTACTGGACCCCAAGGTCTGTTTGAACCACAAAGTCGGCGGTTCAATCTTGCTCCTTGGAAACCCTACACAAAGTCTCTCTGAGTCAGACTCGACGACACTTAATAATAGCTGATAAATATAATACATGAAGAAAGTAAGACAGCAGTCAATTATTTGATAAATTTGTATTTTACAATTATGTAGAAAGAAACTGTAGTTATGTGTACAGTTAACTTTTACAAAAAATAATTATATAAAGAAACTGCACATTCTCCCGAGTACAACTGAGATATATACATGAAAGGTTATGTTCATAGTCATGTTCACAGTCAATGACAGTAATGCCACAATTAGGCATTTCTTCTTAAAAAATCATTAGAGGTACCTACAAATATTTACAGACAAAATTCTAAAACATCAGATAAGCAGGAAAGTAACTTAAACATCTAAACAACAAAAACAAAAAACCTAGCTAAATAAATATGATACATTCATACTATCGAATATTGCTGTTGTCATTAAGTGCTGTTAAGGCTTCAATTCATAGCGACCCCATGTGGGGTTCCCTAGGCCTTAAATCTTCGCGGAAGCAGAAAAACTATCTTTCTCCAGGCAGAGTAACTGGTGGACTTAATACCGTGGACTCTGTGGTTCACAATCCAGAGCTTATCATATGGAGCCAGTGTGCTCTCACAGACAATATTACACTATTAGAAATAATCTTATTTCAGTAGTCTCCTTAAAGACAAACAACACAACAGATTTTTAATGAGTCCTGGTGTGGCGCTACAGAACAATGAGCTGAACTGCAAGGTCAGGTTGAACTGTAAAGTCGGGTTGAACTGCAAGGTTGGCGATTCAAACCCACCAGCCGCTCCTCGGAAATTTTATACAGGATCAGGATCGCTAGGGTTGGAACCCACATGACAGCACTAAACAAAAGATTTTAAGAAGATATAATTAACAAGGACACCTGGTATGGCGCTATAGAATAAGCGCTGGACTGCGAATCACAAGGTCAGCGATTTCAATCCACCAACTGCTCCTCAGAAACAGAGTGGTGCTGTAGGATAAGCATTCGATCCTAAGGTCAGGTTGAACCTCAAGGTCGACGGTTCAAACCTACTGGCTGCTGTTCGGAAACCCTATATAGGGTTGCTGTGAGTCCAAACTAACCCAGCAGCATTTAAAAACAACAATAGTAATATCAGAAAACGTAACAATATATAAAGTTTAAATGAATGTTGTTGTTAACTGTCATCGAGTCTGTTCGAACATATAAAGATCCTTTATAGGGCTTCCGGAAGGAGCTCTGGTAACGTTGTTGTTGTTATTGTAAAGTGCTGTCGAGTCGGTTCCGACCCATAGCGACCCTGTATAGGGTCTCCAAGGAGCAGCTGGTGAGCTTGAATTGCCGACCTTGCATTTCAAATGGCTTTGCAGTCTGGTGCATTAACCCACAGCTCCACACTTCTCTGGTAGCATAGTGGTTACGAATTGGGCTGCTAACTCAAGGTCAGCAGTTCAAAACTACCAGTTGTTCCGCAGAGAAAAGATGAGGCTTTCTGCTCCCGTAAAGATTTACAGCCTCGGAAACCCTGTACGCTGTCACTGTGCGTCAGAACCGACTCCAAGATACTTAACAACAACAACAACATAGGGCTTCCGGGGAGTAGCCAGTGAATTCTAACCGGCAAACTTCGGCTCAAACTGACCTTGTGGTAAAGCAGTTGACAAAGCTGTATCTTCTATGGTAAAACTCCATTGTTGAATGCATAATCTTTAAAGTCACTATATATACTTAACAATAATGTATAGATATAGATTGTTGTTAGTAAGTGCCACCGTGCTGGTTTTGACTCATAGCGACCCTGTATAGGGATTCCAAGGAACCACTAGTGAAGTTGAACCACTTACCTTGTGGTTCAAATCAACCTTTCAGTCCAGTACTTTATCCTGTAAGGATACATATTTGTTGTTGTTAAGTGTTGTTGAGGCGGTTCCCACTCATAGCGACCCTGTATTGGCTGGTTGGTTTGAACCACAGACCTTGTGTGTTAAGCAGTGATGGCAATGGGATTTAAACATTGTACTGCTAAGCGAAAAATAAGTAACTCAAATCCACCAGGTGCTCTAGGGGAGAAAGATGAGGTTGTCTGCCCGTTTAAGGATTTATAGTCTCAGAAACCCTAAAGAGGATTACTATGAATTAGAATCAACTCAATGGCAGTGGTTTGGTTTGGGGATATTTATGTGTGTGAGTTCAAAGCATTGTTCATGTTCTTCTTTTAACAACTGTCAACATTAAAATATGCTGACTGTATTAAAAATGCTCTCATAAAAATTTAGCACAATATTTGAAATCTTGAAAAATTAGGAATAAAGGTTAAACTCAGTTTTTAAAATAAAATTATATGATTGGTTAATTTGAATTTTCAAAATGAATTAATGATAAAAGTTTGCCTTATATTTCTTCTAGAACTATCTTTGGAGTGTCTATTCAAAGAATTATTCATCAGAGATGAATACAGAGATTCCATCATCCTCAATTCAAGAAGATGCCTCTTATAAAATTACACAACATGAGTGTGTATATTTGTGGCATTTATTATATTCATTTACTTTTATTATATTTGGCTACCCTTGAGCATTCAAGACACTCTTAGATCTCTGTAGGTGTTTGCTTTAAATAATCTAACTGTCCCTTTTATTCACTGTGTTAGTTTTTGAACCTATAGTTCATTATACTTTTAATAACATAATAGACTATATGAAATAATTTCATTAAAGGAGCTTTTTTATTTAGGCATATAGATTTCTAAATCAATTTTTTACTAAACATTACCTAGAATGTACTGCTATTAATGTTCTAACTACTATTTTTAAATAAATTAATTTTCAATTTTTTAAGGATCTCTGGTAGCGTAGTGGTTACGAATCAGGCTGCGAATGGCAAGGTCAGCAGTTCGAAACTGCCAGCTGCTTTGTGGGAGAAAGATGAGGCTTTCTGCTCCCGTAAAGATTTACAGCCTCGGAAACCCTGTTCAGGGTCGCTATGGGTCGGAACCGATTCGACGGCACTTAACAACAACAACAACAACATTGCTTTGTTCATTGTAATTCCAGAGAAAGCATTTTTTTTTTTTTTAACCATTGAATTATATTTAGTATGTCTCTCTAGACTTTGGGAAATCAGTAAAATGTCAAAGTGGATTATAAAAGGAATAAAGCCAAGTGTAATGCTTGTCAATCTTTGCTACTCCTACAATCTGATTGGTTATGACCCTTCTACACACAATTCAGTTTAAATATATAAAACCAACAAAAATGTTAAAGGGTGGGAAATAAAATAAACTATATGACAATTTTACATCCAACATAACTCAACAGATGTTTGTTATTCACAGACAATATTTTATTTACTAATGAGCAGATGATTTGTGACAAGAAAGAGAAATAGTAGTCATTGAGGTGCAAGCTAGGCTTTGGACGACAACCCTATTAGGGGTCCGGCCCTCTCCTCCCCGCACTCCCAACCCCTCCAAACAAAGCCTCCCAACTCTTCTTAAGACATCTTCTAGGTCATATGCGGCATGACCTTCTAGGTTAAACAATTACTTTTTAGTGAGGGCTTGGGGGCAAATAAGTGCTCCATCAATCACAATCTTGGTGGATAAATCCAAGTCCCTGCTTCTGAGTTGCTATGTGGAGGTTACATGACAGAAGGGAAGAGTTCACCTCAGCCACATCTGTGAGGCACATTTGTGAGTCTCCTTAATTACCATGTACTGCCCCAGCTTTGAAGACAGCAATTTCTCCTCAGAATCTAGATGATATATGCAGATTTTGTTAAAAATCTCTGTTTTCACAGAAGCAAAATATGACCTGCAATTTTTCAAAAGGGCTAGTTAGAAGTCAATGTTGTTTTTATTATTACATTATAATTTCCATAAGGGAATTTGGGAATGTATGCATTTTGTTTGTCAAGAGAAGAATTGGAATCCTTGCTGAAACTGTAATTTCCATTGATAAGTGCTCAGAATTAAAAAAGAGGAACAAAATCATAAGATTAAAATATGAAAATTTAGATTTGAAATTATGGGTTCTCTATGCAGGGTCACTGGAGTCCTGGTGTAGCGCTGTACTAATAGTGCTCTGGATGGCAAGGTTGTTTGAAGTGCAACATAAGCGGTTCAAGCTCACCAGCTGCTCCTCGGAAACCCTATATGGGTCGCTATGGATCAGAACCAACTTGATGGCACTTAACAACAACAACAATACAGGGTCGCTATAAGTGGGAACTGACTAGATGGCACTTAACAACAACTTCAAAATAGTCATATCCCTCAATCCACCTCCGACACCTCATCTTCTCACCACTGTTACATATACTGACCTTACTTTGTTCAGCTTTCTCAAAATAGTCAAGTTTTTCAGGGGAGATTGAGTCCATCTGCAGTCCCAGGGAAGGATTGAATATAGTGAATAAGGAAGATCGTAGAAGAATTGATGCCTTTGAGTTGTGGTGTTGGAGGAGAATACTGAAAGTGCCATGGACTGCCAAAAGAACCAATATATCTGTTTTGGAAGAAATGCAGCCAGAGTGCTCCTTGGAGGCCAGGATGGCTAAGCTTCGTCTCTCCTACTTTGGACATATTGTCCGGAGGAAACAATCGTTGGAGAAGGATGTCATGCTGGGTAGGGTGGAGGGTCAGAGAAAAAGAGGAAGACCCCCAATGAGATGGATCAGCCAGGTGGCATCATTGATGGACTCAAGTGTGGCAGCGGTAGTGAGGTTGGCCCAGGATTGGACATGTTTCGTTCTGCTGTTCATGGGGTCGCTATGAATCGGTTCTGACTCGATGGCAGGAGCTCTGGTAGCGTAGTGGTTATGAATTGGGATGCGAACCTTAAGGCCAGCAGTTCGAAACTACCAGCTGCTCCGCGGGAGAAAGATGAGGCATTCTGCTCCCGTAAAGATTTACAGCTTCGGAAACCCTGTACAGGGTCACTATGGGTCGGAACCGACTCGACGGCACTTAGCAACAATAACTAGCCATTCTTAATGGTCTTGTTCTCTTTACCACTATTTGGTTTTGGCATGGCAGGGGTAAGTGGAAGAACCCTAGCCAAAAGGATACAGGAATAAATCTGTTGGAATACCTCCGGCAAGGCCAATTCGATTTTCCTTTGTTTCTGAATTTCATCATTATGATGTGATATCTGCCAACTAGGGAAGCCATTAAAAGGCCAAGGGAAACCAGTAGCAGAAGACAGGCTTACTGAAGAGGATGCTTACTAAAAACTAGAAGTGCCTACACCTGAAATAACATTTTTGAGTCAACCCTGAAACTCCCCTACTTCAGACTTGTTATACTAAGTGCCTTGATAACATCAGCTGCTTTATTAGTGTTTTCTATCATGTGCTACTGAAAGAATGCTAATGGATAGAAAAGTTTTGCTATTAGAGTCAGGCATTTCAATTCTCAGTAAACTTTTCTAACATGTACATAGAATTGATTAACCTTCCCAATCATAGTGTGAAGAATACAAGAACAATAAAATTGAAATTGCTTAACTTCAATACAGTAGCTTTTTGGGGGTATATATTATATGTATCTACCACACATCTGTCAGTTTATTGCACTGTGGTGTTTTGTGGGCTGTTGTAATATTGAACACTATGCCGCCATTTCAAATATCAACAAGGTCACCATGCTGACAGGTCATAAGAAGGGATCAACCCTGGAGGAGGACATCATTTTGGGTGATGGAGGGTCCCAGGAAGTGAGAGGGAGAACCTCATTGAAACCAACTGGAAGAACAGCCGCAATGATGAACACAACATGCCAGTACTGTACATCATATATAATAAGATTGACATGAGTCAGAGTCAATTGAATGGCAACTATCTATTACATATATAATACATGATATAATCACTTTTCTGCTCTGTTTACTCTGTAATTTTCATACTTTGCTTCTTAAAATGCTCATAGCATGTTGTACAATAATTAGTTATTTGCCCTTCTTCCCTTTTTGACTTCAGTGAATGTAGAAGATATAAATCTTTTTTTTTTCAGACGTCAATTAGCAAATACTTTGGCTCAGTCAGTCCTCAACTACTTAATAATGAAAAATGGTGCCTTCCTTGTGTACTTTACAAGGTATATTAATTAGGCACTAGAAATTTTGCCTTCTAAAATATTACAACCCAAATGGGTTAACACCAAATTACATTAAAAAGAACAGTGCTGCTGTTGTTAGGTGCCATCAGACCGGACAGACATAGGGACATTGTACACAACAGAAAGAAACACTGCCTGATCTTGTACCAACCTCACAATCACTACTACACTTGAGCCCACTGCAGCTGCCACTGTGCAAATCCATCTGATTGGGGGTCTTCCTCTTTTGCGCTGACCCTTCACTTTACCAAGCATGATGTCCTTTTCCAGGGACTGGTCAGTCCTTTCTAATAATATGTATGAAGTATGACACACGAAGTCTGGCCATCCTGGTTTTTAAGGCGCATTCTGGCTGTACTTCATTCAACACAAATTTGTCTGTTCTTTTGGCAATATACAGTACTTTTAATATTCTTCTCAGACATCATGACTCAAATGCATCAGTTCTTCCAACGTCTTCTTTATTTATTGCTCAATTTTCACATAGATATGAAAGAACATGAGAAGCACTAATTTATATAGCCCCTCAGCCACAAACTATTCCTCTTGCATTACCTCCTCTCATTTCATAGCACTGGTATTCTCCATTCCAATCAATTCTCAAGTAGCATTGACTACATTTTCAAGACTTTTTATTGAATATTTTTCCCCTATTTTTACTATCATGGTCTTATGTCTTTTACCTGGTAAAAGCAGCTTAATGAATCTTCCCATTCTATTATTTTCCAAACTATTCCACACAGTTCTGAAATTGTAATTCCACTAAAGCTACAATTCTGGTTATGCTACTCAGTAATTCAGAACTTTTCAACAACTCTCCATCACAGCCCTCAGATATAAAAAACATTCAAACTCTTTTGCTTGACAATATAAATTCTTTACAGTCTTTGTCAAAAGTACCAATATGACTCATTATTGATCCTATATTGTTTCCATTCAGTCTATTGTTTTCACCTGCATTTTTTCCAGAACATGTCCTGTGCAGAACATTCTATGCCTTTGTGTTTGCCATTTTCACTACATTTCTAATATGTTAATTATAATATACAAAATTTACTTTCTTTACAGAATTTCAAGAAGCTTTTTCTAGTACTTCCATTGTACCTTTCTGTGTACCATAATCCAATTAATATAATGGTTATTTTTTATATGTCTTATCTCTCACACACAATATAAGTAAGCTCAAAGACTATGTATATTTGAAATCATACCCTTCAAGTGCCTCTTATACATCATTCCACCTCATCTGGTAAGAGCAGTAAGTTCAAATAGAATACAATTTGGAACACACATGGGTTCATTCTCTTCTCTTCTTAATAAGGGTCTAACAAAATGAGATTTTTAAAATAATTTATTGTAGGAAAAATAGGAACTCTAAAGAGCAACTTTAGAATGATCATGTTACCTAGTGTTTTGAGGTGTACATGTCCTGATATAGCACTATAGTATAAACAATGGATTGCTAGCTGCAAGGTTGGTGATTCAAACCCACCAGCTGCTCTTTGGAAACCCTATATAGAGTTGCTATGAGTTGGAAGTGACTTAACAACAGAACAGGATCTGGCATAGTAGTACAAGGAGTAATATTTGGGACATAACACTTTAGAAGGAGTCCTGGTGTGGCACTGTGGGTTAATGTGCCAGACTGCAAAGCCGTTTGACTGCAAGATCGGTAGTTCAAGCTCACCAGCTGCTCCTCAGAAATCCTCTACAGGGTTGCTATGGGTCAAAGTCGACTCACTGGCACTTAACAACAACAAAGCTTTAGAAATGTAGTTTCTTGCAAATGGAACCCCACTCCCCATGAA
Organism: Chrysochloris asiatica; assembly: GCF_000296735.1. Taxonomy (NCBI): domain Eukaryota; kingdom Metazoa; phylum Chordata; class Mammalia; order Afrosoricida; family Chrysochloridae; genus Chrysochloris; species Chrysochloris asiatica. The sequence continues at coordinate 29,915,823 of NW_006408527.1, read as the reverse complement.
TACATACAGGTTTGATAGAGGATGTTTCTACATATATATTTATATGTACTGTAAACAGTCCAACATACAGAAGACCAACTTTTTAATGATAACCAAAAATTCAGGAAAATACACTTACAAGACATCAAAGTCAATTGGCATACCATTAACCTCAGCCTTCATGATTCTGGGGCCAGAAGAACTAAATAGTGCCCATTTACCACTACTGACCACTCTGAAAGGGATCAAAGCCAGAGGTCTTGGATAAATTGGAATAAAAACATAGAAGAAAACTCAAATTCATTAAAAACAAAACAAAAAGACCAGGCTTTCTGGTCTGATATTGGAACTCCCAAGACTATGGCCCTCAGGCGTCCTTCAAGTCTGGAACTGAACTCACCCCTCTGGCTCAACTTTCAGCTAAACAATGGGCAGGTCTATAAAGTGAATGATAAGACCAGGGAGATCTGTGCTCTTTAGAAAAATAAAACACATGAGATCAAAAGGGAAGCAAAAAGGAATAGGAAAGGATTCATGGAAAAAGGAAACACAGGGAGCAAGTGAAAAGAATATTAGCACATGGTGGGGACTGCAATCGATGTCACATAAGAAAATGTATATGAATTGTTGAACTGAAGCTTTTTAAACATTCACACAAATTTCAATAAAAAGGTACAAATAAATAAATAGCTAGTAAGTATATAGGAGAATCTTTCCCAATTTTGTAAATTTGGTAAATATGTAAGTTATTTGCATGATAAAGACTTGTTCTCAGATCTTAAAAGTACATCAGCATACATCTTAGGATAAGCACTCGACCACAAGGTCGGTTTGAACAGTAAAGCTGGTGCTTCAAACTCAACAGTCACTCCTCAGAAACCCTACAGAAAAGGGTCACTATGGGTCTGGGTCGGAACTGACTCAGTGGCATTTAGCAAAAATACTTGATATATCTTCTCTTGTGTAATAATGTGATTAAAAAACGAACAAAGTAAAACAGAAAATTGGCTTAAAAAAAAGAAATGTGTTTTGGAACATATTTAAATAACTGTCAATGATACCTTTTACATACTGTTTTTATTCTTCTAAACTATTACTCTCTATTCTTACAAACATACTCCAAACCACTATTGTTCTTCAAAAAATAAATATAAAGTTTTTGCAAGTTTTAATAATTAAAATATGAAAAATTTCATTGTGTTCTTCCAAATTATGTAAGTATTACTACCACTACCTACCTGAGTGTGAGATAGATTTGAACTTTTATATTACCTTCATTAGTCCCTTGGACAACAGTACTGCTGGCTGTCAAAGAGACTGATGGCTTTAGCTGAGAAGCTCCCTATGTAAATTTCTGAATTCACTTTAACAGTCATCTAAGCTGTCACAGTATGAATTATGGACTAAAGCACATTCTCTTTTGCCATTTCCAAAGGAAATCTCCTTGTGAATATTAAACTAGATGTGGGAAAGGTATTTTCAAGTTGAATGATTTAAACTACCATACCCAGGTTTAGGAAGCCCTTTTTGAAAAACTATTTTGTTTTCAGAAGGGGAAAAAAAAAATTCTAATTCAAATGACCCCTCATTTCTGCTATAATAATTATATATATATATGTTATATGTATATATATGTGATGCACATAGTTACGGCTTATATTTTCTTTGGAAAATAATCTACCATATATTACAGAATTAAAATCTTTATGCAAAGCATTTCTAAGAAATAATGTAGAAGAATCCATGAAGAATTAAAGAAACGGCATTTTCCCTATAAATGTATAAGCTATGCATGCAATATATACATGAAACAGCTTGAGAATAACTATGAAATAATATAACAAGTGAAAGTTATTAAACAGAGTGACTGCAAAAATTTAATTAATAATATCTGATTCTGAGTCAGTCCTAGGGTCCTGTCATAAAAGAAAGAAAATATGAACAGGACGAGATGCAAAATATCCTCTAACTATGGTCTGACAACATCAAAGGCACTGAAGATGACATCAGAATGTGATGATGTGTTGTTAAGTGCTGTCGAGTCAGTTTTGACCCATTGCAACCCTGTACAGCGTTTCCAAGGAGCAGCTGGTGAGCTTGAACTGCTGATCTTGCCATTCAAACGGCTTTGCAGTCTGGCATATTAACCCACAGTGCCACACCAGGACTCCAGGTAGAGGCAAAAAATATTTCTGTGAAAAATTACTGTAATTACATTCCAAGAAACATTTGGGAAAGAAATGTTAATTAATGAGGATGATTTAATGTTGAGATGGGTAATTTAAATTTTACTTAAGTACTAGTGGCATTATTGTTGTTGTTGTTGTTAAGTGCCATTCAGTTGGTTCTGACTCACAAAAACCCTGCACCAGTGCAAGAATCCACAAGGCCACACCATTGTTGTTGTTGCTGTTGTTGTTAAGAGCTGTCAAGTTGGTTCCAACTCATAGCGATCCAGCATAGAATTTCCAAGGAGTGATTGATGAGTTTGAACCACTGACTTTGTGGTTCAACAGACCTGTGGGCCTACGTTTATCCTATAGCACCACACTAGGACTACTGACATAATAGATTTTAAAACCTAATATTATTTGTTAAATTATGTTTTAATAAGATGATGACAAAATGGCACATAGATTGAATAAGACTTCAGTTGATCATGGAAAATTATTGGAGGAGAGGTTCGAAAATAGGAGTATGCCAGGAACTAATTTAGTCATTTAAATAAGATAGGATGAAACCCTACCAAGAAAGAATAAGTGGAATCTGATAATATTTGAGAAGCAAGCTGAAAATATAAAACCAAACTATAATAAAGTTTTGAACTGAAATATTAAGCAGCTTATAGTGATCATTGTTGAAAGATAAATTGTACAGATACTCTGCTTTGAATTACATTTCTATCAGTTACTTAGTAACCAGACATCTGTTAGAAATATTATGTGATTTAATACTTGTTATTGTTAGGTACCATCAAGCTGGTATGACTTATACTGACCCTACTCTGGTAGCGTAGTGGTTACGAATCGGGCTGCGAACCTTAGGGTCAGCGGTTCGAAACTATCAGCCGCTCCGCGGGAGAAAGATGAGGCTTTCTACTCCCGTAAAGATTTACACCCTCGGAAACCCTGTACAGGGTCGCTATGGGTCGGACCCGACTCGAAGGCACTTAACAACAACAACAACATGCACAACAGAAAGAAACACTGCTGATTTGAGCAACTCTGACAATTATTATGGTTGACCCATTATTGCTACCACTGTGTACATCCAACTTGTTGGGGTGTTCCTCTCTTTCATTCCCGTCCCACGGAAGAAAGATGAGGCTTTCTGCTCCAGTAAAGATTTACAGCCTCTGAAACCCTGTGCAGGGTCACTATGAGTCGGAAACCGACTCCACGGTACTTAACAACAAAACACTTTACCAAACATGATGTCCAACTTCAGGGACTCATCCCTCCTAAAAACACATCAAAAGTATGAGAGTAGCCTCACTTATTAGGAGCATTCTTGCTGCACTTCTTCCAAGACATATATGTTTGTTCTAGCAGTTAGTTCCAATATTCTTTACCAACACCATAACTCAAATGTATCCATCCATCCCTCTACAGTCTTCCTTGGAGTCCTAGTGTGGTGCTGTGGGATAAAATACTGGACTGCAAGGTCAGTTTAAACCACAAGGTCAGTGGTTCAAACTTAGCCTGTCCTTGGAAATCCTATGCAGAGTCCCTATGAGTCAGAACCAGTTCAATGGTACTTAACAACAACAATAGTCTTCCTTATTTATCATCAATCTTTCATATGCATATGAGGTATTTAAAAATACAATTGCTTGAGTCAGGCCACCATAGTCCTCCAACTGATAGTTTTGTTCTTTGACACTTTAAAAAGGTCTTTTGCAGTACATTTGCCAATTGCAAAACATGCTTTGATTCCTTGACTGCTGCTTCCAAGAGTGTTGACTGTGGATCCAAGCAAAGGAAGTCTTTGACAACTTCCATCTTTTCTCCTTTCATCATAATGTAATTTATGGGTCCAGTTGTGAAGCTTTTGGTTTTCTTTACTTTTAAGTACTGTCCATACTGAAGGCTGGAGTCTTTGATCTTTATCAGTAAGTATTTCAAAATATTGGCATTCCTGCAAACAAGGCTTAATCACCTGAAAATCTCAGGTTATTAATGTGTCCTTCTCCAATCCTAATGTCATGTTCTTTTTCATTTACTCCACCTTGGCAGTTTATTTGCTCAGCATACATATTGAATAAGTATGATGAAAAGATACAACTTTGACATAGATTCTAAACCTTTCAGTATTCACTTGTTCTGTTTCAACAACTGTCACTTGGTTTATGGACAGGTTCCTCATGTGCACAGTTAAGTGTTCTGGAATGCATATTCTTCACAATGTTATTCATAGTTTATGCTCTACACAGTCAAATGCCTTTGCATAATCAATAAAGCACAAGTAAGCATCTTTCTGGTATACTCTGCTTTCAGTCAAGATTTATCTGATATCACCATGATAATCCTGCTTCCACATCCTTTCTGAAGCTGACTTGAATTTCTAGCAACTACCGGTCTATGTATTGCTACAACTTTTGTTTAATTATCTGCAGCAAAATTTTACTTGAATATGATACTAATGAAATTGTGTGATGGTTTTAGCATTCCATTAGGTCACATTTCTTTGGAATTAGCACAAATATGGATCTTTCCAATTGGTTGGCCAAGCAGCTGTCTTCCAAATTTCCTGACAGAGACAAGTGATCACTTGCAGCACTGCATGTGCTGAAATGTTGAAACATTTCCATTTGTATTCTTGTTATGCCCAGAATTCGGGGTCCCCAAAGACCACCCAGGAGCCGTGTACCCATGCAAATACATAAGGGAAGTTTAATCAAGCTCGAGCCAGGTCTCTAACCTTATCCGACGCATCTGAATAGGGAAAGAGCCCCAAATTCATTGTCTGCAGGGTTTTTATAGAATTTTCAAACAGCTCAGGTTTCTCAGCTTTACAATCTTTGGATTGGTTAACAATTGGCAAACTATAAGATGTTACAGTTTAATTGGTCAGGACTGGTGGTCTTTATTCTTAGGCTAGGGTAAAGGAAAACATCTGGCCTCTGGCCTTGAGCTGCCTGGCTATTTATACATATATCATTTTCTTGGAGCTAGAGGACGTGTTCAGGGTAATGTACAGAATGGAGATTGACTTTGTTTCTGGAGGGAACTAAAAACTGAGGCCTTGTCTATTTAAAATGCTTTCCTGAGCCTGACTAGAGTTTAGTCAAGCAGTCTCTAGGTAGGCAAAATCAGGTAAAATCAGTTTGGACCTTACCGTCTGTCCATTATTAGAGCCTTGCTTTTCATCCATGCCTTCAGTGCAGCTTGGATCTCTTCTTTCAATACCACTGGAGATCCATCATATGATACCTCTTGAAATAAATGGCTGAGCATCCAAAAATTCTTTTTGGTACAATGACTTTGTATATTCCTTACATCTTCTTTGGATGCTTCCTTTATCATTCAAGATTTCCCAATAGAATCCTTTAATATTGAAACTTGAGGCTTGAATTTTTTTCTTCAATTCTTTCAGTTTGAGAAATGCTAACTGTGTTCTTCCCCTTTCACTTTACGCTGAGATCTCTGTACATTTCATTAAAATACTTAACTTTGTCCTCTCAAGATGCCCTTTGACATGTTCTCTTCAGCTCTTTTATTTACTCCCTCTTTGCAGTGTTTTAACCTGTCTATATTCAAAAGCAAGGTGCTCTGGTAGCGTAGTGGTTCCAAATCAGGCTGTGAACCTTAAGGTCAGCAGTTCGAAACTACCAGCTGTTCCACAGGAGAAAGATGAGGCGTTCTGCTCCCGTAAAGATTTACAGCCTCGGAAACCCTGTACAGGGTCGCTATGAGTCAGAAGCTACTCAACTGCACATAACAACAGCAACATATTCAAAAGCAAGTTTCAGAATCTCTTCTTACATCCATTTTGGTATTTTCTTCCTTTCCCATCTTTCTAATGATCTTTTGATTTCTTCGGGTATAATGTTCTTGATGTCATCCCACAATTCTGATTTTCAATTATTAATGCTAACACATTAAATCAGGTCTTGAAATGGTCTCTAAATTCAGATGGTATATATTTAAGGTCATATTTTGGCTCTCGTGGACTTTTTATTTTCTTGAGCTTCAATCTGAATATGCACAATTGATAGTCTGTTTCATAGTTGAGCCCTAGCCTTTTTTTCACCGATGATATAAGCTTCTCCACCATCTTTTCTCACAGATGTGGTCCATTTGGTTCATGTTTTTATCATCTGATGAGGTCCAGTAGCCTTTTGTGGTGTTGAACAGATGGCTGATTCTGCAAAATTCTATCATGTGCCTCCAGTATCATTTCTATCACCAAGGTCATATTAGCCAACTACTTTTATGGCCTTCCTCTTTATATCCAAGTTTAGCATTTCAATCAATAGTAATTATCGATGCATCTTGATAACATGTTTGGTGAATTTCAGAATGAAGAAGTTGGCAGAATTCTTCAATTTTTTGATATTTTGTAATAATGCACAATTTTGTAATAGTGGTATTTACTGGTCTTCTTTGTAGGCATATGAATATTATTCTACCACAGATAGCACTGAACTTCAAACAGATCTTGAAATGCTCTTTTTAATGATCAGTGTAATGCCATTCCTCCTCAATATTTTGTTTCCAGCACAGTAACTCATATTGTCTGATTCAAAATGGTCAATACCAGTCCATTTCAGCTACGATATTGGTCTTTATACATTCCATTTTATTCTTGATGATTTCCAATTTACCTAGATTCATACTTCGTACATTCCACATTCTGATTATTAATGGATGTCTGCAGCTGTTTCTTCCCATTTTTTGAGTTGTGCCACATCAGCAAATGAAGGTTGAGAAAGTTTTGCTCCATTCACATTGGATAAAGGACTAGACCACAAGGCCTGTTTGAACCACAAGGTCGACAGTTCAAACCCAGCAGCTGCTTCTTAGAAACCCTAAACAGGGTCCCTATGAGTCAGAACAAACTCGACAGCACTTAATAACAACGACAACACACTCTGAAGAAACAGCTCTTCACCAATTGTATTTTGAGTGCCTTCCAACCTGAGGAATTCACCATCTGGCACTATACCTGACAATCCTTTGTTGCTATTCATAAAGTTTTCAGTGACTAATCATTCAGAAGAGATCTGCTTTTCCCTCTTCCTAGTCTGTCTTAGTCTGAATGTTCCACTGAAAATTGTCCCCATGGGTTATTCTGTTGGTATGTCAAATTTCAGTGGCATAGCTTCCAGCATCACAGCAATACACAAGCCACCACAGTATGACAAATGGACAGAAGAGTGTGTGGTATGTTGTTGTTGTTAAGTGCCGTCAAGTCAGTTCCAACCCATAGGGTTTCCAAGGAGCAGCTGGTGAGCTTGAACTGCTGGCCTTGCAGTAATCCACAGCATCATATGTGGTTTATATATATA
>NW_006408527.1:29907321-29907949 GCF_000296735.1 Chrysochloris asiatica | reverse complement strand
AAAGAGGTGAAAGTCTGATGGAGCAAAATCAGAACTATAGGGAGGATGCTTTGAACACCACAAAATGATGTTTTTGCAGTGTCAACAGTGTGGGCAGATGTGTGAGGACATGCATTGTCATGCAAGATCACAATGCCCTTGGATAGCATGTAATCCAAAGTATAGGCTTCAATTCTTCAGTGAGCATCTCACTGTAATGAGCATTATTGGTTGTTGAATCTTTTTCCTGTTAGTGTTCCAATACTGGTCCTTGAGGATCCCAGAAAACTGCAAACATTAATTTTCCAGCTTATGGTTGAGTTTTGAACATTTTCTTGGTCGGCAATTGAATATATTTCCATTCCATACTCTGCCAGTTACTTTTCTTTTTTCCTTCAATTGACTCTTAGGCAACAGACCAATAATTACTACATAATGTTGGTGTTGTGATGTGCCATGGAGTCAGTTCTGACTCACAGTGATCCTGTACAGGGTTTCCAAGGCTGTAAATCTTTATGGGAGCAGATAGGAGTCCTATCTATAGGAGTCCTGGTATGGTGCTATAGGAGAAGCACTGGATGACTAACAGAAAGTTCAATGGTTCAAACTCACCAACCACTCCTTGAAAACCCTATACAGGGTAGCGACC
>NW_006408527.1:29880423-29907016 GCF_000296735.1 Chrysochloris asiatica | reverse complement strand
ATTTACATATACATATGTTGTTGTTATTAAGTGCCATTGAGTCAGCTCCAACTCATAGTGACCCTGTATAGGGTTTCCGATGAGTGATAGGTGAGTTTGAATTGCCAAGCTTGTGGTTCAAATTGAATTTGAGTTCCAGTGCTTTATCCTATGGCACCACATTAGGACTCTAATTTGCAATATATATATACTTCCAAAAGTTCATGGAATAATGGAATTCACAGACAAAGGAATTGTTCCAACAATTTTCTGAACATCTTCATACATGCAATAATTAGATAAATATATGTCACATTTTTATTGTTGTTAAGTACTGTTGAGTTGATTTCAACTTATAACTACACTGTAAAGAGTCCAATAAGTGACTGGTAAGTATGAACCACCAATCTAACGATTCAACCAGACCTTGTGGTACAATGTATTATCCTGTAGCATCACACCTGGACTCCATACATTATATAACAATATATGTATGTATATGTGTGTATATATATATCTGCGTCAGACTGCAAAGCTGTTTGAACTGAAAGGTTGGTGGTTCAAGCTCACCAGCTGCTCCTCGGGAAGCCTATACAGGGTCGCTATGGGTCGGAATCAACTCGAAGGCCCTTAACAACAACAACAGTATATATAAACATACATATATATGTATATATATATATATATATGTATTTGTATGTAAAGAAATGTAATTTTACATACATAAATGTAAACATAGATTTCAAGCAATATAGGAAATATAGAGTTGTGCTGTCTCAATATATATGGAGAGAGAAAGAGAGTTCTGGTGTGGTGCTGTGGTGCTGGACTGCAAAGTCAGTTTGAATCACAAGGAAGGTTGGTTATTCAAGCTCACCAGTTGCTCCTCAGAAACGCTATACAGGGTTACTATGGGTCGGACCTGACAAGATGACACTTAACAACTTAACAATACATTTATAAGCAAACTCTTTGCTTTCTCCTAAATAATGAAACATATTTAGAGGGAACTCCCTGAAAGATTTATACCGTATCAACTACTTGGATGTTCCTGTTTTTGTATAGTATACATGTAAAGGACATGTGTGGTATGGGGTTACTTTAACTGAAAAATCTTTGTTATCTATATATGGTAGTGAGAAAAGTTACAAGGAATAAGTCCTAAGAAACTTACCATTCTTTTATGATAAAAGAATAGGTACACTAACCAAAGATCTATGGGAGCAATTTCCTTTAAATTTGAACACCAGTGAAAGCTGTATTTTCCATCTTAAACAACTGCTTATGTCTTCTCTGTTTCGGTTAGCTTTCTGACCTATCTCCTGTAACTGTATAGGAACTCAACTCAGGAAATTCATATTGTGCACCAACTTTACATGTACCTTTATTTTTCCCACCATTTCTTTATTCTTCCATATTTTATATCTGTGCTATGCTGTTACATACATTTCTGGTGAAATATACTAATGAGACACAAGGGTTAAGCCCTAGGTCAAATAATTTCACATTGCAACATTTAAACCCCTTAAAATCTTTACAAGTTTTTATTATAAGCAGCAGAGTAGTTAAAAGAAAGTAAAATTTACACAAATACAAGTTAATAAGGGAAAAGAAGTATAGGTAAGAGACTTCAAAATCCTACCTAGTGACCCTGAAAAAAAATACTCAACACTACTAAAAGAAAGATAATAATTGTGGAATTATAAAAAGTGTCAAAGAACTATTTGATAGGAATGTCCCTGGAAAAAGTCTCAAAATGGATATTTTAAAAGTTTCAGTAATTGATATTATGGTTCTATATATGATCTTTGCTTCCCAAATATTCAAACTGTACTTTTCTTATATTCAAGAAGCCCTGTTGGCACCGTGGTTTAAGCACTGGACTGTTAACAGAAAGTCTGGCTGTTAGAACCCAGCAGCCACTCCACAGACAAAGATGAGACAATTTGCTTCCATAAAGATTGTTAGGCTCAGAATCTCTATAAAGTTGATCTGCTCTGTCCTATAAGACCCCTGTGAGTCAGAATAAACTCAACAGCACTGGATTTTTTTTCATAATCACTCTCATATAACTGTTTTCTCACAGTAACTATTCTGCTAAACCACTATCTTTATTTTACTCTCAGGATACTAATTAACTTTAACCCATTTCTTAATGGTAAACAGAGATAGAGTGAGAAATAAAACCTTTGCCTTCGCTGTTGTACCAGTTTCCTATTACAATTCACACTTTCCAAACTGTCAAAAGATCATTCTAGGTCTATAGGAAAAAAAATTTTTTTCTTTCTGAATGTATTACACACTTCAAAAATTTCCAAACTTTCCTTTTGAGCTAGTAATTACTGTTGTTATGTGCCATGAAGTCAATTCTGACTCATAAGTATCCTATATGACAGAGTAGAACTGCCGAATAATAGGGATTCCTAGGCTGCCATCTTTACAAAAAACAGCCAAACGGATACAAATACTACGTAACTCTTCTATATTCTAAACCGTTTACATCTGTCTATAGTTTGTTCTGTAATTTAGCATTAAATTACATATGTATATCTTGTAAACATAGTTACTAGGCATACATATTACATTCTGAAATCTTCCTCTTGTAGTTATATGATTTAGAGCAAGTTATATAATTCTGTGCCTCATCTAATTCATGTGCAAACTGGAAAGAAAAAAAAAAAAAAAAGACACAGAACCACTTAGAGTCGATGTGAAGATTAAGTGAAATAATGTATGTAATAAACTGAGAACAATGCTGGGCATATCTTAAACTCTTGATAAATGTTTTCTATCTATTTGATAAATGCTATTCAATACCATCATTTAAAATACAAAAGTTGTATTTTCATCCATCTTTTGTATTTTAAGTGGGACATAGGTGAAATAGCAAATGAAATCCTTTGTAGAGAGAAAAGCAAGAAACAGTGATCATTTCCATCTATAATTTGCCAATGCAATTACCGCATGGTGGAGCAATGACTGAAGTCATTACCATTATTACTCAGTAGTACTTGTGCAGCTTACTGATCACTCTACTGAGTCCTAAGAGATCAAATGGTATTTCAATTTTGACAAACCTGACACTGCAGACTGTCCATTGTTAGACCACACATCTGGCCAGTATAGTTAGTTAATAACTAATACTTTGCAATATGTGGATAATCTACATGTTTTGTCACCAAGAATTAAATGAGATTGAAATATGTTAATCCCTTTTATCCCTATTCATATAGAGATTTACAAGATGGGCCAAGCATGCCCTTGTAACAACAATTCATCATTTATGATTCTGTGCTAGGTTTGTGCAAGAGAGCCAAGAACAGGCGGTCCTCTATTTCTTAGATTCACTGTCATTTGGCTTGATATGCAAAGTCCATTTCTTACACAAATTTGCATACTGTGAAAATTGGAAGCAATACAATTCTAAGTTCAAGGAAAGCATACACAGAGGGAAATAATTCTGTTTAAAGCTGTAGCAGAATTGCAGTTGTTCCAAGAGTACTGAAACATAGCTCGGAAGACTCAAACACAAGAGGGGTCAAGGAGTTAAAAATATGCTACCAGCCACAGTGCCATACAGATCTGCCAAGTTTTATGGTTTGGATTTCGGTTTGCTTCCCTTCATGTTTCTATGTGTCAAAAAGATGAAGATAAATGTGATAGATCCAAGATTAAAATGTGGCAAAACCAATGATCTCCCTATTTGCCGATTCTCTTCTTCCTTACCTGAGAAACATTTCCCTCAATTCTTTCTAATTAACTATAACTTTGCAGTCTCTTATCCCCATCCTCCCATAACTCTCAAACTATCTCCACATTCCAGTCAAAAGAGACAAATCTAGTATCATTGATGGATTTAACCTCTAACTGCCTCCAAAGTTTCCTTATTCCTTGAAAATATCTTGCTCTTTTCCTCTGCCAGGCTTTTCTCCAAGCTGCTTCTTCAATCTGAAATATTCTCACTTCATCTAATAATGTGACTCTGAAAAATAAGGCAATGGATCACAAGGTCGGTTTGAACCACAAGGTTGGTGGTTCAAACTCACCATCCACTCCGAGGAAACCCTATACAGGATCACTAAGAGTAGGGACAGATTTGACGGCACTTAACAACAAAACTTAAACATGTCCTCTCATTTATAGATCTCATTCCCAGCATACATTTCTCTAAAAGCATCTCCAAACCATCTTTACATGAACTAACTTATACAAGATCCATGAATCATGCCCTCTTATTGCACTTTGCAATTTCATTTTTAATTAATAGCAATCAAAATTATTATTTATGTGATTGTTTCATAAATGCCTATTTCCACTATTATAAATCAAATTGTGTTGAACTCCCTATTTTGCTTACAATATTAATCTACTACCTAGTACAGTTCCTAAAACTTAATATGTGTTTAAGATTTGTGAAGCAATGAGATTAGTGCTATTAAGAATTTCTATGCTGTTGTAGCTCTTAAGTGCTATCAAGTCAGTCCTGACTCTTAGTCACAATGTATACGGTTTCTGAGGAGCGACTAGTGGGCTTCAACCACAGAACTTGCAGTTAGCAGTCCAGTGCTTACCCTACTGTGACCTTAAGTGCCACACCAGGATATTAAAAAATGTCGTAAATTCCAGTTTAATGACAATGTGGATGTTTCCTACCACTTCCCTTATATAAATTGTTGTTGTTAAGTGACATTCAGTTAATTCAGACTCAAAAGGACCCTATGCAAAACAGAACATACATTGCCTGGTCCTAAGCTATTCTCACAATTGTTACTATGTTTGAGTCTATTGTTGTGGCATCTTGTTGGGGGTCTTCCTCTTTTTCACTGACCTTCTACTTTTCCAAGAATGTTGGCTTTTTCCAGGGACTGGGCCATCTTGATAACATATATGAAGTACATGACATGGCAGTCTCACCATCTTTACTTCTAAGGGGCATTCTGGCTGCATTTCTTCCAAGACAGATTTGTTTGTTCTTGCAGTGTGTGGTACTTTCAATATTCTTAGCAAACACCATAATTCATATGCATCAATTCTTCTGCAGCCTTCCTTATCCATTGTGCAGATTTCACATGCATATAAGATGCTGGGAAATTGCATGGCTTGGGTCAGGCACTTATTAGTCTTTGAACTGACATTTTTGCTATTGAACACTATAAGAAGCCTTCCATCACAGATCTGCCTAATGGAATACATCGCTTGAGGTCTTGACTGCTGCTTCTACGAGTACTGATTGTGAATCCAAGCAAATTGAAATCTTTCATAACTTTAATTTTTTTTCATTTATCATGATGATATTTATTGTTCCATATGTGAGGATTGTGGTACTGTAGGATAAGCGCTTGACCACAATGTCAGTTTGACCCAAAAGGTTAGCAGTTCAAATCCACGAGCTGCTCCTAGAAAACCCTATACAGGGTCACTATGCATTGGGGCACATTCAACAATAACAAATACAGTGAAGTATAACCCATACAGAAGCCTGTAGTCTTTGATCTTCATCAGTAAATATTTCAAGTCCTCTACCCTTTTAGTAAGCAAAGTTATGTCATCTGCATATCCCAGGTTGTTAATTAGAATTCCTCCAAACTTGATTCTATGTTCTTCATATTATCCAGTTTCTTGGATTATTTTCTCAGCATTCAGAATGAATACATATGATGAAAGAATACAATCTTGACCCACACTTTTTCTGATATTAAACCGTCACTATCTCTTTGTACTGTTCTAACAACTGCCTCCTGGTCTGTGTACAAGTGCCTCATGAGCACAGTAAAGTGTCTGAAATTCCCATTCCTCACAATGTCATCCATAGTTTGCTATGATCCACAGTCTTTACATAGTACAAGTAAATATCTTTCTGATATCCTCTACTTTAAGCCAAGATTCATCTGATGTCAACAATGATATCCCAAGTTCCAGACCCTATTGTGAATCTGGCTTGAATTTATGGAAGTTCCCTGTTGATATACTGCCACAATCAATTTTTAATTATCCTCTGCAAAATTTTACTTGCATATGGTATTAATGATATTGTTTGATGATTTCCTCATTCCATTGGGTCACCATTTTTTGAAATGGGCATAAATCCGGATCTTTTCCAATCTGATAGCCACGTAATTGTCTTCCAAATTTCTTGACATAGATAAATGAGTGCCTCCAGTGCTACACCAGTTTGTTGAAAATTTCAATCTGTAGTCCATCACTTCCTAGAGCATTGTTTTTTAACAATGCCTCCCATGCTGCTTGAAAGTCTTCCTTTAAAATCATTTGTTATCATATTGTTGTGTCTTGAAATAATGAATATTGACCAATTCTTTTTGATACAGTGACTCTGTGCATTCCTCCTGTCTTCTTTTGATGTTTTCAAGATCATTTCAATGTTGTGCCCATTGTGGTTCTTCAGTACCATCAAGTCAGTTCCAACTCATAGCCAACTTTGTACAGGGTTTCCAAGAAGCAGTTGGTGAGTTTGGAACCATCTACCTTGCAGCTCAAACCGACTATATGATCCAGTGCTTACTCTACAATGCCACATTAGGACTCCGTAGAAACCTTCACTATTGTAACCTGAGGCCTGATTTTTCTCTTAAGTTCTATCATCTTGAGAAATGCTGAGTGTGTTCTTCCCTTTGGTTTTCTAACTCCAAGTCTTTGCACATTTCATTATAATATCTGACTCTGTCTTCTCTAGCTGCCCTTACAATTTTCTGTTCAGCTATTTTATTTCATTTCTTCCATTTGCTTTAGCATCTGTATGCTGGAAAGCAAATTTCAGAGTGTCTTAAGACATCCATTTTGGTTTTTCCTTTCTTTTCTGTCTTTTTAATGACCTTTAGCTTTTTTTATGTATGATGTTTTTGATGTCATCCCACAATTTTTCTGGAGTTCACTCATTAGTGCCTAATTCACCAGATCTGTTTTTGAGATGTTCGTTAAAGTCACTGGGATAAAATCATGGTTATATTTGGTTCTAGTGGCTTTGTTTCAATTTTCTTCAATTTCAACATGAACTTTCATATGGGCATTGCTGGTCTGTTCCACATTGGGACCCTGGCCTTGTTTTGACTAATAATATAGAACTTTTCCATTCTCTTCCCACACACAAAAAAGTCCATTTGATTCCTGTGTATTTCATCTGGAAAGATCCAAGTGTATAGTAACCTGTCTTGTTGTTCAAAAAAGTATTTGCAGTGAGTAAATCACTAATCTTACAAAAGCCTTTCATCAGATCTCCAATATCATTTATAACAACAAAGCCATTTTTTATCTACTGATCCATCCTCTTTGTTTCCAACTTTTGCATTCCAATCACCAGAAACTATCAACACATCCAGATGGCATGTTTGATCAATTTCATGCTGAAGAAGTTGGTAGAATTCTTCAGTTGCATCATCACTGTCTTTTGTGACTGGTATACAAATAATCGGGACGTTTTATTACATGAAGACGAATGTCCCATCAGGAATGGAGGAAGGCACATTAATTGTCTGTCATATGCAGATCATACAACCTTACTTCCTGAAAGAGGACTTGAAATACTTACTTGTGAAGATCAAAGACTACAGTATTCAGTATGGATTGCAATTCAATGTAAAAAGAAGGAAAATCCTCACATCTGGACCAAGAAATAACATCATGATAAATGGAGTAAAGATTGAACTTGCAAAAGATTGAAATTTGCTTCGATCAACAATCAATGCTCTTGGAAGCAGCCATCAAGAAATCAAATGACATACTTCATTACGCAAATCTGTTTCAAAAGACCTCTTTAGAGTGCTGAATAGCAAAGATGTCAGTTTTAGGGCTAAGGTGTGTCTGACACAAGCCATAGTATTTTAAATCACCCATGCATGTGAAATTGGGACAACAAATATGAAAGACTGTAGAAGAATTAATGGATTTGAACTGTGGTGTTGGTGAAGAATATCGAAAGGACCACACACAGCCAGAAAGCAAACAAATCTGTCTTGGAAGAAGTGCAGCCAAAATGTTCCTTAGACAAGAGGATGGCAAAACTTTGTCTTTCATACTTTGGACATGTTATCACAGGAGGGACCAGTCCCTGGAGAAAGACATTATCCTTGGGAAAGTAGAGGGTCAGTGAAAAACAGGAAGACCATTACCAAGATGGACTGACACAGTGTCAGCAACAATGGGCTGAAGCATAACAACCACTGTGAGGTTGGTGCAGGCTCCGGCAGTATTTTATTGTGCTGCACATAGGGTTACTTTGAGTCAAAACCAAATTGACTGCATCTAACAACAACAAGGGACATTGGCTTTGAACTGATACTAATTCCAGGAGACCCGCCATGCTACTGTGGACCATCAGTCAGAGTACAGACATATGGTGGTCAAGGTATTAATGGAATCTTAGCTAAGGTCTCTCTCAAAATGAGTCCAATGGGTTCCTGAACTCATCCTGTAGTGATTTACAAAGTTCCAGAATGCATAAAAATATTCAACAACTGGTCAAACCCCACATTGGATAAATGACCTGTGGAATAAGGGCTATTATGGTAGGAAAGCCAACTGTAAGCCATTAGAATTGCCTCTAGGAAAAGAGTAAGCCAAGGCAATACAACATTTCTGAAGGAATTTCAGCAAGGACTTGAAGGAAGCAAGGGTGCACCGCGTCTTTGGGATGTGCATAAAACTGATGGATCTTGGAAAATGACAGAGGATTATTTTAAAGTTTACCACTTGGTGACCCTAACTTCAGTTGCTGTGCCAGATGTTGTTTCATTGCTTGAACAAATTAATGTATCTCCTGGAAATTAGTATTGATCTGATCAATGCCTTTTTCTCAATTCTGGTTTCAGAGAATTATCAGAAGTGATTTGCCTTCAACTTGCAAGGCAAACAATACACCTTGATTGTCCTATCTCACATGTGTAACCACTCTCCAGCATTATGTCATAATTTAATCCCCAGGGAACTTGATAATGTTTCTCTTACAGAAGACATTACTCCATTATATTGATGGCATTATGCTCATTGGGCCTATTAAGGAAGAAGTACTATTGACTCTACAAACTTCTTGGTGAAACATCTGCATGCTGTTGTTGCTGCTAAGAGCCATTGATTCATTACCGACTCATAGCAACATTGTATAGGGTTTCCGAGGCTGTAAACTTTTTAGGGAGAAGAAAGACTCATCTTTCTGCTAAGGAGCAACTAGTGGGCACAAGTCACCCATCCTGTAGTTTGCAGTTCAGTATTAATCCTAGAGCCACCACACTCCCTTCTGCATGGTTTTGTTGTTGTTAGGTGACATCAAGTCAGTTCCGACCCACAGCAACCCTGTATAGGGTTTCAGAGGAGCAGCTGGTGAGCTTGAACCACCAACCTTGCAGTTCAAATGGCTTTGCAGTCTGGTGCATTAACCCACAGCACCACACCAGGCCTCCAGAGGGTGGGAAATTAACCCATCAGAATTCCAGCACCTTTCACCTCAGTAAAATTCCTAAGGGCTCAGTATCAATATATTCCTACTAAAGTGAAGGAGAAATTATTGCATCTGACCCCTCCCACAACTAAAAAGGAGGTACAATGCCTCGTGGTCTTTTTTGGGTTTTGGAGGCAACATGTCCCTCATTTGACCTATTTATGAAGTGACTTGAAGAGATACTACATTTGACTCAGGCCTGGAACAAGAAAAGACTCTGCAACAGACTCAGCTGCTGTACAAGCCACTCTGTCACTTGTGCCATATTATCTAGGTGATCCAAAAGTGCTTGAAGTGACAGTGGTAAAGAGAGGTGCAATTTGGAGTTGTTGGCAGGGCCCTATGGTAAATCACAGCACAGACCCTTAGGATTTTATGACTACGCTCCTCTTCAAGGAGCTCTGGTAGCGTAGTGGTTACGAATAGGGTTGCGAACCTTAAGGTCAGCAGCTCGAAACTACCAGCTGTTCCGCGGGAGAAAGATGAGGATTTCTGCTCCCGTAAAGATTTATAGCCTCGGAAACCCTGTACAGGGTCGCTATGGGTCGCAATCGACTCAAGAGCACTTAACAACAACTCCTCTTCAGAAACAGTTTTCAGGCTTGTTACTGGGCCTAGTAGCTAATGCATAAGTAAACGTGGGCCATCAAGTTACCATGTGACCTTAGCTACTCTGATTGTTGTCTGACCAATTGAGTTATAAAGTTGGACATGCACAGCACTACTTCATTATTAAATAGAAGAACACACTCAGCATTTCTCAAGGTGAAAGAACTGAGAAAATTCAAACCTCGACTTAACAATATCGAAGGTTTCATAGGCAAAATACTAAATGATGCAGAAAGCATCAAAATAAGATGAACGGTATATACAGAGTCACTGTATCAAAAAGAAATGGTCAATGTTCAGCATCTCGAGAAGTAGCACATGATCAAGAAAGAACCAGTGGCACTGAAGTCACTGGCAGAAAACAAGGCTCTAGAAATTGACAGCATACAAACTGAAAATTTTCAAGAAACTGATACAGCACTGGAGGTATTCATTCATTTATGCCAAAGAAATTGGAAAACAGCTACTTAGCCGACCAATTGGAAGAAATCTATATTTTTGGCCTTTTCCAAAGAGAGGCGACCCAACAGAATGCGGAGATCATCAAGCAATATCATTAATATCACATGCATTCAAAATTTTCTTGAAGATAATTTAAAAATGGCTACCGCACTACATTTACAGAGAACTGCCAGAAATTCAAGATGGACTCAGAAGAGAATATGGAACTAGGGATAGCATTCCTGATGTCAGATGGATCTCAACTAAAAGCAGAGAACATCAGAAAGATGTTCACTTATGTTTTATTGCTTTATTTTTAGTCCTAGATAGATCTAAATTTTTTATCTAGTTCTTTGAAAAGATGTCTAACACTCAAAGCCTAGTTTAAAAAAGAAGCAGAGGATTTCTGGAAAGATGGTGGAGTGAACAGATCTAATATTCTGACCCTCCCCACATGAACATCTTTCATGGTGTTGCTTCTCTTAGCAACTTGAAATTTATCCTCAGCCACATTAGAACTGTTCCAATTAAAAGACCAAGAGTTGCAGAATGCATTTTAAAAAACAAGACCCAACTATATACCTCCTACAAAAGACACACCTTACACCTAGACATACAAATAGCTTGAAAGTGAAAGGGACGAATATTCCATGCAAATAGTATCCAAAAGAGTGCTGGTGATTGCAATACCAGATAAAATAGATTTTAGGTCAAAATCTCCTATAAAGACACTTGTGGTACAATAGTTAATATTGCTATCAGGACTGACTGTGAGGGTTGGAAATGAAAAAAGGTAGATTTTTTTAACAAAGGGAGGGGAGTGGTTGACTTTGCAGTCCAGGAGCAGAGGTCCCTGGGACCATCAAGGGAGAAGAGCGGAGTGTGGGACCCTAATCAGAAAAGCAGTGACGCCAGAGATGGAAGCAGAGATGATGTAGAGAGATGGAGCGGCTGGGGACTCTAGACCCAGGAAGGGAGAGGGCTGTGTGCTGATGAGGTGGGGGGGATAAGAGGGGCAGGCTTGCAGGGTGTGTGCCCTTTGGTTGTTTGATGATGCATGGAGGAGACTGTAATCATGGCAATGAAATGAAATACGATAGGATGAATGTTCTCCCATGTAAACTATCACATAATTAACAACAAAAACTTCAAAAACAAAAATAGATCTCCAAGGAATGCTGAGAATGTTGGAGATGAGTCAGGGATTTTCCCCAGAGTAGACAGAGAGCCTTCCCTTGCAGCCAGTACTTTGAATTCAGACTTCTAAGTTTCTAAACTGTGAAAAAATAAATGCCTGTTAAAGTAAAAAAAAAAAAAGGCAAAGGACACCATATACTATTCAAAGGGTTAATTCATCAAGAAAATATAACAATTATAAATATATACACACCTAAACATCAGAATCCAAAATATATATAGCAAGAATTAACAAAATCGAAGAGAAAAATAGATGATTCTATAGATCATGCAGAAATAAAAAGAATTAAAAGAGAATATGATGAATTGTGCCCTAAGAAATTAGAAAACTTAAAGAAAACAAGTTTTTAAAAACACATAACTTTCTTACATATAGACTCATAAAGAAATAGAAGATCTTAACAGACATGGAATAAAGTGAAAAAACTGAATTAGTAAAAACCTTCCAACAACAAAAATGACAGGATGACTGTAAAGCTAATGTTCTCCCATGTAAATTATCATTTAATTCACAATAAAAAATAAATTTTAAAAAACCCTCCCAACAACAACAAAACCTTGAACCACATGGTCTCACTGGGGAATTATACCAAACAGTTTAAGAAGAGATTCAAATCATTCTTGAACACTTCCAAAATACAGAAGTGGAGGTAATACCTCCTAACTAAGTCTATGAGAATGACATTAACCTGACATCAAAGTCAAAGATAAAAAAAATAAAATAAAATTACAGAGCAATAGCCTTCATAAATATAGATGCAAAATTCCTTAACAAATAGTAGCAAATCAAATCCAAAAACATATTAAGAGGATTATACACCATGACCAAGTTCAATTTATTCCAAGACTGCAAGAGTGATTCAACATTAGAAAATCATTCAATGTTAATACATATCACCAGAACAAAGAACCACATGATCATCTTAATCAATGCAGAGAAGATATATGACAAAATCCACACTTGTGCTTGATAAAAATACTCAGCAAACTAACAGAAAATTCCGGCATATGAAAAACTCACAATTAACATCATACTCAATGGAGAAAGGGAACAATGCAACGATGTACACTCTAACCACTGAGATTCAATCTTGTATTGAAAATCCTGGACAGAAGAATTAAATAAGGAAACTATATGAAAGATATCCAATTTAAGAAGGAAATAGCAAAACTATTGCTTTTTTGCAGATGGCATGATCCTTTATGGACACAATCACGAAGAAGCCACAAGAAAATTACCAGAGCTAATATATGAATTCAGCAAAATGACAGCATATGATGTCAACACAGAAATTTCAGCTGGCTTTCTATACATATTTATGAGTCTCAATAAGCATTCTAAAAGAATATAAAGCAAACAATCCTATTTACATAACATCTCACCCACCACCACCCACTGCCATAGAGCAGACTCCGACTCATAATTACCCTATAGAGCAGAGTAGACCTCCTCCAAGACTGTAAATGGTTATGGGAGCAGACAGCCTCCTCTTTCTCCCACGGTGCAGAAGGTGGGTTTGAACTGCTGACATTGTGGTTAGCTGCCCAACACTAAGCCTACAGTGCCATGAGGACTCCTTACATAGAATCTAAAGAAACAAAATGACTAGGCATACATTTTATCAAAGAGATGGAAGATGTGTATATTCAAAACTATAAAATATTACTGAAAGAAATTAAAGATTAAATAAATAGAAGGAAAATCCATGCTCATGGACTTGAAGCATTTAATACTGCTAAACTGCCAATATTAATCAAAACAATAGACAGATTCATCATAATCCCTGTCAAATGTCCAACACTCTTTGCAGAAATGGAAAAACAAACCACAAGAGGCTATAAAAAGCCAAAACATCATTTAAAAAAAAAAAAAAAGAGGAAAAAGTGGAGGACTCACACTTCGTCATACCAAGACCTCATTAATCAAAATTGTCTAGTACTGACATAGTATATAGACGAGTACAACAGAATTGAAAGTCAAGAAATAAATCCATGCAACGATTGATACTTTTATTTTTGACAAGGGTGTAAAGTCCACTCAATAGTAAACTGAATTTCCACTCCAAAAAGAATAAAATTGGATCCAGACATCACATCATAAACAAAAATTAACTTAAAATGTAAGAAACAAAACCATAAAGCTCTTGAAAAGAAACATAGGAGCAGTGCATCTGAATCTAGATTTGGCTATCGATTCCTAAATATGATACCGAAAGCCCAATCAATAAAAGAAAAAATAGATTAAGTTGAACTATAAAAAACTTGTCCATCAATGAACTTTATCAACAAAGTAAAGAGAAAACCTACAGATTGGGAGAAAACTTGTAGGAACCAGACATCAACTAAGGGTTTAATACAAAAAAATATATAAAGAACTCCAACAGTTTAACAACAAAAAGACAAGCATTGAAAATTTACAAATGAGCAAAAGACTTGAATAGACATTTTACCAAAGAAGATACACAAATGGCCAACACACGAAACACTTGTTGCTACTGACTCCAATTGATGCATTCTGGTAAGTATCAGTAGTAGATCTGTGCTACCTGGGTTCTCAATAACTAATTTTTCAGAAGTAGCTCATCAGGCCTTTCTTTCAAAGTGTCTCTGGGTGGCCTTAAACCAACAATCTATAAGGTTAACAGCCAAGCACTTAACCATTTGAAGCCCTTGTGAAAGGAGTTTAGCAGTTCCTCAAAAAGTTAAACTTAGAGTTATCCTGTGACTGATAATTTCCAACCCTAGATATATATTCCCAAAACAACTGCACTCAGGAATGGAAGTATATACTTGTGCATACCAATATTCATTGCAAGATTACTCACAATAGCCCAAAGGTGGAAACAACTTATATGCCTAAAAATTGATCAAGGGAAGCAAAACATAACACAAAGAAAATAAAGTACTATACATGCTACAACATGGATGAACCTTGAAAACATGCTAAATGAAATAAATCAGTCATAAAAGGACAACTATTGTGTGAAGGCCCTTATATAAAAGATCCAGAAATTGGCAAAGTTTCTTAGTTACCATGGGCAGGAGGAAGGGAGAAAGAAGGATTCACTGCTTATGGGGTGTTAAAATTCTGTTAAAGTGATGGAAAACTGTGTAAATGTAGTGATGATGGTTACATAATGAACATAATTAAACTCACTGGAATATTGAAATGGCAAATGTGTTCTTTTTTCTTTTTTTTAACTTTTTATTGTCCGTTGAGTGAAGGTTTACAGACAAGATCATCATACGCTTCAAGAAATCATACACTTTTTTTTTTCCTCTCAAGGATTACAAACCCCTCCATGCAGCAAGTTATCCTGCTTCCTCCCAGTGACTCCTATTTGCATTCCAACCACCACCTTCTCAACTTTTTTCCTTAGGAAAATGCTGCCTTTTAAATTTTGAATGATTGACCATTCCATGGTGAGCATACCTTGCTAATAGTGTTGTCCCCTACCTATAAACCTATCTATTGCTTGACTGAACACTAGGCTGCCAGAGTGAGTTCATTTCTAGACCTGAAGGATGATTGAGAGTCACAGTCTCAG
This sequence comes from Chrysochloris asiatica, assembly GCF_000296735.1. Taxonomy (NCBI): domain Eukaryota; kingdom Metazoa; phylum Chordata; class Mammalia; order Afrosoricida; family Chrysochloridae; genus Chrysochloris; species Chrysochloris asiatica. The sequence goes on along the minus strand of NW_006408527.1, from coordinate 29,891,794 downwards.
GTTACTCCAGTCTCTTTCTGACCAATAAACCTGGTCTTTTTCATTATTGAATAATTTTGAGTGCTGATGTGGCGCTGTGGGTTAATGCGCCAGACTTCAAAACCGTTTAAACTGCGATGTTGGCAGTTCAAGCTCACCAGCTGATCCTCAAAAACCCTATAAAGGGTCACTGCAGATCACAACCAGCTCAGTGGCACTTCACAACAGTTGTAGTATAATTAACAGCCCCCATTTGAAATAGTATAACTAACAGCTCCATTTTAAATGTTATAGTATAATTAATAGACCCCATTTGAAATAGTATAACAGCCATAGCCCCCATTTGCCATTTGAAATATTATAGCATAGTTCACTCTGCTTCCCTTTCCCCCAACCTCATCCTATGGAAAAATAATAAATAAACTTCTTACAGAAAAACCCTGAAGGTCAGAATGACCCAAGGACACCTGAACAAACAGGATAAAATTTAGCCCATATATACAACCAATATAATGGTTTATTGGTGGGTTTACTCCCACTTACAGGATAAGGGTCTGTTGGAACTTACCACCGCAGCCAACAAGACAAGTCTATGTGTTCTAACCACTCTGTGTTTCTTGTATAAAACCCTGTTCCCCACCTCACTTCGAGGTCAGAGTGATTAGGGCTTGAGCTGACACTCTGGCCACTGGCAATAAACTTTGCTCTTTACGTTTTCCAAGTTGAGTTCTTTCTGACTCTCACTACCGCAACACAAAACAACAACAATAACAATTTTCAGTTTTGTTCTATATTTTCTCCCATTTTTTCCAGGCCCCTCTAATGTGATCCCTTTCAGGGAGGTTGATAATGGTATCTAGACTCAGAATCTTGAAGACTGCTGTTCACATGTTCCTTTAGCTCATTAAACTAATTGAATCCAAACTTCAATTTTTATCACATTTTTTTTTATTCTTTCTTCTGCACATGGTGAGACCAATAGCTGCACCTTAGATAGCCACTCATGAGCTTTCAAGATCCCAGACACTAGTCACCCAAGCAGGATGTAGAACATAGTCTTTGCAGATTATGTTATAGCCATATAGACTATGGTGTCCCCTGAGACTATGTTCCTGAGCCTGCAGGCCCATCAACTCATTGTGGTGATACCTGGTAAGTTTTCATCATTTTGTCCACTGTATGCTCCACCACATTCAAAGCTTTGCAAGAAAGGTAAATACTCATGAACAAACATCCTCTTTCAAACTCATATATTTGTGGTATATATGAATACATATTCATCTTACTCTTCCTCTGTTACTCATTCAGTCTGTCTCAATCTATGCATCTACATAAATAACACTGTTGTTCTCAGATTGTGTATATATCACTAATTATTTGTGTCCCCTTTAATCCATGCATACCTCCCAGTGTCTTCACATACCTTCATTATTCTTCCACCACACCCCCTTTTCTTGCATACTGCCCTCCCCCTTCTTATATATTGCCCTGCCTGTCATTCTAGCTAATATGTGTCTACCATCTAATGAGTGAATTAGTCTCCCCTTCCTCCCATCACTGGTAACCATCAAAGAATGTTTGCTTTAGCATGAAAACCTTTTCTTAAGCTTTTACAATAATGGTCTCATACAATATTTGTTATTTTGTGGTTGATTAATTTCACTCAGCATAGCGTGCCCCAGGCTCATCCATGTTATGAGGGGCTTCTCAGATTTATCATTATTCTTCAACGTTGCATAGTATTCTGTTGTGTGTATATACCCAAGTTTGTGTATCCATTCTTCCATTGATGGGCACTTAGGTTGTGTCCATATTTTTGCTATTATGAATAGCAAACGAACACTAATGAACACTGTGTGCATATATCTACTAGTCCTGGTTCATATTTCTTGTGACTATATACCAAGTAGAGGGATTTTTTGGTCATAAGGTATTTCTATTTCTAACTTTCTGAGGAAGAGCCATCAGTTTTCCACAGTGGTTGAGGCATTTTACAGTCCCACCACCAAGGTAGGAGGGTTCCAGTCTCTCCACACCCCCACCAGCATGTGTAGCTCTCTGGTTTTGAACTTCCGCTGTTAATGTTGAGGTGAGATGGTATCTCATTGCTGTTTTGATTTGCATCTCTGTTATTGCAAGGTCAGTGGTTCAAGTTCACTAGCTGCTCCTTGGAAACCCTATACAGGGTCGCTATGGGTCGGAATCGACTCAATGGCACTTAACAACAACAACAATGGCTAATGACTATAAACATTTCTTCATGTTGGCTGGCTGTGAATGTCTTGTCTTCTTTGGTGAAGTGTCTGCTCATGTCCTGTGCTCATTTTTTAATTGGGCTGTTTGGTTTTTTCTTGTAGGGGTGCTGTAGTTTTCTATAAATTTTAGATATTAGTCCCTTGTTTGATATTTCATTGCAAAAATGTTCTCCCTATCTGTGGACTTCCTTTTTACATTTTGGTAGAAATATTTTGATGCACTTAACTTCTAAAAAGAATTTTATATGAGGTGAAGTTAAACACTACTATTATAAAATCACAGAAGCCTTCATTAAACAAAAATATTTAAATGTGAAGCTATTGCTTCTCAGTATATCCTCCACAGAGGTCTATACACTTCTGAAGGTTGTGTTCCTGTGGTACCTTGAATTTACTTAATATGGCTTTTCTATCCAAAGTCTCTTAATTCCCATGAAATGTTGGATGGGACCATGAAAATCAGGTATACAGGACTCTAATTCTAAGGTTAGTTAGTTTTCCGATCCCACTAGATTTGAGAGGAGCCATTTCAGAAGCAGGAACAGATGATTCCCGTACCATCAAGAAAGAAGAGCATGAGCGGAGCGTAAGATCCCTACCTACAAAACTGGTGACAGCAGAGGCATTGACTGAAGCAGTGGTATGGAAAGAAAAGGCAAACTGCAAGCTTCTAGGCCCCTGCATGGAGTAGAGCTGAGTGCTTACAGGCAGGAGGCCAGTTTCCAGATTGTACACAATAGGAGCTTTACAACACTTATCCAAGCAGGGCAGAGGCCAAGAGGTCACATGGCTGAAAGCACCAAGACAAGAGGGAGGGAGGCAGGCCTGCAGTATGGCAAAGAAGAGGCATTCCTGATTGGAGAACTGTTGCATCCTGAGTTGTTCCTTATCCTGAATTGTATCCTAGTCACTTCCCTAATAAATCCTATAATCATGCATATCGTCTGTTAGTTCTGTGTGGCCACTACAACCGGTTATAGACCCATGATGTGAAGCAGATCAATTGTTGTGGGAGGGATGGCATCAGAATAGGGCAAAAAAGGTTGTACTAGGGAGACATGTTCCACCTCTGCTTCATAGGAAGCAGCCTTGGACTGATTTTGAGTTTGACTCTTTTTTGCCTTTGTTGGAGCCAGTGGAAGTCAGGCATGGTCTCCACGCCTTTTTTTTTTTTTCAGTTCCCATATTTCTAACTCTTCCTTGATGAATTCTGTGCTCTTCAATTAACATTACATCAAAAGAGCAATTTTAACATCACTTTTTAAAGTTCTTTGAGTTCGGAAACAAAAAAAAGTCTGAAAGTGCAACTATATGGTAGATGGCTTAAGGTTTCCAATGAAATTCTCATGGACAGCCTTTGTTACCCTCCAAGCATGAGCAAGCGCATTGTTGTAATGGGGGGAAAAAGTTCCTTGGTGCAATTTTCCTGTCCTGTTTCTCACCAGTGAAGTTTTCAACTTTCTCACCAATGAAGTTTCCAAGCTCACCAGCTGCTCCTTGGAAACCCTATACAGGGTCACTATGGGTCAGACACAACTTGATAGCATTTGACAACAACAACAACAACAATCTTTATAGAGCAAGTCCTGGTATTGCGCTATAGGAGAAGTACTAGACCACAAGTTCAGTTTGAACTTCAAGGTTGGTGGTTCAAACTCACCAGCTGCTCCTTGGAAACCCTACATAGGGTCACTATGAGTCTGAACCACTTAACAACAGCAACAACAATCATTACAGAAACAAGGAACATCTTTCTCCTATGGAGCAACTGATGGGTTCAAACTGAAAACCTACTAGTTAGCAGCCAAATGCTTAACCACTACACCACAAGGATATCTTCATTATTAACTTGCTAAGTACAACGTGAGTACTGGTGTGGCACTGTGGGTTTATATGCTGGACTGCAGGGTTGGTGGGTTTAAACCGCAAGGTCAGTAGTTCAAGCTCACCACCTGCTCCTCAGAAACCCTATACAGGGTCGCTATGGACTGGAATAGAATCAACAGCATTTAACAACAACAATAATATGAGTAGTCTGAATCATACTGACTCTGTCTGTAAAGGATTTCTGAGGGGTAGCTATTGTGTTTGAACCACTGATCTTGAGTTTAGCAGTCCAGTGCTTATCCTACAGCACCACACCAATACGCCTCATTGTTAACTGAATTTGTTGTGGTTGATAACAACTGTCAAGACAGTTCCAACTCACAGTTTCTCTGTAAAGGGTTTCCAAGGAGTTGCTGGTAGGTTTGAATTGCAGACCAGTATGTATCCTACAGTGCCACAGTTACAATCCAATCCATTTTAATTCATGGTGACCCCAGGTGTTAGAGTGGAACTGTTTTTCTTAAAGTTTTAAATGGCTGATATTTCTGGAGTAGATCACAAGAACTTCCTTCCTACTTTGATCAGAAGCCCCACTGAAAACTGTTCAGCATTGTAGCAACACACAGGCTTCCACTGCCAGATGGGTGGTAGATGCATTGGCAAGGAAAGGAATACATGACAGGAAAGAAATCTACCATGAAACCACCATTACCTCTATATTTCTCAACTTGTGTGGTGGTATGCCCTGCAATAGATTCAAAATAACCCTATAGGGCAGAGTTCCCTTGCTATATAGGGTTTCCTATACAGGCTGTAATCTTTACTGGAACAGATTTCATGGTCTTTTCTCCTTTAGAGCCACTGTTGAGTTCAAATCGCCAACTGTTTGAATAGCAGCCAATGGTTAACCCTTGCACTACTAGTACTCCTTGCATTTCTCATGTTGTTGTGATGGTTATCGTTAAGTGCCCTCAAGTTGGTCCCAACTCACAGCAACCCTGTATAGGATTTCCAACGAGCAGCTGGTGAGTTTGAACCACTGACCTTGCAGTCCAGTGCATTATCCTGCATTGCCACATACTACCTTTTATAACTATTTTTACAGAAACTAGATTGCGTTACTAATGAAGAAGGAAAACTATTGATGTTGTCAAGTACCATGAAGTTGGTTCCAATTCATAGCTACCCTGTGTAGGGTATCTGAGGCTTTAAATCTTTGCTGGAGCAGAAAGCCTCATATTTCTCCAAAGGAGTTACTGGTGGGCTCAAACAGCACACCTTGTGGTATAAAGCCAGTGCTTATCTTACAGAGGCACCGTGCTCCCATAGAAGGAAAATAGTATGTGAATAATTTTGATAACAGAATTAAGTTTGGTGAAATCATTTAGTCATGCTCTGAAATGCAACTGTATTTTTTCAAGACTGTGCTGAAGCTACAACAGAGCGACTGTTGAGTAGAAAGTTTATGTAATCTCTTTAAAATGTCACATACTTAATGTGAAAAAGAGATTACTACATTTAAGCTCCTTGACCAAGAATTTTTATATGTGGAGGTACTTTGAAAAGTTAAAATTTTAATACTCAAAGAAAAAATCGAGGGATATCAAATTCGAGAAGACTTAATGAGGAAACTGTTCATAGACCAAGAGGCAGTTGTTTGAACAGAACAAGGTTAACACTGAATGGTTTAAAATTAGGAAAGGTGTGCGCCAAGGTTGTATTCTTTCAACATATTTATTTAATCTGTATGCTGAGTACATAATCCGAAAAGATGGATTATGTGAAGAAGAACATGGCATCAGGACTCATTAACAACCTGCGATATACTGATGACACAACCTTGCTTGCTGAAAGCAAAGAGGATTTAAAATACCTACTGATGAAGATCAAAGACCACGCAGCCTTTGGTATGGGTTGTACCTCAATGTACAGAAAACAAAAATTCTCACCATTGGACCAGTAAACGACATCAAGTTACAAGCAGATTTCATTTTTCTCACATTAACCATCAATGCTCATGGAAGCAGCAGTCAAGAAATCAAATAATATATTACACAAGACCTCTTTAAAGTGTTCAAGAACAAAAATGTCAGTTTGAAGACTAAGGTGTGCCTGACCCAGGCCTTGTTTTTTTCATTACGTTCTTCGGCTTGGGAAGGTTGGCCGTTGATTAGGGGGGTTTTTGAAGAATTGATGCATTGAGTTATGGTTTTGCAGACGAATATTAAAAGTACCTTGAACTGCTAAATGATCAATCAAATCTGTTTTGGAAGAAGTAAAGCCAGAATGCTTCTTGGAGGCCAGGATGGCCAGACTTCATCTCTCATACTTTGGACATATTATCAGAAGAGACCAATCCCTGGAGAAGGATATCACGTAAGGTAAAGTGGATGATCAGAGAATAAGAGGAAGATTCCCATCGAGATGGATTGACACAGTGGCAGCAGCAATGGGCTCAAGCATAGGAAGGACTGTGAGTTTAGCACAGGACCAGGCAGTGTTTCATTCTATTGTGCACAGGGACACTATAAGTCGGTACTGATTCAATGACACCTAACAACAACAGAAAAGGTAATACACAACAGTATATGGAAATTGAATACAGCATAGTGGTTTGGTGAGACCAAACTTTAAAAGCAAATTATTTGCTGCTATTGCTGTTGTTAAGTGTCTTCAAGTCAGTTTAGACTCATAGGAATAGACTCATAGGAACCTTGTATAGGGTTTTTAAGGAACAGCTGGTGGGTATGAACCGCCAACCTTATGGTTTTCAGTCCAGTGTTAATCCTACAGTGCCACAAAAGAAGTCCTAACATTAAAAATAAATTCTTTGAATTTTCATTTTTTAATGAGTTAAAAAGATTATATGCATTCTATATAAATTATAATTCTCCAAATCTTTGTAACTACTGAAGAACAATAGTTACCAACAATGAATATTCTATTTTATGTACCTCACTATTCAAATCTAAATAATTTATGCATCAAATTGCCTAGTTAGCACCAAAATTTGCATTGCCTTATTTATGAAGATTTCTCTTAATACAATTGTTGTTGTTGTTAGGAGTCGGTTCCAACTCATAGCGACCTTGTATAGGGTTTCCAAGGCTGTAAATCCTTACGGAGCAGAAAGAAAGCCTCATCTTCCTCCCGCGAAACAGCTGGTAGTTTCGAACTGCTGACCATGAGATTAGCAGCCCAATTTGTAACCAGAGTTCATAACAATTAGTAGCCTTTAAAAGCTCAGCATTGTCTGAGTTCTTTTTCTAAAAATAAATGCATACATCAATTTTACATAGAAGGTATATACATGGTTGACACCACAAAATCAGGGGTGAGGATCGTCAGGTCCCTTGGGCCATATAAGGCCCAGGAAATTATTTAGTCTAGCCCTGCGAAGGCGACCACAGGCAGCACTTGAAATTCAATAATTCTAGGTGCTTTTTTCATAGCAACATAAATTTATATTAAGTGAATCATAATAAAAATGTAAATATTGAGGGCCAAGCAAGAAACATCCATTACAGGATAGACAGGATACATATGAGTACATGACAAGACAGACATATATGCTTCTCGGCTGCCCGCGGCCCATCTGCCTGTATGGCAGTGACTCAGAGGAAAGTCAGTGCCAGGCAGGCTGAGCGTGTACAAGCTGTGAAAGTGTTAACACACTGTGACGAAATCACAGCGATCCGACGATGATGAGACGAGATACAATGAGACGATTCCTCGCGATACTGATGACTTTGCCTCCAATGATTGACAATGATACTGTCAACTTCTTTGTCAACACTAAGAATAACTCCAATACAATATTTATCCACAAGTCCACGAAAAACAATCCTCACAAAAACTGAATCTCAGATGAAGATTACAGAAATTACAGTACACAGAAAAGACCTCAAGAATCAATGATACGAACGTTAGATATGTTCCAAATCCAAGTTGCACGTTTAGAACAGCAATAAAAGCAAAATAATTATATCACTGGATAATTATTGAAACTTAAGTGGTGACATCCTACAAATGGGGACTGCAAAAAAAAAAAGAAAGAAAGAAAGAAAAGCTAATGCAGTGTCAATCTTTCCAAGAAAAATGGACGAATGACTTTTTGTTGTTGAAGTCAAAGGAAAACCAGTGTGCCTTGTTTGTGGTGATGTGTTGGCAATAATGAAAAAGCCAATCTGGAGCATCATTGAGCTCAAAACATGTTCAATTCGATGATTTAGGAGGCCATATGTGCCAGGATTAAATCTATCCTCTTCTGCAGAATTTGGAATCATAACAAACTGCTTTCACTAGGCCTCCTTGTGACAGAGACAACATAATTCAGACAACGTATGTAGTGAGCAATCTACTGGCAAAGAAGTGGAGGCCTCATGTAGAAGGAGAGTTTGTTAAAGAGTGCATGGTTGTTGCTGCAGAGTTGTTAGCACCACAAAAGTAAAATTGTTTCAGAATGTTAGTTTTTCTCAAAGAACCGTCTCAGATCTAATGACTGACTTAGCACAACATATCTAAAAATCATTAAAGAATTGTGCAGGAGATTTCCAATTTTCTCTGTGGTCTTTTTTTTTTTTTTTCCTGGTATAACTGCAGAGCTTGACACACACACAACAGGAAGTGTTGTCACTGGAAGTCATGCATGATGGCACTACAAGAGGTGAGGACTTATTTTAGAGACTTGTTTTACCAATGAAAAAACTTGAGCTAACATTTGAAAAGTTAAGTGGCCTTTTTACAGATGGCACTCCAACCATGGTTGGCTCACAAAAAGGGTTAACTGCACTTGTCATAAAGGAACTGACATAAGGGGAAGTGAGGGAAAAACAGCAATGAAGCTGCAAGCTAAGCCCTACCACATTCAGTAGACTCCTGTGAACCTGGGTGGAGACCTGGTTGGCCAGCAATGTGGCAATACCTGGGGATTCCTGGGCCCAGAGTCAGTGACATAGCCACAGAGGACTAGAGTGGAGAGTGAAGCGTTCAGTTCATAAGAAAAGAGGGCCCATGCACAAGGACACCCACACTTGCAGAAAATACCCACTTGACCTGGCTTCAATGGCTGGATGATCAGAACTCAACTTCTTGCTGTTGTTGTTAAGTGCCGTGAACTCGGTTCTGACCCATAGTGACCCTGAACAAGGTTTCCAAGGCTGTAAATCTTTACGGGAGTAGAAAGCCTCATCTTTCTCCCATGGAGCAGCTCGTAGTTTCAAACTGCTGACCTTGAGGTTCACAGCCCGATTTGTAACCACTAAGCTACCAGAGTTCTTTAGAACTCAACTAAAGTAGGAAAAAGAGGAAAAAGAGAGAGATCTGATACAATTTGATGAACTTGACTTACACCTACGGCTGCAGTAGCTCAAAAGAGGTAACAAATCTTTACAGTGAGGATCATTCCCACCCCCTGGATACACAGGGTAGACAAGGATGGGCAACTTGGACATTGGCTACCCAAAATGGCAAGAAGTGACTGGCTTACAAGCTTTCAAGAGAGAGCCTAGATCCAGAAGGCATGGAGGAAGGTAGAATCTCCACTGAGTGGTGTCCAATCTATCTGGGAGGGGCTGATGAAAGGAGATGGGATAAGACTGTTGTGGCACAATAGTGAATAATTGTTATCAGGACTGACTGTGAGGGTTGGAAATATAAAGGTAGACATTTTGTAGCAAAGGAGGGGAGTGATAGACTTTGCAGTCCAGGAGTGGAGATCCCTGGGATCATCAAGGGAGAAGAGCACAGTGCGGGACCCTACCCAGAGATGGAGGCAGAGATGATGACATGGAGAGATGGAGTGGCTGGGTACTTTAGACCCAGAGAAGGAGAAGGGCTGTGTGCTGACGACTGGGGTGCAGGCTTGTAGTGTATATACTTTCGTTGGTTAATGATGCATGGAGGGATTGTAACCATGTCACTGAAACAATATACGGTAGGATGAATGTAAAGCTAATGTTCTCCCATGTAAACTATCACAAAGTTCACAATAAGGCATTTAACTTGAAAAAAAAAAGAAAGAACTGAATCGTCTCAGTCTTGATCCAATTAATTTAATTATATGCCACTGCATCATATTCCAAGGAAGTCTCTGTACACAGTTGCAGCAGCTCAACAATGTGGTGTCAAAAATGGTGTCATGCATAAATTTTGTCAAAAGCAGCTGGCAGTTTAAGGAGTTACTGAATGATCTTGACTCTAAGTACAGAGATCTTGCTTATCACATTGAAGTGTGTTAGCGGACTTGTGGGAACATGCTCATGACGTTTTACAAGCTGCAGGATGAAGTCAAGTAGTTCGTGGAGATGAAGAGAAAACCTGTTAGGGAACTAACTCAATGGTAGCAAGTGGTTGTATGTGATCTAGCATTCATGGTGGACATTATCAAGTACATCTCAGAGCTGAATGTCAAGCAGCAGGGCCCCCACCAGCTTCTCAGCTCCCTGCTTTCAAATGTGAAATCTCTTGAAGCTAAATTAAGGCTGTGGAAAGTACACCTCGAAAGGAAGAAAAATGGTACATTTCCCAGCTCTGGAAGGACAAAAGCCGTCTATAACACTTAAACAAACTGGTGAATGTGTGAAACTAATTGAGGCATTGATGAAAGATTCAAGGACTTGAAAAGTAAACAAATAGAGCTGAACACCTTGCTATACCTTTCTATGTAGAACCAGCTGATGTGCCTGGTAGCCTACAACACAAAATCATTCAACTGCAAAGCGATGATGAGCTGAAAGCTAGGTAATAAGGTCCCATTGCTTGAGCTCTATAAATGTTACATAGGCAATACTGAATTTCCCACTTTGAGGAGATATGCACTGAAATATGCACCTGTGTTTGGAACAACTTACTATTGTGAACAGTTCTTTTCAAAACTTACCATTGCAAAGAGTTGACTGTGTTCCAGACTGACTGAGGCAAATTTGGAAGCAAATTTGGAAAAGCAGCTTTGAGTAGCAACAACATCAATAACAGCTAACATCACACACCTCACCAAAACACAGCAGCTCCAGCAATCCCAATGCTGCTACTGCTAAATGCCCTGACTTGAGGGCACTTAGCAGCAACAGCAATGTTACTTCTGTGTAGGGTTTCTGAGGAACCGCTGGTGGGTTTGAACTAACAACACTGTGGTTCACAGTCTGGTGCTTATCCTACAGTACCACATTTGACCAAATATAGAAGACTAATTTTTAAACTGATATTTTTGTATGGCCCATGAATGATGTTATAAATATCCAAATGGTCCTTCACAAAAAAAGAGAAAAGTTCCCCATCCCTGCACTATATAAATAAAACATAAAAATAAC
>NW_006408527.1:29871694-29872692 GCF_000296735.1 Chrysochloris asiatica | reverse complement strand
GGCAGTCTGACTGGCTACTACAGAAAAAAGCAAGTTGTTCACAGGTAAACCATCAAGGCAAGCAATCAAGTCCCTTTCAGGACAACCCCCACCCCCCTCCAAGATTGAAACTCAAAGGGAACAACACATGAGCAAGCATGCAAGCTTGCTGGTGACCACTGGTGAGTGGAAAGGGGGGAAATGTAGCCCTGAAGATATGGGCTGAGTTCAACCATGTTCCATAGACTTCCACTGACCTAGAGAGATGAGAGAGAGAAGAGGAAGAGCTGGTTGGTCCTAAGTGTGGTGATACCTGAGGACTCCTGAGCCCACGGATAAGGACATAGCCACGGAAGGCTAGAGCTGAGAGCGAAGCGTCTAGCTGATATTAAGAGAGCGGACACACACAAGAAAGCCCAAACTTGTAGCTAGTATCCATTTGATCTAGCTTCGATAGCTTGATGATCAAAACTCGACCAGTGGAAGATTTTTTTAAAAAGTTTTGATAAAGAAAACAAGTGTAAATTACTATAATTTGATGGACTTGATATACACTTATGGATGTAGTAGCTCAAAATATCAACAGAGAGCGAAGCAGTCTTCACAACAAATATCAGTCCAAATATACAGAGTTCATAGGGCCAGGAAACTTAGACATTGCCTACCTAAAATGGAAGGTGCGGAATATAAAGGCATGAAGTGACTGACTTGCAAGTTTTCAAGAGGGAGTTTAGTTTAAGAGTGTGGGGGGGAAGGTAAAATCCCCACTGAATAGTTTTCATCTTGTCTATACGAGTCGGGTGAAAAGAGATGAGTATAAGATTCTTATGATTCAACAGTGAGTAATTGTTATCATGACTAACTGCAACTATCTCAACTGTAAAGGTAGAAGTTTTGTAACAAAAATGGGGGAGTAGTTAATCTTACAGTCCTGAAACAGAGAACACTAGGACCATCAAGGAAGAAGAGTATGAGCAGAGTGTGGGACCCTAGCCAGAGAAGCAGTGACACCAGAGATG
>NW_006408527.1:29859946-29871559 GCF_000296735.1 Chrysochloris asiatica | reverse complement strand
GAAGCAAATGATGATACACAGAGGAGATTGTAATCACTGCAATGAAACCATGAGTATAAAACCAATGTTCTCCCATGTAAACTATCACTCAATTCACAAAAAAACTTCAATAAATAAATACTTTTCAAAATAATGTGTGATTTATTATAAGAGATAAAATTAGTAATACAAGAAAGTCTGTCATATGCCAATCTAAAACCTATTTCCCCAATTTAATATGAATGTGTTAAAGGTATGGTTGTGGTGGTGTGCTGTGGAGTCAGTTCTGGCTCATAGTGACCCTATATAAGGTTTCCAAAGCAGTAAATCTTTACAGGAGCAGAAAGTCTCATCTTCCTCCCGCTGAACAGCTGGTAGTTTCAAACTGATGGCCTTGATACTAGTAGCCTGATTCGTAACCACTATGCTACTGGAGCCCCTTATTTTGAGGTAGTGAATATATAAAACTACACATAACACAAAAGCTATGCAAACATTTTCCAATCATATGAGTACTTCTTAAACTATTAATTGACTGACTTGTACTTTTGTTCAAATCCTTTTATGGTTTGACACACTACAATGCATTAGGTAAGTTGCTTGCATTGCTTTTGATTGCCACCTATAAAATATCAAAGATATACTTAGTACTACTGATGTTGTAACAATTGACCCAATTCTTGAAAACCAGAATTATCTTTACTTAAGTAAATGGACTGCTCTTCTATGACTACATCTGTGAACTGTCCATTAACAGTAATTGGAGTTGTGCCAATTTATCTACAAGTGCACTGTGTTTCAAACTGTAAAACTGCTAAGTCATGATGAAGAATAAGAAGGGGTTTTTGTTTTTTTAAATGAGCAGTTTAACTGCAGGAGAGTAACCTAAATCTTTATTGTTTTAAAAATCCGCAAAATATTAAAACTGAAAACAGTGAATTTTAGCACTACTTCAATATCATTTAATGATACTCATTTTAATTCCTCTGAAGATGCTAAACATTAGTATATTAAATTCTATATATGTTAATACCTTGATCCCTCTCAAATATAGTGAATTGAGCTATCTTATTTTCAAGCAAATACTGAATAGCTTATTAATAATTGATGCAGGATCCTCATGACAGAATCCTAAAATGTAATTTCTGCAAAGTTGTCACCATAACAAAAACAGCACTCTCAATATTCTGGGGGGAATCCATTCCTAATTATATCTGTGAACACTTCCTGACTAGGTACTGTTTCATTTCCTTCCTTATCTTCTTCCCAAACCTAACTTAATGAGGCCCTGAGATGCAGCATGTATTCAAATACTAGTTGTGTGGATAAATGGCCATTGGAGAAATATAATACAAACCTCTTACATTAGATTTTTATGCTTTACTCAGGATGCCAAAGCAACAAATATGCATCACATATGCAACGGACATCCCTAAGGCACAAGCAGCAATCTCATTCTGCAACTCTCAAACTTTTTTCATACTCTTCAGAACTCTTATCTGCATGCCAAAACCTCTGCACAGTTGTGTGCAACTTTGTTCATTTATGTCCCACTCAAAAAAGGATATGAGAACACAAAAGGAGGAGATAAAATTATATAAGGATGGCTTTGAGGCTATTAATATTTTTGCATGCACACTCATGCAACACCTATAGCATGCATACAAAAAACAGGAAACTCATGAACCAGGGACTGGACAGTTGCATGCATTATTTGTGTAAAAATATATTTATGAAATGGTTTCAAATGAAATGGTTTCAAAAAGTTTGTGGAAAACTATAATTGAAAGATGAAGAAATCGTTCCACACACTTTTGAACTCCCCTCATATGTATGTGTGCACATATATACAAGCATAATCATATATGCATTATGTACATTACAATGTTTTACATAGATAATATAGATATTTCATATTCTACAGACATATCACGTATGTGTGCATATAGGAATAAACTTACTTTCTTCTAACCAAATGAAGCAAAATATAAACTTAGATAACCTATCCTACATTATTTCTACAAAAAGCCAAGGTATGGCATATATACTTCCTGCATCCTTCAGTCCTATCAATATGTTCCCTTTAACAGCAGGTTTCATACATCTATCTTATGCTTCACTCATTTTTGCATACTAGCTAACCAGTTCCTAATAAGAATTAATTTAAAGTTCTTAAAGTGAGGAGCTTGATGGAAAATATCTACTCTTTCACAGTTGGGAGAAAAGTCTCCTATTATGTCTAGGAACATGACTCTCTTGGTGTAGAAGTTATCACTCTTGTTTTAGATTTCTCAGAAGTAGACCTTGAATTAAGGATTGCAGTATAAGTAATTTATCTGGAAATTGATCTCAGGAAACACCAGTAGGGAAAATGAGAGACCGCGCCATTAAGCTTGGATTATCAAGCAATGTACCACTATGAGCAACTGAAGTTCACCTTCACTGAAGAAAGTATCAAACAAGAGTCAGAGTTAACCCCAACTACTAGCTAAGAAGATAAGGTATTTGCTTATCCAATTACTCTTTATCATTGGTTGAGGGCTGCTTTCAGAAGCATTTACCCAGTAGTACTATGTGTCTTGTTCTTCATACATGCCTTGATGCTCCCATGATCGGGAAGAAAAAAACACTCAGGCAGAAGATGTCCAAAGAAAGCACCCTAAATAATATGAGCACAGCACCAAATACATCTATTCTTATATGAAATAAACCCTCATGGTGCAGCAGGTTAAGTGGTGGGCTTCTAGGTGTAAATTTAAACCCACCAATCACTCCAAGGGAAAAAGATACATCTGACTCATCCCATAAAGATTTACAGTTTCAGAAACCCTCAGGAGCCATTCTTTTCTGTCCTAAAAGATTGCTTTAAGTTGTAATGAACTCGATGTCAGTGGGTTTAGTTTCGTTTTTTCCTATATAAAGGAGTGCCTCTACTGCAACGCCATAGGAATTGAGTCTGTAAAAACAACCGATTAGGGTAAGATTGCTACTGAGACTAAATTACAAAGAGGAATTTCAGACCACATTAGACAAAGAGAATTGAAAAACTGAACATGAAAATTAAGGTAGGGAGCTGATATTAAATAAGCACTGAAGCTATGATGTTGTTGTTAAGTGCCATTGAGTTGGTTCTGACTCATACAGACCTCCTACAGGATTTCCAAGGAGCAGTTGGTGGGCTTGAACTGCCTACCTTGCATTCATGCTGACCTTACAGTCCAGTGCATTATCCAGCAGCACCACACTAGGTCTCCAAACTATGGTGGTGGTGGTGGTTATGTGCTGTGGAGTTGGTTTTGACTCATAGTTGATTTTTAACTTTAAACAGTTTAAGTAGAAAAAAAATGAGCTGCTTGAAGGATTTAAGTAACAAAATACTTTGCTTAAGTGTTGGCTTTACATTTATAAGATATATTATCCAAGACAATTATCTAACTTCCAAAAAACTCAATATCCTAGTTCCTAAAATAATTACCTATTATTCAAGGATTTTGTGAGGATTGACTGAGCTAATATATAACATAGGTAATGTGCTAATCGGTGGTGGTTGCCAACTGTTAGTCCTACCTACACAAGCATCTCTCTTACCTCCTCCTGTCACAATTTATAAGGTATTCATCCCACTATAGAAATAAGTTTATTAATTGTATAACAACTTAATGACTTGACTATGTCCACTCAGTTATTAAGTAATTAAATAGGGTTGAGGCTTGGGCCCCTCTGACTTCAAAGATATGTCTTCAAATTTCAAAATTTGTGCTAACAAGAAAATAGGAACCACAACGTAATATTAATTTTCCAGAATGCCACAAAATATGACAATTCTTCACAGTTGAACAAATGTTAGAATGTTAAAAACCTGCCTTTTAAAAGTAAATTTGTCTTGGTTCTTAAGTTAAAGTTGGACTAGCATAGCCTTCACTGTAAAAAAGTATATTTTAAAGGACTGTTTAAAACTTTAAAAAATTAATATCAGAGTCTCATTTAAATAACAGTTAACTAACCAAAAGTCTTAATAGTTACTGAAATATTTAGGCAGCATCCCTAGAAAATGTGGCAACCACATAAGCAATTAACATCTTGGATATGTTCTTTTAAAAAGAAGAGAACCACAACAACTATAGTTAAAAGATGTCTTCTATGAATTCAGCTTAACCTGACACTTTCTACAATAAAATTTCTATTCTACATGATGATCCTGAGAAATTCAGATTCAATTATTAAATGAGGTCCCACTGCACCTGATAAGCCTTTTTACCAGACTAAAACAATTTATGTACTTTTCAACTGGGATTGCAAATTTGTCTAAAATTATTCTTTTATTTATTTCCAACTAACCAGAACACCTTATTTTGCAACTATCTTGGTTAATTTATAAATGCTCTTTTAATGTTTAGACATTATGTGAGGTTTTGCCTAAAAGAAAGAAATTGAAATATTATCCTCTACAAAACTTCCATACCCCTTTAAATTATTAGCATAAAACCAAGGAAGAAGTTTGTAACTTATACCCAAGATAAAATCCCCCAGTGAGTAGGAACAGAAGAAGGCACTGGGAGATTAGATGGTGAGGAAAAAAGATGGAGGTATTTTGTCCATTGGTGCCTGAGCATGATTGGACCAATAACAGATCTTCTATGTAGTTAAAACAAAACCTCAATACCAACTGAACTTCAAGGAAACCTACTAGTTCAGGTGAATGGCTAGTAACTATAAACATTATCGTAAAACAATGCATGTGACACATGAAGTGACTATTCCAGAAAATACTAAATACAATAAGTAATGAGATGGAGGAATTTCAAAAGTTTAGGCAGAGCAATTGAAAATATAGATGAAGCATCTAAAACATACTTTGCTAATGGATTTAAAACCATCTCTTTTGATTTTGAGGCTTTGAGGCACATAATGCTAAAAATGGACTAATTATAGAAAGGTTGCACTGTACTATAGAAACCCTATTATTAATACACCATTATTAGTAACAGTCACAATTATCTGTTCAAAATAAATATTTTCTATTACAAAGATTGTTGTTTTCACTAACTACCTGTTACATATATAAACCAATAGTCTGCCTGCAACTCCAAATGTTTAAACAGCATAAAATTCCCAATAACAAGTAGACAATCAAGACAACCCTGACAAGAAGTAAGTACATAGGCACAGGAGATTTAAGTTTCCAATATGCTTTTTCAATCAAGTTGAATACATTTTTTAAATTGGTTAACAACACCTAAAGGGGGGAAAAGAGAATTTATTTAGCACTGATCGGCTGCGTGCCATTTCTATGTATTGTATCTCTCATATCAGCCTTATACACACCCTAGGGAAGCACAGATAGACAAAAGAAAAAGCACTAAATAAATGCAATAAATGCATTGCAAGAAAAAGTGGAAAAAAGAGTTCCCGTCTATAGCAACTATTGTATAGAGTCAAAATGGAGAAACAAATCAAAGAGTGCCTTTTACTCCCTCCCCCAATCTCAGTCTCCCTTTCTGGCTGCCTTCTCCTCCTCTCTCTCTCTTTCCCCTTTTCACCAGCCCCCACCCCCTTCTCTTTTGCAGCTTTATTTGCAGACCACGCTGCACCATGCCACTCACCTGTCGTCGTTTTGCCATCCTTGGTCCCCTAGCAGCAAATCCCGAAACCTGTACCTGGGAGGTAGAGGGGGCACTTCGCTCTCCAAATCAACCATCCTTCCTCAAAGAGTGTGAAACATAAAAAGACAAATGGAGTGGATGAGGGAGAAAGAAAGAAAATATTTCGGAGTAGAGGAAGAGGACTGATAAAATATTGTGGCCAAGAGACGGACGGGAGGGTGAAGGGGAAGGGGAGTGGGGTGGGGGAGGGGGTCTGCTTTGAGCCGGAAGCTGAGGCTGTAAGGGGGCTGGCTCCTCTTTCCTGAGGGTGTGATGGGGATGATGCAAACCAAGCCCAGGAGCAAAAAGTCTGGCTCTGACAAGAACCAATGCTGCCACGGAACCGCCCCCGGGCGCGGTACCGCCTCTGGTCCCCAGGACTAGGGGGGGTAGGCAGGAGTGCAAAAGTTACTTCACCGAAAAAAAAAAAAACAAAAACGCGCGGTGCCTAGAAATAGGTGAAGGGATAGGAGTGAGCGCCGCGTGATGGGGAACCACTTTTCAAACAGTCAGGTAAAAAAAAATCCTCCTCCAAAGGCAGCTCTGGGCTGCAGTCCCCCGGGGCAGGCGTGCACCCGACACAGTCCGGAGCTGGCGGGAGTGGGAAAGGTGGGTTTGGGTCCTGAATGCCACCAACCCCTCTCCTCTGGCGAATGCCCTTTGGAGCTGCCTCTGAGGGCTGAGCCAATAAGATTCCCCCTCATTAGCATAACACTGTGACGGCACGGGGGTGCCTTGGGGACAACCAATGGGGGCCAGCTAATTTTGAGGATTTCGGGGCTCCTGGTCCTTCCTGGGGAGGAGGGAGCTCTGGGTGCTTGGAGGGTTCCTAGATGCAACAAGCATCCCATTGAAGGCCTCCATCCCGGATTGGTGAGGTAAAAATACTCATTGCTGGAGAGGGAATCCCCAGCTCTCACCCCCAGGAAAGTCCATTTTAAGTCACACTTGAAAAAAGGTGTTTTCCTGATCCACAAAGGATGGAGAGCTACCATAGACTGCTAAAGAGAAACATTTAAATGGTAACTAGGAGATTGCATTGAAATGCATTGAGCGTTATAGAGCCATAAGTAACCATTTCTACTATTTGCTGCTCCTAGCATCATTGGGAACTTCCAGATTGTATGGCCTCATATTTCAGAACGCTCCTCTTAGTGGTTCACACTCCCAAAAGAAAAAGTGAGCCCTAGTTTGTTTTTATTTGTTTGGTTGGTTTGGTTTGGTTTTTGCACAGATGTTTTCTTCCTACTGAAAGCTGATGTCATCAGCTTGCAAACACAGAAGACTTCCCATACAATACACACTTGGCTAGACCCTGAAGGTATATCATTGTGTGCCAATAAGGATCTCACAATGTAGTCTGGGAAACAAGCTTTACAAACGAATTAAAGACTATGAAAGACACTGTAAAGAATTTATAAAGAGATTTAGAAATACCTGTGAGATACCATGACTATTTATACAAGAGTCTAGGAAGACTCATTTAGTCCTTTGCATCCCACATAAGCGCAGGAAGGAAAAGTAAAGTAGAGCAAATAACATGAGGACAATCAGAGGGAAAAAGGAAAACTGACTTCCGAAGGAGTAGTGATTCATTTGATATGATTCTCAGTAGAGATCATTAAGAAATCTCTAAATAAACCTGGAAATGCTGGAAGAAATTGGCAAAATAATGTATCAGATAGAAAAAGATGAAACATCTAAAAGAAAGTAGAAAGAGAACAGCCATAGCCTATAGCTATTTTGTCAAAAATTCTACTCATTCTTTTGAATAAATCCCCAATGAGCAGATCCTCACTGCATTTACTGATTCTTCCAGCTGCTAGGATGACCTTCTTCCTTTGAACCCTTCTTACACCTGTTCATTTTTTTTTTTTTTTTTGTAGTGCTTATTGTATTCTACCATGCTGTAGAATTATCTCTACACTTATCATGAGAAGTGGCTGGTCAGCTTGAACTGCTGACTTTGCAGTTCAAACCGACATTGAAGTCCAGCACACTAACCAGCTACACCAGAATAGGACTCCTTGCTGTAAGTAAATTCTGAGGAACTATATGTTGAGATATATGAAAAGTTTTTTAACTGAAGACATTAATACTTTCTTTTCCACATTTGTGTTAGCCCCTAAGTCAGTTATATATTTGTTTATGTTTCTTTTGCATGAACTTTTCTAATCATTTTGAATATGAGAAAATTCTATGAGTACATTATTAGTTTGTGCAAAAACAAGAGAGAGAATATGTAATTTCTATTTTGACCTTTACAGTCTATTGTTAAGATGACTCTGAAATTTACTTTTTCAAGGAGCCAAGTTAATGTTTACATTATTGTAGGGTCAAAGAACAAGCTGGAGTCTGTTAAAATTAAAGAGTGTTACTTTAATTGAAGTACTTAAAGTAGTGAAGGAAAAAAAGAAAAGAACTACTGGATTGGGAGTCACACAGTCCAGAAGGGAGGAGAAGGCAGTTCAGGGAGGTTTTTATGAGGAATTTACAAAATATTTCAGTGAATGGTTGACTTTTAGGTAATGGTTACAAAATTGAGTACATCTGACTTCAAAATAATCATGAGCCCCTTCTTGTGTGACCCCAAGGAGAACATTTGTAACTAAGGTTTATCTTGAATGAGCAACTTTTTAAAGAATTATTTTGACCCAATATTTTAAACAAGGTATAGTTTTAAACAAGCAAAACTC
Source organism: Chrysochloris asiatica (assembly GCF_000296735.1). Lineage (NCBI taxonomy): Eukaryota > Metazoa > Chordata > Mammalia > Afrosoricida > Chrysochloridae > Chrysochloris > Chrysochloris asiatica. The sequence goes on along the minus strand of NW_006408527.1, from coordinate 29,863,242 downwards.
TTTTCTTTTTTTTCTTTAAAGTTTTTATTGTGAATTGAGTGATAGTTTACATGGGAGAACATCAGTTTTACACTCATCGTTTCATTGCAATGATTATAATCCCTTCCATGCATCGTCATTCAACAGTATTTGCTTCTATTCCCTCTGGTTTTTTTGTTGTTTTTTTTTTCCTTGGGGCAGGGGAGGATTACACAAAAACTCTCAGGAATATATAATAATTTAAACAACCAAAGAGCACATTCTGCAAGCCTCCTGACCGCCAGCACTCAGTCTTTCTCTCTCCATGAGTCTTGAGTCCTCAGCTGCTCTCTCTCTCTCTCTCTCTTTCTCTCTGTTCTCATCTCTGCCTCCATCTCTGGTATCACTGCTTCACTGGTTAGGGTCCCATATTCTGCTAGTGCTCTTTTCCCTTGATGGTCCTAGGCGCCTCATGTCCTCTGTTCCTAGACAGAGAATAACTACTCCCCACTTTTTGTTACAAAACTTTTACATTTACAGTTGTGACACTCACAATTATTCATGGTAGCAATTACTCACTATTGAATCATAAGAATCTTATCCCCATATCTTTTTCCCAGACCCATCTAGACACGATGTAAACTATTCATTGGGGACTCTACCTTCCCCTGCACACTTTTAAACTAAACTCCTTCTTGAAAACTTGTAAGCCAGTCACTTCATGCATTTATTGTACCCTCTTTTTAGGTAGTGAATGTCTAAGTGGCTCGTCCCTTAGACTACCTGTATACAGAGAGGATAGGATTAATACTTGATGTGAAGACTCCTTTCCTGTAAATTGGTATTTTGAGCTACTACATCCCTAAGTATAGATCACGTTCATCAGCTCATAGCAATTTACACTTGTTTCCTTTATCCAATGTTGTTTTTTTATCTTCCTCTAGTCAAGTTATGATCATCAAGGCATTGAAGCTAGGTCAAGTAGGTACTAGCTGCAATTTTGGACATTCTTGTGTGTTTCCCCTCACTTCATATGAGCTGGATGCTTCACTCTCAGCTCTAACTCTCCATGGCTATGTCCTTGTCCATAGGCTCAGGAGTCCTAAGGTCTCACCACGCTTTGGACCATCCGTCCCTTCCTCTCCTCTCTCTCATCTCCAGGTCAATGGGAGTATATGGAATGTGGTTGAACTCAGCCCATATCTTCATGGCTGCCTTTCCTGCTCTTCCAATCACCAGTAGACTAACGTGGTCTCCAGCAAGCTTACATGCCTGCACATGTGTTCTCTTTGAGTTTCAGTCTTGGAGAGGGGATTGTCCTGAAGGGACTTGATTGCTTGGCTTGATGGCTCCCCAGCGAACAACTAAGCAAGCAAAACTCTTAAGTAAATAAAATCACATTGTTCTCTAAAATTGATCATCACGTAATTTTCTCAGAGTTCAGTGAAGAATCATAGAAATTATAAGGTGCATATCTGGATGCAGAAGTTAATTTTGCTTCAAATGGGAGTTTTTTGGTTTCAGACTGTAGCAGAGCCACCATTTCGTATTGTTGTTGTTGTTAAGAACCGTGGAGTCGGTTCCAACTCATAGTGACTCTGCACAGGGTTTCAGAGGCTGTAAATCTTTACGGGAGCAGAATGCCTCATCTTTCTCCCGTGGAACCCATATTGGGAGCCTTAATTAATTTTGGGGTGCTCTTACTCAATAGGAGTCCTGGTGTGAGTCTGTAGGCTAATGCATCAGACTACAAAGTCATTTGAACTGCAAGGTTGGCGGTTCAAGCTCCTTGGAAACCCTATACAGGTTCACTATGGATCGGAATCAACTCAACAGCACTTGACAACAACAACTTACTCAATAGTCTGACTTTCTGTATTTTAGATGACTCAAAAGTCTGAAATATGTACATATCTCAAGAAACAGACAAAAAAATAATAAAGCTGTTGAACAAGAGATACCCCAAATGCTAAATGTTAGAGAGCAAAACAATATTTTACCTTTTTTAAAGCTTAAAGTTTAGCGTCCTTATTGTACACATTTGTAATAATCTTAGTTATTTGACTTTGAAATGCTTCTAAAATAGCAGCTTAGGAAAAGGCAAATATATTAAACAGAAGAAAAAAAATAAGCAAACATATAAATTAAAACCTACTCTGTTAATTGTGTTATAGCAAAGTTAAGGGGACAAAGGGCACAGAGATCCCCAATATGTCAAGCCAAACCACTGGAAACTACTGCATTAATGTACCCTTTGTGGTATATGCACATTATAATTGTCAAAGTGAAGGATCTTTGCAGCTAAATTAAGAAAATTAGAAGACTGGTACACTATCAGAAATATTATGTTTGTTGTGGTTGTTTTGTGCTGTAGAGTCAATTCCTACTCATAGCGATCCTGTATAGGGTTTCCAAGGAGCAACTGGTAGGTTTGAACCATAAACCTTGTGGTTAATAGTTCTATGGTTATCTTACAGCACCACACCACAACTCCAAGAAATACTATACCTAAAAAAGAGAGAGAGAGAGAGATAAACCATTGCCATTGAGTCTAATGCAATTCAGAAAGACTATAGGGATTTTCTGAGATTGTAGATCTTTACCAGAGCAGACAGCTTCATCTTTTTCTCACAGAGTAGTTGGTGGGTCTGAACAGCTAACTTGGTGGTTAGCAGCACAATGCTTAACCCACATTGCACTAGCACTATTTGAACATTAAAACTTAAATTTATATGTGGAAGATCAGCTTATTCTTTTTTCTATTTTTCTTTCAGTTTTCTGTCAGTTATACTTATGTTTTTTGTCATTAATTTTGGATTTCAGTTCTCCCACCTGGTTTTCTGTACTTTTATCCTTTTTTATTCTTATGTCATGTCATGTCATTCCCTGGTGTTAAAATATAGTTTCCTCTTTCACTCTTTTTAACCTTGGCTTCATTTCTCACTGCGCTCTTTTCATCTCCTGTCTCATAACACCTTTTTATCTGTATGTGTGAAAGCTTTCATTCTACTAAAACATGTGATTTGATTTTTGATTCTGTACATTACTGAGACACTTGGAAGAAAGACTTGGTGATCTACTTAAAAAAAAAAACAAACTCAGCCATTGAAAGCCCTGTGGAGCATGGTACTCTTTTGACATATATGGGGTTTCCATGAGTCTAAGACAATTTGACGGCAACTGGTGGCTGTGTTGCTAGAGAGCATATGAAACCCACTGGCAAAGGGAACATATAAAGATAACTAAATCTGGTTTTGGACAATCAGGATAGGCTTTCTGGAGGAGACTATATCAGTACTGAAGAATGAGAAAATGTAAGGGAGCAAGATTATTGTTAT
>NW_006408527.1:29855359-29859641 GCF_000296735.1 Chrysochloris asiatica | reverse complement strand
CACTATGCTACCAGAGCTCCTAAGGGAGTAAGGTAGAGATAGATAAAGCAGCAAGTATGAAGGTACAAATATCTATTTTGTTGGGTGGGGACTAAAAGGGAGAAGGAAAGAAATGTGGCAGCATGAATGATAGCTTCTAGCCACCTTCATTTAGAAAGGACCAGATCTGAAAGTCTTGTATATTGTGCCTTTATTGAGGTTTTATAATGAAGGTAATGATTAATATTTTGAGGATGTTAAGCTAATGAGTTACAAGAGTCCTGTATATAATTTGGCAATATCACTGTGGTGGTAATAGTGCAAATAATTGATTGAGTGAGGAACAAGAATGGTAGATGGAAGACTATTTATGCAGTATTTCAGGTGAGATAAATGGCAATTATCTGAACTGAGGAAGTGATTACAATCCAGATAAGAAGTAATAGAGAGATTTATAGGAAATTAAGGATATAGAGTTGACAGGACTTGATAATTGAAAGATTGTGAGAATTTATGAAGAGTGCCAAATCAATGATACTTCTAGACTTATGGGATGAGTATGTAGGTGGAGAGATTGTATGAAATGGGAATACAGAAGTAGGTTTGAGAGAGAAAATTCTTTCACTTTGTATCCTCTGTAGGTCAAATGACTGTGTCAAGAAGGTTAGAAAACATGGGTCTTAATTGTTATCATTGTTGCAGTTGACTTGATTCTGATTCTTGGCAACCCAGTGTTTGTCAGAGTAGTACTGTGCCTTAAGAATTCCAGGACTGTGACCTTTGAAAGGAGATCACCAGGTCTGAGGCATCTCCGGGTGAGTTCAAACCACTAATCTTTCAGCTATAAGCTGAGCACTTCATTTTTGTGGCACCAGAGACATGGATTTGAGATGCAGATTCTTCACTAGAGATACAAAATTGAGGAGAACCAATATACAGATAACTTTTGAAACTGAAGAAGCCTTGTGGGTTAGATATTCAACTGCTAACAGAAAGGTTGTCTCTCTGCTCCTATAAAGATTTACAGTCTTGTTTGTGGCTACATACAATAAGCAATAGACTATGAACCAAAGGGTTGGCAATTCAAGCTCATCATCTGCTCCTGGAGACAAAGATGGGCCTTCCTGCTTCCACAGAAATTTAAAGCCTCAGAAACTTTATAAAGGATCACTATGAGTAGGAACTGACTCAGTGCACCTAACAACAACAATAACAACAAATGTAAAACTGATGATCTACTCTGAAAACCCTCATTGAATTCACAATTATAAAGTTAAAAAAAAAAAAGATTCAGTCTCCTAAACCTTATATAAGTTATCTATGAATTAGAATTGACTCTGTGGCAGTGGGTTTGGACTTTGTTTTTTTGGTTGAAACGGAAGGAGGATAAATACACCTGAATATCAGTACTGTGAGGAAAAAAGACTGAGACGGAACCTACAAAGTTGACTGAGGAGAGAGAGGTGTGGATCAGAGAGGCAGACGCAAAGCCACAAGGGAATTCAACTTCTGCCAAAGTAAAGACATGCTGCTCTGTTGTCTTCATTAGTTTTATTCTGTGAACCTAACTCCCAGTTACAATAGATCCTACCTACAGAACTAAAAATGTAACAAAATCTATCCTGTATTCTAAGCATTGTCAGCTCCATGAGTAGAATCATTTTTATTTCAGCAACACTGAAAATAAGAAACAGGAGAGACAAAATGAAAAGGTAGACTATCACACTCATTGCAAGGATTAAACCTGAAAAAACACAGGTAAAAAATGTAGAGAAAGGCCATTTGTAGATTTATGAAGACATTCCTATAGTTGTTCGTTTTTACCCACTACAGGTGTTGTCTGTCATTTTATAAACCTTACAATAAAACTCTGTCAAGAAGTAGGTAACATTTTATTAATGTTACTAAATGCTGTGATCATGCTTCCTTCCTGCTTCCTTCCTTCTTTCACTTGTTGTATAGGGTTTCCGAGGCTGTAAATCTTTATGGGAGCAAAAAGCCTCATCTTTCTCCTGTGGAGGGGCTGGTAGTTTCAAACTGCTGACCTTAAGGTTCGCAGCCCGATTCATAACCACTACACTACTCATGCTCCTTCTAAACCCACATATTATTCAGCATCACTCTTACTAATAATACATATCACCTTTACTTATCTGCCTCCTTCTTGTCATACCTTCAATATCACTTCATCAGAGAAGACTTCTCTGACCACTGGATACAATTGCACCATATTACACAACCTACGATTCATTTTCTTTTAAAAATATTTGTTTTGATCTAATTTGTTTTATTTATTCCTTTGTTGTTGTTACTTTCTCCACTCCTGTTACAGTGTAGTTCCATAAAGGCAGGGACTCTTGTCTATCTTGTCATCACATAGAACAGAATATAATATGCACTCAAAAACGAAGTTTCCTAGACGATGTTGTTCTTGTTAAGTGACAACACTGCGTCTTTTCCAACTCATACTGACCCCGTGCACAATAGAATAAAACATTGCCTGGCCCTGCATCAACCTCACAATCCTTGCTCTGTTTGAGCCCATTGCTGCTGCCACTGTGCCAACCCATCTTGGGGTCTCCCTCTTTTTCACTGACCCTCCACTCTGTCAAGCATGATGCCCTTCTCCAGGGACTAGTTCCTCCTGATAATATGTCCCAAGTAAAAGAGACAAAGTGCTGCTTTCCTGGTTTCTAAGGAATATCCTGAGTGCACTTCTCCTAACATAGATTTGTTTGTTCTTTTGGCAGTCCATGGTACTTTAAATATTCTCCTACAACACCATAAGTCAAATGCATCAATTCTTCTATTGTTGTTGTTGTTGTTAGGTGCCATTGAGTCGGTACCGACCTTATGCACAGCAGAACAAAACACTGCTCGATCCTGGGCCAACCTCACTATTGTTGCCACGCTTGAGTCCATCGATGCTGCCACTTGGCCAATCCATCTTGTTAGGGGTCTCCACCTCACCAAACATGATATCCTTCTCCAGTGACTGGTCCCTCCTGACAATATGTCTGAAGTATGAGAGATCAAGTTTGGCCATCTTGGCCTCCAAGTAGCACTGGATGCACTTCTTCCAAAATGTAGCCATTGGTTCCTTTGCCAGCCCATGGCACTTTCAATATTCTCCTGCAACGCCATAATTCTTCCATAGTCTTCTTTATTTACTGTCCAATTTTAACATGCAAATGAAACTATTGAAAATTTTCATTTTGAAAATGAAATTACTATTGAAAATACCATGGCTTAGGTCAGGTACACCTTAGTCTTCAAACAGATCTTTGCTCTTTAACACTTTAAAGAGGTCATGTGTAGTAGATCACCTGATGCAATACAGAGTTTGACTTCTGGACTGCTACTTGCATGAGTGTTGATTATGGTTGTAAGCAAAATGAAATCTTTGACAACTTCAATCTTTTCTCCATTCTTCTTGATGTCATTTAGTGGTCCAGTGGTGATGATTTTTGTGTTCTTTGCACTGAGGTGCAACCCATACCAAAGGCTGTGGTCTTTTATCTTAGTCAGTAAATATTTTAAGTGCTCTTGGTTTTCAAAAAGCAAACTTGCATCATCTGCATATCTCAGGTTGCTAATGAATCTTTCTCCCATCCTGATGCCACATTCTTCTTCATATAATCATTTTTCTCTAATTATTTATTTGCTCACCATACAGATTGAATAAGTATGGTGAAAGAATACAACCTTGGTGCACACCTTTTCTAATTTTAAACCATTCAATGTTCCCCTATTCTGTCCTATTAAGTGCCTCTTGGTCTATATACAGATTCCTCATGAGCACAATTGTTGTTGTTAGGTGCCGTTGAGTTGGTGTCAACTCATAGTGAGTGACCTTATGCATAGCAGAATGAAACACTGCATGATCCTGGGCCAACCTCACTATTGTTGCCATGCTTAAGCCCATTGATGCTACAACTTGGCCAATCCATTTCGCTGGGGGTCTTACTCTTTTTCTCTGACCCTCCACCTTACCATACATGATATCCTATAACTCAGCTTCTCGGATTATCTGCTCAACATACCGGTTGAATAAGTATGGAGAAAGAATACAACCCTGTTGCAGCCCTTTCTTAATTTTAAACCATTCAGTTTTCCCATGTTCTGTTCGAACAACTGCCTCTTGGTCCAGGTACAGATTCCTCATGAGCACAATTAAGTGTTCCAGAATACTCATACTTCGCAGTGTTGTCCATAGCTTGCCATGATCCACAGAATCAAGCCTTTGCATAGTCAGTAAAGCTCAGGTAAACATCTTTCTGATATTCTCTGCTTTCAGCCAAGA
>NW_006408527.1:29853278-29855024 GCF_000296735.1 Chrysochloris asiatica | reverse complement strand
TTCTTTGCCAATTCCCTCAAAGCACCTTGGATTTTGTTCCTTCAGTTTCATTGGCTCTTGATCATATGCCACCATATGGTACCATGTGCTACCATATGGGAGCACAATTAAGTATTCCCAAATACTCATTCTCACAATGTTGTCCATAGCTTGTCATGATGCACACAATCAGAAACTTTGTGTCATCAGTAAAGACAGGTAAACAACTTTCTTGTGTCCTCTGCTTTCATCCAAGGTCCATCTGATATCAGGATTGATTTCTCTTATTCCACATCCTCATCTGAATCCAGCTTAAGTATCTGGCAGTTCCTCATCAATGTACAGTTGCAGCCATCTTTGAATTATCTTCAGACAAATGATAGAATATCAGAAAATCAAGGAGAGAGTGAGGAATAATTGAAGAGAAAAATTTTGCTCAGATAATTACCTAAATATCCCAGCTGCAATCTGCGAAAATTGTACAGCACATATAGAATATATTTTTAAGTATGTGTGTATGTGTGATATATATGTGAGCCATATATAAGTATGGCATGCACATTTTTCAAAAGCATTTTTGCCAAAGTCTTATACTGAGGCACAGTAGGGCATCGTCTTTGATTTGAGAAATGTAGTAATATTTACAAGAAGAAAAAAACCCATGGTATCGTCTTGACAACTAAAACGGTTTTACCTGCATATGAAATATTATCTCTTGTTTTTATTGATTCCTATTATGATAGAACCCTGATATCATTTTGTAGGACAAGCACTGGACTGCTAACCAGAAGGTCAGCAGTTCAAACCCACCATCTGCTCCTTGGAAACCCTATATAGGATCATTCTGAGTTGGAATCAACTCAACAGCACTGAACAACAACATTATGTTGGAAGGAATGCAGTGGCTCTGTAGGATAAGTACTGGACTACAAACCACAAGGTCAGCTGTTCGATTCCACCAGAAGCTCCACAGGAGAAAGATGAGGCTTTCTTCGTCCCAAAAGGTTTCAAGCCTCAGAAACCCTTTATTGGGTCATGAGTTGGAAGGAGTCCTTGTGTGGCATTCTAGGATAAGCACTGGATGCTAAGTGCAAAGGTGACTATTCAAATCCACCAGTCCTTCCTCAGAAACCCTATACAGGGTTGCTATTAGTCTCAACCAACTCAGTAGCACTAAGGAACAACAAATGAGTTAGAACCAACTCAACAGCAGTCAGAACAAACAATAATTATATAGAAATCTAATCTGCAAGGAATCAGTGTTTGGGTGATTGTTATACTATTCTTATAATATATAAATACTATATAAATATGTAATTGCTATTTGTTTTAGTATTAAAAATCACCTCGGACTGTTTGGATTAAATGTTTCACAATTTGATATAAATACTTAATAAAATAAATATTTTTTTCATCTTGAAGATGATTAGCTGAAGTCAAAGAAAGATAAAATAAATCCCTTAGCAGCCATTTTATTTGACTTGATAAGAAAATCTAATTTCTCTGATTATTAATGGGCCATAACTAATTGCAGATTTATTGCATATTCCATGATGGCACACACAATACATTATGATTTAAAAAATGAAAGATTTGCATATTGGTGGGAAATTAGAAAAATTTCACGCTTTTTTATAAAGTATAAATATATTAAACTGAGGGAACTGGTATATGGTTGTTGTTGTTGTTGTTAAGTGCCGTCGAGTCGGGTCCGACCCATAGCGACCCTGTACAGGGTTTCCGAGGGTGTAAATCCTTACGGGAGTA
>NW_006408527.1:29835323-29852905 GCF_000296735.1 Chrysochloris asiatica | reverse complement strand
TTGAGTTGTTTCCAACTCATAGCGGCCCTGTACAGTGTTTCAAAGGAGTGACTGGTGAGTTTGAACTGCCAACCTCATGATCCCATACTTATCCTACAGTGCCACACCAAGACACTTATATACCTAAATTGGACTACTTGTGTGATACTGTAGGATAAGCAGTAGACTGCACACCTACCAGCTGTTCCTTGGAAACCCTATATAAGATAGCTATAAGTCAGAACGCATTTGACAACAATTAACAACAACAAGAAAACCTAGATTACATTATATTTATATTTTTTCTTTATCTACAAGTGATGTTGTAATGTTTATTATACTATTTTATATAGAGGAGCCCTGGTAGTATAGTGGGTTATGTGTTGGGCTGCTAACCATAAGTTCAGCAGTTTGAATCTACCAGCCACTCCACAAGAGAAAATTGAGATTTTCTGCTTCCAGAAAGATTTAAACCCTCTACAGGGTCACAATTATTCAGGACATACTCCATGGCACATAACCACCACCAACACCTTTATGTAACCAATTTGGATGTTTATTTTCAGATATCTCACCACTTCAAGGTATGAAATGGTATCTCTGTGTCCACTCCCAACTTAGGTTGTACAGCAGAGTTTTGTGGGTTTTGGTAATTTGCATGTTTACTATATATTCTTCTATTACATAAAAATAAGAAAAAAGCTTAAATATCAGTGCCAATGTGAAGACATTGAATATTCATGCCTAGAGATTGAGGAAAGGAGAAATCAGTAAGCACAGCCATAAGCAGTAACTGTTAAGCATCCTATTTTCAGTCTTTAGGAAAGAACAAAATTATAGAATATGAGATGGTAAAGAACTATCAGTGAAGTCAATACCTTCTTTTTAATTATCTAAGCTGGGACTACTTCATTCAGCATGTATTATTTGAAATGAGTGAGTCAGCATGTACACCATTTTCAATGTAAGCACTCCTTCTAATCACTCATAGTGATCCTGCATAGAGTTTCTGAGGAGTAGTGGGTGGGTTTGAACCAACAACCTTCTGGTTAGTTGTTGTTGTTGTTAAGTGCCGTCGAGTCGGTTCCGACCCATAGCGACCCTGTACAGGGTTTCCGAGGGTGTAAATCTTTACGGGAGTAGAAAGCCTCATCTTTCTCCCGCGGAGCGGCTGGTAGTTTCGAACCGCTGACCTTAAGGTTTGCAGCTCAATTCGTAACCACTACAGAACCATACCAGGACTCACTCTAGCCTAAGAAGCACAAAAGTCATATCACCCTTTGTCTGCCCTAGTTCTGAATCCCATTGTCCTTTCTCTCTGACTCCCTTCAACCAGTGATTTGGAAAGCAATGTTGTTTGATGATAACATATACACGTTCAGAAATCAGACTGCTTGGATATAACTCCTGACACTTGAGAAATTTACTTGCTGTGCTTGATGTTCCATTTACAAAATGGAATAATTAGAGAACTTATTTTTTGTGGTTCAAATATGTTTATACATATGGATATTTTAGAATGGCCGATTTCACATAGTTTGCTATTGTTATTACATGTGTTTTTCAAAATGAATGCATCTAAATTTTTAGAAGCCTGTTTCTTAATATAAACTCCTCTTTGCTGTTTAGCAACTAATGAATTTAATTATGCCTTTCAAATTTCATACAACTGGTTGAACAGCTTTGATTACCTTTTAGGAGATAACTAAAGTATTTACCCTCAGAGCAATTGAAGAAACACAAATGTACTAAAGTTAAAAAAAAAAAAAAAGGAAACAAACCTGGCTCCTTAGTGAAACTCCTGAACTCCCATGGAAAAAATAAATATGGATAATCAGAAAGTAGCTTAAATATTCTCTAGTTAGAAGCCAGCTCATGTAGGCTTTTAAAATTAAAACAAGCATCTTGAATTATATTCACATGCAGAGCAGAGAGGAAAAAAAAAAAGTACACCATATTGAGTTCAGATGCAACAAGCTGAACATGTGCCACAGAGCTAAATGAGTAATGGAATTTTTACACTGGTTCCAAGCAAACTATATGGTGTCAGAAAATAAAGATATGGCAAAAAAAAAAAAAATCTGGAAAAGTCATAGTCAAATCAATAATAAAGAGGAAAGTTCACAGCCTACTACTCAAATATTAATACACAATATATGGAACTACTGATTAGGATGCAGAAAAAAATATGTATTTAAGAACACTTGGACTAACTTTTTAATAAGGCCACGATTTATGAAACAGAAATAGGACACTCTAATTTGTCCTTTGCACTTTCTGTTTTCTTTCTTTTTGTCTACAAGACAGACTATGTGCCCAGTTTATGTTAAGCACTGGAAAGGAAAAATCACCAAAGTGTATCATGTGGTATTGTTGTTGTTGTTGTTGTTAAGTTCCATTGAATCAATTCTGTGAGAAACATGGTCAATACTGACAAACACTCATCTATTCCAATCTGTACTCATTTTAATGAGAATGAAGTTTTTCTTTATTCAATTTTGCAAAATCAGGCACCAACCCAGTAGGCATGGCCGCATGGCCAGCCCACAAACAATATTATTCCCCTATCTCGAAAAAGCCCCTTCTCTAGTTCTACATCTGAACATCCTATCTTCCCTTTGCTGGAGTAGCCCAAATAGTGTCCATCATCTTAATGACTGTATTCTCATTTAAAGTTTCTAGTCCTAAGAAAAGATTTCTTTCCTCCTTTCCCCCAATTCATCCTGCTTACATAATGCTGGGTGTGAATTAACAACCTATATCATGAGCCCTTTATTACTGAATATGAACCATCTTGAGAATTTCTCATAGTTCCAACCCATAGTGGTCCTGTACAGGGTTTCCAACGAGCAGCTAGTGAGCTTTAACCACCAACATTACAGTTCAAACTGATTTTGCAGTCCGACACTAACCCACAATGCCACACCAGGATTCCACCATGTGGTACAGAAAAGCTGAATACCATTAAGGTACTAATTACCTGATAGCCAAAACCCAACTAATTCCTTGAATGAGGAATAGATTTATTTCCCAGGAGATGATTATCAAATTTCAAAACCCATATTAGATAATCTGGTTTATTTAGACAACCTTTTAACAATATGTTATCCAAAATTTAGTTATCTAAAATATGGTTCTAATGGTACTAAAATTATAAATGTAATAGCCACACAAATCAGATACCTTTATTTTCTTAACTGCCCACAATTCAATTATTTCTTCTTTCCTACCTCATTTTCCTTCACTGTTAAAAAACACACATTGAAGAGCATCTCAGTGATAAGCCAAATGACAGGTGAAGAAGTGGTTCCAAATTTCTATGTGAAATTCTGTCAACTTGGAAAGACACAGGCAATTCATGCTAGAGTCACATGAAAGCTAGTGAGAAAGAATGACTTCAATAGAAGAGAAAATATAGCTGCCCAAATTATAACCCAACAGTAACAAATAGATCCATGTCAAAAATACTGCAGGTATTAAACTATACTGAGATAGCCAAATTGACAAAAATGAAACAGGTATTTAACAAAGAAGAAAGATTCGAAGAAGTAGAATTAGAGCAAGATGAATTACAGGTAGAGGTACGTCAAATACTGTATTAAAGTCAATATGACATAGCAATGTCGGTTTGAACCTCAAGGTTGGCAGATCAAGCTCACCAGTCACTCCTAGGAAACCCTGTACAGGGTTTCTGTAAGTCAGAACCATCTCAACAGCACTTAACAACAACATGACATAGCCAAATTGTTGTTGTTAAGTGGTTCCAACTCATAGAGACCCACTGTACAGGGTTTCCAAGGCTGTAAATCTTTCTGGGAACAGATAGCCGCATCTTTCTCCCACGGAGCAGCTGGCCTTGTGATTGATTAGCAGGTCAGGTCTTATTTTATACAGCACCACCAACTGACTTTTAGTTCTCAGACAGGAAGGCTTTGAATTTTTTATCAAAGACCAAGGGCCAAAATGACTTAGTATATTATTTGGGATTTGTGATACTGTAGGGTATGCTCTGGACTGCTAACCACAAGGTCAGCAGTTCAAATCCACTAACCACTCCGTAAAAACCTTTGGGTTGTGGTGGTGGTAGTGTGTTATGGAGTTGGTTCCAACTCACAGTGACCCTGTACAGGGTTTCCAAGGCTGTAATTCTTCAAGGGAGCAAAATGACTCATCTTTCTCCTGCAGGACAGCTGGTACTTTCCAACTGCTTACCTTGAGGTAGCAGCCCAACTCCTAACCACTACACTACTAGAGATCCTTTGTAAACCCTATTGGTTGGCTGGTTGGTTATGTGCTGTGGAGTCAGTTCTGTCTCATAGAGACTCTGTACTGGGTTTCTGAGGCTGTAAATCTTAACAGGAGCAGGGAGCCTCATCTTTCTCCCATGGAGCTGCTGGTAGTTTCAAACTGCTGACATTGAGGTTAGCAGCCCGATTCATAACCACCACCCTACCAGAGCTCCTCTTGGAACTCTACGTAGGGTCCTAATGAGTAGGAACCAACTGACAGCACTTAACACCACCAACAACAACGGGATAGCTGACCTAAAATGTCATTAAAAAGAATTAATGGAGCTTATCCACTCTTATGACAGAAAAATTGAGAGGATGATATAATGATTTAATGATTCTACAAAGGACCTGGTTCCTCTGCACTTAATTACTCTGCCTCCTGTGTGTCACCCTATGATTTCAAGATGGCTCTGGAGACTAGTTCATTCACTGCAACAGAAGCAGTCAAATATCTTTAAACCTAGGATTCCCAGCAAAGCTTGCAGCTACCAGAATAAATATCCTGAGTCTTTGGTTTTACAACCTGCAACAAAAGAATTAAGTTCCCTAAAACAGTCTAGTGTGTACGTTGTTATTGTTAAGTGCCCTTGAGTCAGTTCCAACTCATAGTGACCCTGTATAGGGTTTCCAAAGAGTGGCTAGTGAACTTGAACCACTGACCTTGCTGTTCGAACAGTCCAGCACATTGACCCACAGCGCCACATCAGTGTTCACTCTTTTTCCAAACCAAAACTAAAGCAAGCACAATAGCCTTCAGAAGCTGTAACAGTTAAAAGTACAAATGTAAATCCTGTTTCACTGCAATCAGGATTTTGAGTATGTCCCAGTTAATGATATTGTACATCATTACTATTCTATAAGCATTCTAGTATTGTGTACAACAATCTTGCCCTTTAGTTTTATAATAGTAGGACTTTATCATGCATTCCTACACAACTGCTTGGATCTACTTGTTTGACACAAGTTAGCTAAAACTGTATGGGTAATGGAAAAGAGTGTTTATATATGAATATTACAGGAGAGAAATTCTCTTTCTGTTGGGTTTTCTAACCAAGGATTATGTGTGTCTTTCTTGTGAATGACTTAAAAAGAACCTGCAAGTATTTTTAAGCAACATAGATATTTTTAAGACTCTAGATCTAGTCATGAGTAAGTATTATTTTTAGAATTGTACAATGAATAAGAAAGACCATAAAAGAAGTGATGCAATTGAATTATGGTGTTAGAGAATAACATTGAAATTACCATGAACTCCCAGAAGAACAAACAATTCTGTCTTGAGAGAAGTACAGCCAGAATGCTCCTTAGAAGCTAGAATGGGAAAACTTCATTTCTTATACTTTTGGACATGTTGTCAGGAGGGATCAGTCTCTGGAAAACGACATCATGCTTGGTAAAGTGAGGGGTCAGGAAAAAAGAGGAAAACCCTCAATGAGATGGACTGACAGTAGCAGCAACTATGGGCTCAGACATAGAAACAATTCTGGGGATGGTGCAGGATCAGGTAGTATTTCGTTCTGTTGTGCATGGAGTCACATGAAACTGACTTAATAGCACCTATCATCAAAAAAAAAAAAATTCTTTGAATTACCAGTCATTCATCCCAATAAATTATCTTTTTGTTTATAATTTGAATTTGATTTTTATCTACTAGTCATTTTTTGACCCACTGGGTTAATGCGCCAGACTGCAAAGCCGTTTGAACTGCAAGGTCAGCAGCTCCTAGGAAACCCTATACAGGGTTGTTATGGGTTGGAACCAACTCAACAGCATTTCACAACAACAACCAGAATTTTTACTAATAAAGCTAAGGCCTGTCACATCTTTACATCTGTTTTCTCAGAAAATTTTTGTACTGTTTGGATGCTACTTTTCAAACCGTTGGCATAGATATTATTCCATATCCATGTCCCAAATCTTATATTCTGCAGTAATTATATTCCCAAATGAAAACATGCAACCACCTGATCCCATAGTGAAAATTTAAACTTCACTACAATAACAAGATTTGAAAGATAAGTAATTAAAAATATTTGACTGGCCTATGTTTTTCCACTATTTCTATATTATCTGTGTGGAATTTTTAATAGAATGAGTTAAGAATTCTTCCCTTTTGTCATTTTCTGTGTCTTCTTTTGTAATCCTAATAGAAACAATAGCTGAGTATAAAAAATTGACATTAATACAGCTTTAATGGGACTAAGAGATAACACCCCCAAATCACAAACTCCAAAGAAAAACTTGAAACTAATGGGATCAAAGTGGAAGATGGTATTAAGATCAAATGCAAACTCTGAGAGGTACATCAAATAGTATGGAAGCCCTTCCAAGTAGATTGTACAGCTGTGAAATGATTGATACTTCACATTGAAGGTATGAATGGAATACAGGTTTTCTACATTAAGATGGATGTGTGAGGGAAGTTTGACTAAGAAGCTACATAGATAGATCATCTCTTTGGAAAGCAAACAAGAGTACATACAATGCAATCATCTTGTGGACAACTAATCAAAGCCAACTGAGAACAAATGAGTAAATAATAAAGATATCTTAAACAACTGGAACATAGAGATTTAATTTTAAAACTCTACAGACTTTCTGCCTATCAGATGTAGGGAAGATAATGAACTAAGTGTAGATTTTTGTGGAGGAAATGAAAAAAACAGATGATGAGTATATGTCCTAAGCTGACATTACTTCACTTTATATCTTTTAATCCATAATTATATTCCAGCAGCTTTTTGAATCAGATATCCTAAATTTCATTCAAAATTAGTAAGTATGTGGCATATGCACAGATTGTTGTTGTTTTTGTTGTTTGGTGCCATCGAGTCGGTACTGACTCATAGTATCTTATGCACAGCAGAATGAAACACAGCCCGATCCTGAGCCAATCTCACTATTGTTGCCATGCTTGAGCCCATTGATGCTGCCACTTGGCCAATCCATCTCGCTGGGGGTCTTCCTTTTTTTCTCTGACCCTCCCCTTGCCAAACATGATATCCTTCTCCAGCAACTGGTCCCTCTTGACAATATTTCCGAAATATGAGCGATGAAGTTTGGCCATCTTGGCCTCCAAGGAGCCCTCTGGCTGCACTTCTTCCAACACAGATCTGTTGGTTCTTTCCTATTTAATAATAAATAGGAAAAAACTAATGTAGGATGAAAAGAGATTAGCCCTTAAAATCAAAACAGAATTTCTACTCAGGTCTTGCTTTTGAGTTCAGATAAATTAAAGAAATCATGAAGAAAAAAATATCGAAGACCAAAAATTAATAAGAAAATCTCAGAGCCAAAAAAGAAAAGATGGAAGAAATAAATAAAACACTTTTAGAGCAAAATTAATATTAAAAGTAATGTAAGCACATCTACCCATTCACACCACACACACAAAGACTTATAATTTGGGACATGGAAAAAGGCTTTAAAGAATCAAGCAAAATAGAGTGGAAAAGAATGAAATAAAACTGATTAGACATCAAAACATAGATATGTTGTTGTTGTTAGGTGCCATCAAATCAGTTGGAAATCACAGTCAGCCTATGCACAACAGAATAAAACACTGTCAGTAATGTTTGAGCCGATTGTTGCTGCCAGTGAGTCAGTCCATCTTGTTGGGGGTCTTCCACTGTTTTTTTTCTGACACTCCACTTTACAAAGCATGATGCCCTTCTTCAGGCAGTGGCTACTCCTGACAATGTGTCCAAAGAAAGACGAAGTCATGACATCCTCGTTTCTAAGAAGCATTCTGGCTACACTACTTCTGAGATGGATTTGTTTGTTCTTCTGACAGTCAATGGTATTTTCATTATTTTTCACCAACATCCAAATTCAAATTCAGCAATTTTTCTACAGTCTTCTTTATTCACTATCTGACTTTCACATGCATATGAGGCAATTGATAATGCCATGGCTTGTGTCAGGAACACCTCAATCCTTTAACTAAGTTCTTTGCTCTTTAACACTTCAAAGAAGTCTTTTGCAGCAGATTTGCCTAATGGAATATGTCCTTTGATTTCTTGACTGATGCTTCCCTGAGTATCTTTGTTGTTGTTAGGTGCCACCAAGTTGGTACCAATACAAAGCGACCCTATGCATAACAGAATGAAACACTGTCTGGTCCTGGACCAACTTCACCAATTGTTGCCACAATTAAGCCCATTGTTGCTGCCACTTTGCCAATCCATCTTGCTGGGAGTCTTCCTCTTTTTCTCTGATCCTTCACCTTAAGTTTTTGACAACTTAAATCTTTTCTCTGTTTACAACAGTATATTATTTGTTGTAATTAGGAAGATTTTCATTTTCTTTACATTGAGGTGCATTGAAGTCTTTTATCTTCATCAGTGAGTATTTTTAAGTCCCCTTCACTTTCAACAAGCAAGGTTGTATCACCTGCATACTACAGGTTGTTGATGAATCATCCTCCAATCCTGCTTGCATATTCTTCTTCATATAATCCAGCTTTTCAGATTATTTGCTCAGCAGACAGACTAAGTAAGTATGGTGAAAGAATACAACCTTCAGGCACACCTATCCTGGTTTTAAATCATTCTGTGTCTTCTTGCTCAGTTCTAATGGCTGCCTCTTGGGCTATGTACAGGTGCCGCGTGAAGTCAAGTATTCTGGAATACCCACTCTTTACACTCCATAATTTGTTATGGTATGCACAGTCACACTCATTTTCCTAGAAAATAAAGCACAAGTAAACATCTTGTTGGTATTATCTATTTTCAGACAAGATCCATCTGACAGTAGCAATGATACCCCTACTTCCATGTCTTCTTATGAATCTGGCTTTAAAAGTCTAGCATTTCCTTCTCAACATACTGCTGCAACTGTTTTTGAATTATATTCATCACAATTTTATTTGCCTATGATATCAATTATATTATCTGATGATTTTAGAAAAACATAAATCTGGAAGCCAAAGTAAAAGGAAATAAATTATATACTTAACTGGTGCTACTAAATATGAGGAACAAAATATTTATTCAGTAACACCAATTGATATATAATTTATGAAAATAAAACTTATTTAAAAATCTAAAGATATACTATTATAACACTCTCCTATTAAGTCTTCATTAATAGATTAAAAGAACATATTGGATTTTAGGAAAAACTGTTCCAGAATACTAAAATTAAGAAAAAGACAAGAGAACGCAGAATCAACACTAATAAAAGCGTTCATCAAAATTGATGAAAACAAGATAAAGTTACAAAGTCAATGACTGTGCCAAATGTCAAACTTAATAGATCAATGATACATTGCAAAAATCTGACATTACAATATTTAAAATCAATAAGAGGATAATTTCTAAACTACATAAGCAAAATGTTATGCAAGAAATATCTGCAAATCAACATTGAAAAGATATAATGTTATTGATTGAATGGCTCCCCCACCACCCCCAAAAATATATATGTGTTGCATTCCTAACTTGGGGATTGAATTTCTGTTTATGCTAATGAGGCTATATTTTACAGTATGATATAAACCTAATCACATTGGAGTGATATCAGAAGCAGCACAGAGGGACAGAACACGATGGCAATGTTAATGGACAATCATATTTATTCCCCCAGCAACAAATGCACTGAACAATGTCGGAAAATAAGCACAGAAAATTTCAAAACTCTAGACAGCAATTGAGGTCTTGGAGAGCTAGAAGCATGGGAGAAGAAGGGCCAAAAGCAGACAGAAGCAGGAAGTACCTACCCACTAGAACAGAACATTCAACAAAGAGTACATTCAAATAGCAAACAACTTGTCATTCTCAGCATCGTAAACCATACAACTACCAGATTCAAACTGGCCAATGCCGGTCAATTTCAGCTCACTAATGCCTAGGATGGAGTCCTGGTGTGGTACTGTAACATAAGTACTGGAATGTTACCCCAAGGTCAATGTTTCAAGCCTATCACCTGCACCTGGAAACCTTATACAGGCACTGACTCAGTAGCACTTAACAACAACAACAGCAATGCCTAAGATGTTGATCTTTATGCATTTCATTTCATTTTTGACAGCTTCCAATTTTCCTAGATTTATATTAGTATGTTCCATTTTCTGATTATAATGTATGTTTGCAACTGTTTCTCCTCATATGAGTTGTGCCCCATCAGCAAATGAAAGCTTTACTCCATCAGTGTCATCATGATCAACTCTACTTTGAGGAGGCAACTCTTTGCCAACTGTATGTTGGCTGCTTTCCAATCTGAAGGGCTCGTCTTCTGGTACTCTATTGGACAATGATCTGCTGCTATTCCTAAGGCTTTCAGTGACTAAACATTCAGAAGCAGTCAAGCTCTCCTTCCTAGTCTTTCTTAGTCTGAAACCTGTCCACCATGGGCGACACTACTGGTTTTTAAGATACCAGTGGCATAGCTTTCAGCATCTCAGTATCATGTAAGCCACTACAATACAACAAGCTGGCAGACAAGTGCTAGATACTTTACATTCCTTGCTGGTGGTGGTGGTAGTGGGTGCTTGAGTCCGTTGTAACTCATAGCAAGCCTGCATAGGGTTTCTGAGGCAGTATCTAAGAGTCTACTGATTCCACCCCTATACATGAGGGAGCTTCAAAAAAGTTCAAGGAAAAATTTCATTATCTTTCAATTCCATTTTCCATGAACTTTTTGAAGCCCCCTCATCTATCCTTTGTGATACTGTGGGTTAATGTACCAGATTGCAAAGCTGTTTGAACTGCAAGGTCAGCAGTTCAAGCTCACCAGCTACTCCTTGGAAACCCTATACAGGGTTGGTATGGGTTGGAATTGACTCGACGGCACTTAACAACAACAACAACATCTATCCTTTAAAATATTTATATACATTGCACCAAAAGGCATGTGACGTGCATAAAAATGTCTATTGCTGCATTATAATACCTATTAACAACTGAATGGATACATACGCTATAGTTTAGTTACACAATGTATTCCATACAAAAATGAGAAATAATAAAATACAACTATGAACAACAATGAGGATGAGTCTTACAAATGTAATGTTGAGCAAACAAAGCAACAAAGAGGTACATAGTGTATGATAATGTTCACATAACATTGAAATAGACAAACCACTCTAATTTTAAAAATCAGGATAATAAAGCAGGACGTTTGATATGATAGTAATTTTGTCTTGGTGCTGGTTACATGGATTCTTTAAAGTTATCTTTTATACTTACTTGAACTTCAGCAAAGTATATTTTAATTCAATAAAGTGTTTCTATTCTCTTCAAATAGACCTTGTTTAATAGACTTGTAATCAAGAGCCCAGAGTAAAGAAAAAAAAGTTACAATTAAACCTGTGACAATCAAGATTTAATTATATGCAGACATGGAAATTTAACCTCCTTCACATTACTCAGAAAATTTAATTCAACTATAGTTACTGAATATATGTGTCTCTTTTCATTTGATAATATACTATCAGTAAACAAATGGTTTTACTAATCAAAAATAAAATCTTAAGGTTATTTTCCATTATTCTATGTCTCTGGGAATATTTATTTTACCAACTAACTTCTTTATATTCTATTATTTTTATAAAAAAAATAGGAAAACTCTTCTCTATTAGAAGATAATGGTTATTCCGTGGGGGAGTAATGACTGAAAACAGTGCTTTATGATGCTTCTTGAATGCTGGTATTGTCCTGGTATTTGTCTTACATGCTGATTACATGGGCATGTCCATTTTTTTAAAAGGATTAACCCAGTTCCAGACATATAATTTGTACATTTTCATATAACTGTATTATAATTTAATAAATATTTATATTGAAAAGAAAAACAATTTAGCAATATAAAATTGGTAGAGGTTAGAAAACCTGTTAAGAGTCTACTTTCTAGATCTCTGTGTTAAAAAAGAATATATTCTTTTGTAACTTCAAGAGGTAAATAAAGTGCTATCAGTACTAGTTAACAAGTAAGAAATATCCCTTGGGCATACAGGGGGAACAACATGCAGAGGAGAAAACTCTGAATGACATTAGACTCTTTCACATAATCATATGTTACACATGAGTGAAATAATTTTTATAAACCCTTGGGAAAAGGAAGTGTGACTCAAGAATTTTTATATTTAGTCAAGCTGACATTTTAGTATAAAAGAAATAAATTCATGAATATGCAAGAAATCAAAGGACTGAGTCCAAGAGCTTGTCTTAAAATTTTGATTATGAAATACAGAAGGGAAAATAGATGAATCAAAATTAATATCTCAATATCAGAGAAAACCATGGATGGAAAGGACTGCTGATAAAAAAAGAAATCCACTTAAATAAAAATTAAGATGTGAAGAAAATAGAAAAAATCAGTAATGAAATTGAATGTAAATGTTAAAACCATAGAATAAACATTAAACACAACTTAAAAATAAAGAAGGCACACAGTAGGATTGTACTTCATCATAGTATGAAAATTAAATGCATCCATGGAACTTTGGCCAAAAAAAAGAGGGAATGAGAGGAGGTGATTTGCATGATCTCTAGGCAGAAGTTTTAAGAGACAGTGCCAAATTCGCAACATTTCTTTCTGTCTGGTTGCTTTCAAGATAGCCTAAAGTGGCTCCAAATTACCAGCTCAAGCAGTGAATAAATAACCTGAAAGCTGCTATGTCTCCTGTGAAAGAAATCGTTGTCTCCTGCATCTCCAGTTGTGTCCTTAACTTAGTTCCCAGGAACCTCGATCATCTTTCCCTTCCACAAGACATCACTCCTGTCCATTACATTGATGACATTATCCTGATTCTACCTTGGGAGCATGATACAGCAACTACTCTCAACTTACTGATAAGACATTTGTATGTCAAAGGTGGGAAATATCTGACAAAAATTCAGAAGTCTTCCATCTCATTGAAATTTCTAAGGATTCAGTGATATGGGGGGCATATCTAAATATCCTTGTAAGATGAAGGATACGCTGTTACATCTGGCCCATCCTACAACCAAAGGAGACACAACATTTAGTAGCTTCTTTTTATTTTGGAGGCAACACATTCCTCACTTGGGTATGCTACTCCAGCCCATTTTCTGAGTGACCAGAAAGTTTCCGATTTTGAGTGAGACTTGGAGCTAGAGAAGGTGCTACAACAGATTCAGGCTCCTGTGAAAGTTACTCTAACTACTTGGACCACATAATCCAGCAGATTCAACAAGGTATGAAGTGTCAGAAGCAGATATAGATGCTGGAACCTTTACCAGACCCCTGTAGTTGACTTACAGCAAAGATCTTCAGCTTTTATATCAAAGCCTGCCATCCTCTGTGAAAAACGACTCTCCTTTTAACAAACAGCTTTTGACTTATTACTGGGCATTACTAGAGGCTGAGTGTTTAACCAGGGACTACCAAGTTCCCATGCAACCTTAACTACCATCAGGAACAGGGTGTTGTCTGACTCCCAGAGTCATAAAGATGGATGTGCACAATAGCACATTGTCATCAAATGGAAATGGTATATATGAGATCAGCTGTAAGCATACTGTAAAGACCAAAGTAAGTTACATAAGGAAGTGGTCCAAATGCTCATGATCTCCACTCTTGCTGTACATTGTCTCCTGTCCAGTAAACACCTATAGCCTCTTTATGATTGATTAACTGAGAAAGAGAAAATTCAGTGTTGTTTTATAGCCCCTTTGACATGCATGCCAATACCATCTAAAAGTGTATAGACGCAGTGCTAGAGTTAGGGTTCTGTGTCAACTTGACTAAGCCAGGATTGCCAGAGGTTTAGCAGTTGAGATGAGCTTATTCCAATGGTGATGAAACTAAATCAGGCATAGTTAACTCTATTATGAGTGGCTATAAGCAGCCAATCAATTAAATGGATGTTTCCTTTTGGGTGTGGCTTTCTCCTAATATAATGGATACACCAGAAAGACTCTCTCTATTTCTATAGGGATCTGGGACTCTACAATTGTAAGCCATTTAATTGGTAGTAAACTTCTTTAGATATATATATTTGTTGTTGTTGTTGTGTGCCTTGGAGTCGGTTCCGACTCATAGTGACCCTGTACAGGGTTTCCGAGGCTGTAGATATAGATATATCACTAGTTTTGCTTCTCTAGAAAACCCAGCCTAAGACATGCAACATGATGCTTTGTTCTGTTTTTTTGACATTGAGATGGTTCCAGCTTATAGTAACCTTATGTACAACAGATCTACGAACTACCTAATCCTGCACCATCCTCACAATGTCATTTATGTTTCAGTTCCCTGTTGCAGTCACTGTATCAACCCATTTCATTAAACATCGTTCTCTTTTTTGCTGACCCTCTGCTGTACTGAACATGATGTCCTTCTCCAGTGTTTAGTTTCTCCTGATAACATGTACATGAGATGAAGTTTCACCATCCTTGCTTCTAAGGATCATTCTGGATGCAGTTTTTCCAAGACAGATTTGTTTGTTCTGCTGGCACTCCATGGTATATTCAATATTCTTCACAAACAACATATTTCAAATGCATCAATTATTCTTTTTTTAATGTTTTATTGTGAATTATGTGATAGTTTACATGGGAGAACATTCGTTTTACATTCATCCTATCGTATATCATTTCATGCATCATCAACCAACCAAAGGGTATGTATGCACTACAAACCTGCCCCCCAGTCATCAGCACACAGCCCCTCTCCTTCTCTGTGTCTAAAGTCCCCAACAGCTCCATCTCTCCACGTCATGGTCTCTGCCTCCATCTCAGGCATCACTGCTTCTCTGGGTAGGGTCCCGCTCACCGCTGTTCTCCCTTGATGGTCCCAGGGACCTCTGCTCCTAGACTGCAAAGTTACTCACTCCCCTCCTTGCTACAAAATGTCTACCTTTACAATTCCAACCCTCACAAGCAGTCCTGATAACAATTATTCACTATTGTATCACAAGAGATCCATCTGCATTTCATTTCATCAGCCCCGCCTACTCAGTGGAGATTCTACTTTCCTCCATGCCCTCTGAATCTAGGTTCCCTTTTGAAAGCTTGTAAGCCAGGCATCAATTAATCTTCATGGAGAAAAAATTATTCCAGTAAGCAGACCTTTGAGCAGTACATCTAGTTGTTGATTATTCTTGGAAATGTAAGTGTATACCAATTCATATGTTCAATGTTTTGGCTAAATGATCAGAGACCTGGAAGCAATATGATTGGAAAAGTGGTGACAGGGATATATATGGATAGATCTCTCTGAATGGGTTAAAAATCTCATAAAAATGTTTCCCAAGTGATTCCTCACGTAAGAGTGACCTCAGCAGAAGAAGAATTTTAATAATCAAGTGGATAAAGTGACCCAGCCACTCCTAACATTGCCAAAGAGTTTATGAACAAAAGGGCTATGGTGTCAGGAATGGAATTTAGGCATGGGCTTAGCAATATTAACTTCCACTCGCCAGGATAGAACTGACTTCAGTCACTATCAAAAGACTAGTCTGTCAGCAGCATAGACCAAGACTGAGTCCCTGATAAGGCACCATTGCCTAGGGTGATCAATCAGCTACTTGATGGAAAATTGATTACTTTTGACTGCTGGAAGATATATTGCATTTGACTGTTTCTTTTCTGAAAGGAGCAGTGCTTTGTTGTTACTGAAATACATGCTTACACTGTTTATGGCTTTACCTTTGTATGCAATGCTTTTGCTGAAACTACTATCTGTGAACTCACCAAAAGCCTTCTCCCCTGTCATGGTATTTTATACAATATTGTTTCTGAAAACGAAATCCACTTCACAGTAAACAACATATAGCAATGGGCCTAGTCTTATGGAGGCCACTTTATATTACATACATTTAAGTTACCCTAAAATTGTCTCCTGATGTGGCACTGTAGGATCAGCACTGGACTGTGAATCAAAAGGTCGGCTGTTCAAACTCACCAGCTGCTCCTCATGAATCCTTTACAGAGTCACTATGTGTTGGAATTGACTCAATAGCACCTAACAACTTAACAACAAAATAGGCTTTGGATTGCCTTGAAATTTAACGAGAAATGTTTGAAGAAATCTCAGAAACAACACTTAGGAGCATGCATACTAAAGACCAAGGTGAACAACCCACAGATTCTGGTAGAAACCCTGAATGCTAGGAATGCTGACATCAGCAAAAGGCCTTGTCTCTCCTCAAACTGTCTCAGCTGGGCTGAGACAAATCTTTGCTAAGCTACAAAAAGGGAAAGGAAATAAGCCTTCAAGATCATCCATATTTGTGTACCATCAGTCAGTCACTGGCCCCTGGGGAAATTCATTGATTATAAGTAACTCTATTGGTTATAATGGACGCAAGCTCACAGTGATTTCACAGTGTGTCTTAGAGCAGAGCATTTTTGCACAGTATTTCCTGAGAGTGGAGAATCAATGAGAAATCACACAGCTGAGTCAAAGTGGAAATGGCATATTCAGACTTGTAAGGAATTCATATTATGAAACATTGCCCAGAAGATTTTTCAGGAGGATATTTTAAACTATTTATATATATCCGTAATAGAAAAAAGAGAGCATTATTTATACTTCTCATCCTCCTACCCAAATCCTAGGGTTGGGCATTTTCACACTCAAAGCATTAAACTTTCACTCGTTCTTGGGAATGAGCCAGACTAATTGTCTTTTTTACATAATAGCGATATCTAAAGAGCCTCAGAAGTTTTCATATTGTTCTCATAATGAACCTATGGTGACAGAGGAGGATGTCTATAGAACACACACTTGATGCAGACTAAATGTCCAAATTCATGGATGCTCAGATATGTCTGATTTGAGTAATATATTTCCCTCCACTGAGTTCAAAGCAAGAATTTAAAATTTTGTCTATATATCTCCAGAGATCACAATAAGAACAAAATAGGAAGAGGAACATACTGAAAGAATGGGGATATATTGTTCCTTCTTAATATTTTCTCATTCTCTACTCACTAACTCATGACTTTCTATAGGAAAAAAACAATTCAGAAGGAAGATGGCTATATATAATTTATAAAAAATTGAAGACTGTAGACCCTGTAAAGGTACTTACTCAAATAGTAAAAGCTTTGTTAGTAACGTGACTTGGTATTAGTTTCATTATCTGATATAGTTGAGGACAGACTTTGTGAACTACAGTATGGATAATAGCGACAAATTCTTTATTGGCTTTGCTAGTAGTGGTACTTTCATTTAAAGGAAATCACAGATTTTGAGACCGGTGTAACATTTGTTGTTGTTATTAGGTGCCATCGAGTCGGTACCAACTTATAGCGACCCTATGCACAACAGAATGAAACACTGCCCGATCCTGGGCCAACCTCACTACTGCTGTCACACTTGAGCCCATTGATGCTGCCACTT
>NW_006408527.1:29830284-29833738 GCF_000296735.1 Chrysochloris asiatica | reverse complement strand
GAACAGAACATGGGAACACTGAATGGTTTAAAATTAAGACAGGTGTGTGACAGAGTTGTATTCTTTCACCATACTTATTCAACCTGTATGCTGAGCAAAGAATCTGAGAAGCTGGGTTATATGAAGAAAAACATGGCATCAGGATTGGAGGAAGACTCATTAACAATCTGTGATATGCAGATGATACAACATTGTTTGCTGTAATTGAAGAGGACTTTAAAAGTTATAACATAAAACTCATTAATAAGTTGTGGCATCAGGTTTCATATAGCTGTTTGCTATATTTGGTTTCAGATTACTACTGTGATCTTCCTCAAAAACTAATCTAAACATGAGAGAAAAAAAATCAAACTCCAACTAAGTGTCATTCAAGCTATTTAATCAGTACTTCTCAAAAATGTCAAGGAAACAAAGAAAGTAAAATAAATAAATAATGGTCACAGTCTAAAGAAACCTTCAGGAAGAAACATAATGATTAAATAAAATAGGATCTTCTGAATGAGACCTTGGAACAAAAAAGGGAGGGACATTAAGTAAAAACAAGGCAATCCATGTAAAGTATGGCATTATAACGTACCAATATTGGCTGTTTAGTTTTAACAAATGCACCAAGATATTTTAAGGTTTTAACAGCAGAAAAAAAAATGGGTCTAAAACACACAGGAATTCTCTATCCTGTCATTGTGACATTGCTGTAAACTGAGAATTCTTCTAAAATAAAAATTTGGTAAGAATTTTACTAGGATAAATTGAAATATGAATATTCTTATAACAATTTAATAAATGTACTTCATTATTTAAACAAATTCTACCACCAACAATAACGAAAAAGTTAGTGTACTTACCAAGTTTGAGATCAAAAGAACACAATGGTGTCCAGCTACCACTACCAACTGCTCTTAAAATGATCACATTAGAAGGTCCCGGATAGAGTGGGAGAAAATGTGGAACAAAACTCAAAATTAAAAACAAAAAACAAAATACTGGGCTTATGGGTCAGAAAGTGACCGAAAGAACCTGAGATCATGGTCTTTGACTCCCCTTTAGGTCAGCGATAGAATTCACCCTCATGGCCCAATTTTCAGCCAAGCAGTATATATGAAAGACAACACCACCAGTAGGTGGGCTTACCATGGAATGTTCAACCATTCAGTGTTAAAAGGGAAACGTTTACCTTAGAACAAATTTCAAAAGGGAAGCAGGTGGAATGGAAATAAGAACCACAGGGAGGAGGTGGAATAAGTGTTGTAATGTAGAGGGGACAGTAATCATTGAGATTAAACAAAATGGCATCCCCTCTTGTACAGTCTCTGTGTGGGATACAGGTATATGAACCTGACCTGAACTATGCTACACAAATGGTGAACTGAGAATTGTGCTCAGACATCCTTCCAGTCTCTATCACACCCACCAAGATACAGGTAGTGAATGCCTGAGAACACATCAACATCTAATCATCAATTAAATATAAATATGGACATTATGCTGATTAAAATGAGTCGATCATAAAAGGACGAATATTGTATGAGACCAATGTTGTAAAAAGTTTTTAAAAACTGTTCTCTGGATAAAAGAAACAATCTATTATGGTTATGAGGAGGAAGGGAAAATTACTCACAGGCTAGAGGGTAGACACATGTTAACACTGGTGAAAGGATGGGCAATATACAACAAGAGGGGAGTTAGCAGTGGAAAAATGAATGTAGCAGGAGACACAGGAAAGAATATAATAGATAAAATGAATAGAGGTAAATGCTGTTAACTGTTGGTACATGGAGGAGGTTGCAACCCTGTAATAAAGCAAAATAATGATTTGTTGAATGTAAAACTGATGAGCTGCTCTGTAAACCTTCACTCAATTCACAATAAAATGTTGAAAATAAATATATAAATACAATGACATCACAGTTTCTCAGAGAAAGACAGTTTCAGCTTACACAAATAAACAAGACAGATTGCCTCAAAAAGTGACCAATATATAGTCAGAAAGCATAATACAAAAAATGGAATCAGAACTACTTGATAAGGCATTGAAAAGAATGCTTTTTAGGTACCTTCAGTGAATTAAGAGAAAGACTGAAGAAAGAAAAGAAGAGTTCAGGAAAATAATCCAAGAACAAACTGACAAAATAAATTTTAAAAACTGGAAGCCATACAAAAACAGCAATTAGAAAGCCAGATGATTAATACTAAGACTTTAAAAATAGACAGTATATTTAAAGGGCAAAGTAGAATTGAATCAATGGAAGGCCAAATCAGTAGACTTGACGACAAACCTCTCACTATTCCTCTTTGAGAGTAACAATCACAAAAAGGAATAAAAAATGTGCAGAAAGTCTAAGATTTATGTAGGGTACCGTCAAAAGGAATAAGTTACCTGTGATTGGAATTCCAAAATAGGAAGAGACAAATAAAACCGTAGAGAAAATAGTCCAAGAGTTGCTAGAAGAAAACTTTCCTAATACCATAAAATATGAGAAAGTAACCATTCAAGAAATTAAGCTAACTCCAAACAGGATAGACAGCAAAAGAAAATCACCACAACATTTTATAATCAAACTTTTCAAAACAAAAGACAAGGAAACAATCCTGAGAGCAGCTTGGAAAAAACAAAAAGTTACCTACAAAGGAGAACTAATAAGACTAAGCTCTGATTTCTCAACAGAAATCATGCAGGCAAGAAGACAATGGGATGACAAATATAAAACTACTAGAAAAAAAATTACCAACCAAGAATCATATATCAAGCAAAAGTGTCTGTCAAACATCGCTGCTGAAATTAGGACATTTTCAAATACATAGAAATTAAAACAATTTGCAAAAACAGACCAATCTTATAAAAAATACTAAAGGGGGTTCTCCAGGCAGAGAACTATAAGCAGCAGAAAACAACCTGAGACTAACATATGTCACTTAGAACTCAGTCCAGATTTAGAAGTATTCAAAGTAAAAAAAACTTAGAAGACTGAAAAGAGGGAACCAGACATACCAGTTTGCAACAATGACAACAAAACATACAGTAATAACAGGGAATAGTGCAGTTATAGAACTTTTAAATGAAAGAGAAATCAAGTAGATTTCAAGAAATTTCTTTCTAAAAAAATCCCAACTGTAGCCCTAAAAGTAAACCAAGCCTTAATCCTAATTATAGTCCAACCTTTAGCCCTAACACTAACCCTAGTCCTAAACACAACCCTAGCACTAAATGAAGTTCTAGACCTTCCCTAGAGCAAGCCACAGTTTTAAATACTTACTTCTATCTCTCCTCACACATGCACCAACCACAGAATTTTTTTTTAAAAAAGAAGAAGATAATTTAGGGTCATGGAAGAAAATAAGGTGACGTTTCAAAAGGAAAATTCAGTAAGGCCAAACACTAAAGAGAATTTTGGGAATTCTCTTTGTTTGAAGGTTAAATTATATCACACAAAAATAGGTATGTTCAGGAAGGGAC
>NW_006408527.1:29818386-29829280 GCF_000296735.1 Chrysochloris asiatica | reverse complement strand
GGACCCTACCCAGAGAAACAAAGATGGCTGAGATAGAGACATAGATGATGACGTGGAGTGATGAAGCGGCTGGGGACTTTGGACCCAGAGAGGGAAAGGAACTATGGGCTGAAAACTGGGGGAGGGAGGGGAGGGAAATGTAGGGGGTGGTTTTCTAGGATATACCCTTTGGTTGATTGATGATGCATGGAAGGGATTGGAACCATGGCAATGAGATGATATACGATGGAATGAATGTAAGACTAAGGTTCTCCCATGTAAACTATCATACAATTCACAATAAAACATTAAAAAAAAAAAAAGTTATGTTCAATTCCTTGTACCCCAGTTTCTATGAATGTAAATTTACTTGGAAAACAAGTCTTTGTAGATACAATCCAGTTAAGATAAAGTGGGCCCTAAACCAATGACAGGTGTGCTTATATGAGAAAAGTGGGGAAGATTTACACACAGATACAGCGACATTCCAATAGAGAAGAATGTGATAGAGATTTTATTTGCAGCTGTAAGCCAAAGAATATCAAAGATTGCCAGAAGATAAGAGAAGCTAGTAAGGGACAAAAAAGAAGGTTATTTTCTAGAGCCTAAAAAGGAAAGATCAGTAGTGGATAATATGGCCTTGGTAATAGAAATGATGCTGGAGATAGCAAGATAGAAATCTGCAAAACCTGTTCATTTCAAATGCGTTGTTTAGACAGCATAAGAGACAATTATACACATGGACCTCACCAGATGGAACACACAGAAATCAAATTGAATACGTTTGTGGAAAGAGATGGTGGAAAAGCTCCATATCATCAGCCAAAACAAGGTTGGGGAAAATTGTGGAACAGTACATTAATTGCTCATATGCAAATTCAAACTGAAGCTGAAGAAAATGAAAACAAGTTCACAAGAGCAAAAATATATTCAAATAACTTTGAATATATTCCATCTGAATTTAGAGATCATCTGAAGAACAGAGTTGATACATTAAACACTAAAGACAGAAGACCAGAAGAATTGTGGGATGACATTAAGAAGATCATACAAGAAGAAACCAAAAAGTCATTGAGAAGATAAGAAAGAAGGAAAAGGTCAAAATGGATGTCAGAAGAGACTCTGAAACTTGCTCTACAACATAGAGGTGCTAAAGTAAATGGAAGAAATGAGGAGGTACAAAAGCTAAACAGAAAATTTCAAAGGTCAGATTGTGGAGACAGAGTCAAATATTACAACAAAATGTACAAAGATCTGGAGTCAGGAAACCAAAAGGGAAGAACACACTCAGCATTTCTCAAGCTGGGGGAATTGAAGAAAAAATTCAAGCCTCAACTTTTGTTATTGAAAGATTCACTGGGCAAATTATTGAATGATGCAGAAAGCATCAAAATAAAATGGAAGGAATACAGAGAATCACTGTACCAAAACGAAATGATTGATGTCCAGCTGTTTCAAAAGGTATCTTATGATCGAGCCAATGATACTGAAGGAGGCAGTCCAAAGTGCATTGAAGGAATTGGCAAAGAACAAGGCACTAGGAATTGATGGAATAAAAATTGAAATCTTTCAAGAAAGTGGGGCGGCACTGGAGTCACTCACTCATCTCTGCCAAGAAATTTGGAAGACAACTATCTGGCCAACTGATTGGAAGAGATCTGTATTTGTGCCCATTCCAAAGAGAGGTGACTCAATGGAATGCGGAAATCACTGGATAATATCTTTGATATTCCGTGCGAGTAAAGTTTTACTAAAGGTAATACAGAAATGGCTACACGCATACATTGACAGACAACTTCCAGAGGAACAAGCCAGATTCAGAAAAGGACGGGGAATGAAGGATATGATTGCTGATATCAGATGGATCTTGGTTGAAAGCAGACAATACCAGAAAGATGTTTACCTGTGCTTTATTGACTACACAAAGGCTTTTGATTGTGTGGATCGTGACAAGCTATGGACAACATTGCAAACTAAGAGTATTCCTGAATTCTTAATTGTGCTCATAAGGAATCTGTACCTGGACCAAGAGGCAGTTGTTGGAACAGAACACGTGAACACTGAATGTTTTAAAATTAAGTAAGGTGTACATAGGGTTATATTCTTTCACCATATTCAACCTGTATGCTGAGCAAAGAAACCAAGAAGTTGGGGTCTATGAAGAAAAACTTGGCATCAGGATTGGAGGAAGACTCATTAACAACCTGCGATATGCAGATGATACAACCTTGATTGCTGAAAGTGAAGAGGACTTAAAATACTTACTGATGAAGATCAAAGACCACAGCTTTCGATATGGATTGCATCTCAATATAAAGAAAACAAAAATTCTTACCACTGAACCAATAAACAACATTCTTATCAAAGGAAAAAAGATTGAAGTTGTCAAGGACTTCATTCTTCCTGGATCAATCATCAACACTCATGGAAGCAGCAGTCAAGAAATCAAATGACGTACTGCATTAGGCAAATCTGCTACACAAGACCTTTTTAAAGTGTTGAAGAGCAAAGATGTCAGCTTGAGCACTAAGGTGCACCTGACCCAAGCCATAGTATTTTCAATAACCTCATATGCATGTGAAAGCTGGACAGTGAATAAGGAAGACCATAAAAGAATTGATGCATTTGAGTTATGGTGTTGCAGGAGAATATTGAAAGTACCATGGGCTGCCAAAAGAAGCAACAGATCTGTGTTGGAAAAAGTATAGGCAGAGTGCTCCTTGGAGGCCTGGATGGCCACACTTCATCTCTCATGCTTTGGACATACTGTCAAGAGGGACCAGTCGCTGGAGGATATCATGTTTGGTAAGGTGGAGCGTCTTAGTAAAAGAGGAAGACTCCTAGTGAGATGGACTGGCAAAGTGGCAGCAACAATTGTGAGGTTGGCCCAGGACCGGGCAGTGTTTTGTTCTGTTGTGCATAAGGTCACTATGAGTTGGTACCAACTCTATGGCACCTAACAACAACAACAAAAGGGGAAACGATCCTGCTGATTGTTAGGTTTAGGATTTCTGACCTCCAGAACTTTGAGAGACTAGATTCCTGTTGTTTTAAGCCATTGTGTCTCTAGTAACTTGTTATGACTGATCTGAAAAACTAAAATAATGAAAAAGGATTAAATGATTAGGGTGTTTACTGGTGACATTCCAATATAATTGTCTTAGAGGAAAAATAGAAAAGATAAGCCATATTATAAGTAGCTAGGAAATGAGTAAATACTTAAGAGTTTAATGCCATAAAGAGAAAGCTTTCTTTTAAAAATTTTGATGAGATCAAAATTAAAATAGGTAATAATTTTTTATTTATTATTTTAATAAATAGAGTGATTTAATGATCTTTTTAAAAAATATTTAACCAGTGTTCTTAAGTTTGTGGTAAAATATATGCTTTCATATGCTGTCGGAGTTTTGCAATTTGTTGGACAACAATTTAGAAATGACTTGCAACATAAAAATGCAGACTTTGATCTTGTAAACCTATTCCTAATTTAAAAGTTTTCTTCCGAAATGTTTAGTCAGTATTATGTATTATTTTCAAAGTTTAAGGCCATTTTGAAGAAAGAGATACTATTTTTCTTTCTTCTGTGTAATCTACCTTGGCTTTTCTTTGCCAGCTCTATGTGCAAAGAATCAGGATAGCATTTCATTTCATGTTATTAAAGTCAATGTGTCGTTCAATCTTAAAATAACGAGAACTAGACAAATACTGCTATCTGGTTCAGTCCAGCCCTGAAGCCTCTTCTATGTTAGCCATTGGTAACATACTTCTAGTAAACAGATTACATCAAAAACTAGCTATTGTTAAGTGCTGTCAGTCAATGCCAATTCATTGCAACCCTTTATAGGGTTTCTGAGGAGTGGCTGATAGCGTTGAACCACTGATTCTGGGATTAGCAGTCCAATGTTTATCCTACATCATTATTTCCTCAAGAAGAAGTAGATTTCAACTGACTTTGAATATTGTTTATAAGAGCAAAAGTTTTCTACTATTGCTCTTATGTGCCATGGAATCGATTCTGACTCACAGCCATCCGTACAGGGTTTCCAAGGAGAAGCTTGTACATTTGAACAGCTGACCTCGTGATTTGAAATCCAGTGCTCATCCTACAGTACCGTACAAGGAGTCCAAGAGTAAAAGGAGAAGGTTATAAATGACAAATTTAATCTTAAAAATGTCTTAAGATAGTCCATTTTTTCCAGTACTAATGCGTTCTCTCCCTCAAAGATTTACACCCTCAGAAATCCTATACAGGGTCATTGTGAGTTGGAACTGACTTGACAGTGCTTTACAGCAACAAGAATGCTTTTTAAAAATTAGATGATGTGATCATTCTAAGATATCAGTATCAGAATTCTTACCTTTGTGCCCCACAAAATAGATCATTACATGGCTCTCTTGCAAACTTTGCTGACTGAGACTACTAAAGATAACAAATGAGACATGTATAATCGGCTGTTGTATTCAACAGGCCAATCATTTTGCACACAATACTCAGGCTCTATAGTCTCAAGAAATGGTCATTTTAATCTATGAAAAATGAAAATGCTACATATATTCTAAAGGTATCTCATCACCACAGTGTTCAAATTTTATATATATTTATGTGTTTGTGTATGTGTGTGTTGTTACTGTTGTTAAGTGCCATGGAGTCAATTCAGACCCATAGCAACTCTGTATAGGGATTCTGAGGAGGAGCAGCTGGTTAGCTTGAACCACCGACTTTGAAGTTCAAAGTGACTTTGCAGTCCAGCACATTAACCCACAGCCACACCAGGACACACTCTCTCTCTCTCTCTCTTTTTCTCTCTTTCTCATCTTTTGCTATCAGCTCCTCAAAACTCTTACGGCCTCTACTTATAACCCAATTCCTAAACCACTTCCACATTTTAGTTATCTATTTAGAGCAGTATCTACCATTACCAAATTCTGTCTTAGTTTTCAAGCGTTGCTATAATAGAAATACCACAAAGGAATGTTTTAACAAATAGAAATTTCTTTTCTCATAGTTTAGAAGGCTGGAAGTCTGAAATGAGACTCTGGCTCTAAGGGAAGGCTTTCTTTCTCTGGAAGGTCCTTGTCTCTTTAGCTTCTGCTTCCTGGTTCCTTAGAGATCTTCCATGTGTGTGGCACCTATCATCCCATTTCTGCTGCTTTTCCTTGTTTTTTTAATCTCTTATATTTTAAAAGGGATTAATTTATGACACTAATCCTGTCATATTAACATAAAAGGACAGCCATTCCTAGATGGGATTAAAACAACAGGATTACAGGTTAAATTTACAACATAAAACATAGGTTGTCTACCACTCATCTGTCAGTTTGTTGTCCCTTGGCTTGCTTGTTGCTGTGATGCTGGAAGCTATGTCACTAAAGTTTTGAATACCTATGATGGATAATTTTCAGCTGAGCTTTCAGACAAAGACAGACAAGGAAGATTCCTTCATTATGTTTAGACATTGAAAAATTTATGAATAGCAGTGGAGCTCTGTCATATAGCACAAGTATATTGAATATTTAAACATTATGAAACACATCAAAATATAGTAAGATATAGTGTCAGACTATGAGCCCTTCAGGTTGGAAGGTACTCAGAATATGAGTAATGATGAACA
Organism: Chrysochloris asiatica; assembly: GCF_000296735.1. Classification (NCBI taxonomy): domain Eukaryota; kingdom Metazoa; phylum Chordata; class Mammalia; order Afrosoricida; family Chrysochloridae; genus Chrysochloris; species Chrysochloris asiatica. Next base: position 29,823,689 of record NW_006408527.1, on the reverse strand, counting down.
GCTCCTCAAAGTAGAGTTGATTATGATGACATGAACGGAGATTTTCCTTCTGTTGTGCATAGGATCACTTTGAGTTGGAACCTGCTTGGTGGTACCTAAGAACAACAAGGTAAGCTCTGGCACTGTAGGATAAGCACTGGACTGCTAACCACAAGGTCAGTGATTGGAGCCCACTAGCTGCTCCACAAGACAAAGATGAAATTTTCTGCTCATGCCAAGATTTACAAGGCTCAGAAACCCTATGTAGAGTTTCTATGAGTCAAAACTGACTGGACAGAGCTTGCCTATTCTTATCTTTTTCTGTAAGTGAGATCTTAAAATATTTGTCCTTTTGTGATTAACTTCATTTATGTTGTAGCATATCTCAAAACTGTATTTCTCTTCCTGACAGAGTTGTATATCACTGTATATATGCAACTAATTTTATTTATTCATTTTTGTTTATGGGCATTTCAATTTTCCCACCTTTCAGCTACTATGAATAGGGCTGTAAAGAACAATGGTGTACATATGTCTATTTGTATGATTACTTTCAAGTCCCTCAAGTATATTCTTAAAAGTGGGATTGTAATATGTATGGTAGTTCTATTTTTAATTTCAGAAACCACTATACTTTTTCTACAACTGTAACATTTTGCATTACACCAGCAATAAATTGTTGTAGCTGTTCGGTGTCACTAAGTTGATTTGGACTCATAGTGACCCTATGCACAAAAGAACATAACACAGCCTGCTCCGGTGCCATCCTCACAACTGTTGTTACATTTGATCCCATTGGTGCTGCCATGGTGCCAATCCCTCTTGTTGGAAGTCTCCCTCATTTTTGCTGACCCTCCTCCACTTTACCAAGCATAATGTGCTTCTCTAGGGAAAGGTCCACCGTGATAATATGTCTGAAGTATGAGAGATGAAATCTCACCATCCTGACTTCTAAGGAGTATTCTGACTATAATTCTACCAATGCAGACCTGTTTGTTCTTCTGGCAGTCCAAGATACCGTCTATATTCTTTTTCATGATTTACACAATCTAAAGCCTTTGCATAGTCATAGAACAGAAGTACACATCTTTCTTGTGTTCTCTGCTTTCAGTCAAGATCCATCTGACATGAACAATGATGTCCTTAGCTCCCAGTCTTCTGAATCTGGCTTAAATTTCTGGCAGTTCCTTGTCAATGTACTATTGCAGTTGTTTTTTAACTATCTTCTGTAAAATTTTGCTTGCATGTGATATTACTAATATTGTTGGATGATTTCCAATTCCATTGAGTCACCTCTATTTGGAATGGGCACAAATATGGATCTCTTCTAATCAGTTGGCCAGGTAGCTATCTTCCAAATTTCTTGGGATAGTAAAGTAATAAATATTATTAGGTGTTGTCTAGTTGGTTCCTACTCAAAGCAACTGTATGTAAAACAGAATGAAACACCCCCCAGTCCTGGGTCATCCTCACAACTGTTGCTACACTTGAGCCCATTGCTATACCAATCCATCTCGTTGAAGGTGTCCCTCTTTTTCCCTCTCTCCACTTTCCCAAGCATGCTGTCCTTCTCCAAGGATTCTTCTTTCCTATAATATGTCTGAAATATGAGAGACAATGTCTGGCCATTCACACTTTTAAGGAGCATCCTGATTGTACTTCTTCCAACACAGATTTGTTTGGTCTTCTGACAGTCCATATACTTTTAATACTCTCCTCCAACACCATAACTCAAATGCATCAATTCTTCTACACTTCTCCTTATTCATTGTCCAACTTTCACATGCATATAGGGGTAATAAATAAGGGTTCTACTTTCCTTATTTCTCAACAACCTTTGTTTTGTTTTGTTTTGTTTTGTTTTGCCATCCTGTTGCTGTTTTGTACTGTTGAGTCAGTTCTGACTCATAATGACCTTGTTGAGTTTGAACTGCCAACGTTGTGGTTACTAGTCCAGTGCATATACTACAATGCCACACCATGTTTCTAGTCATCCTAGTGGAAGTGAAATGGTATTTCATTGTGGTTTTTATTTACATCGCTTTGATGGTTAGTTGCCATCATGTGTTTGTGACCATTTGCTGTTAAGTTGTGGAAGTTTTGTATACATTTTGGATATTAGATTCTTATGGGATATATGGTTTCTGAAGATATTCTTCCAGTTCGTATACATTATTATTTTTTCAGTGTTGTTTTAGGTTTACACAAAAAATTCTGAAGAAAGTACAGACAGTTTCCATGCGCACTTTCTTTTTCTTGCCCATTCACATTGTTTTTCCTATTTTCTGACATTTCTTTGGTACATTTGTTACTATTGATGAACCAATATTGATACATTATTATTAACTAAAGCCCATTTTGTTGTTTTGTGCTGTTGAGTCATTTCTGACTCATAGCGCCCCTGTGTAGGGTGTATGAGAGCTGTTAGTGTATTTAAATTGTTGACCTTGTGGTTACCTGTCAAAGTGCTTATTCTGTAGTGCCACATCAGTGATCAACAACAGTCCATAGTTTACATTAAAGGTCATTCTTTATGTTGTGTAATCCTATTGTTGTTAAGTGCTGTCATGTCCATTTCAACTCTTAGCCATCCAGTACAGGGTTTGCAAAGAGGGACACGTGAATTTGAATCACTGGTCTTGTGGTTAGCAGTCAGGGCTTATCCTACAACGCCACACCAGGACTCTGTGTAGTCTTAAGGGTTTTGATAAATGCATAATATAATGTATTCACCATTGCAGTGTTATACAGAATAGTTTCACTGCCTTAAAAATTCCATGTGCTCCACCTATTTATTCTCATCCAACTCTGCCAACTTCTCACAACCACTGATCTTTTTAGTGTCTCTATAGGAGTCTTGGTGTGGCACTGTGTGTTAATGCGCTGGACTTCAAAGGCGGCTTGAACCGCTTGAGTGTTTCAAGCTCACCAGCTACTCCTTGGAAACCCAATACAGAGTCACTATGGGTCAGAACTAGCTTAGCAGCACTTAACAACAACAACATAGTTTTCCACAAGTTAAGTTGTTGGAATTCACCAGCACAGGAGAAAGATGAGACTTCCTTCTTCCAAAAAGATTATAAAAGATCCAGAAATGCTATACAGGGTTGCTGTGAGTTGGAACTGACTCAACAGCACTTAACAACAACAACAACAACATGGTTTTCCAGAATGCCATATAGTAATAATAAGATAGTTTGTAGCTGTTTCAGTTTAGAAAAATGCACTCAAGTTTTCTCCATGTCTTTTTTTTTTTTTTTTTTTTTTGGGGGGGGGGTAGGGGTGGGGGGATGGAGAGATGCAAGACCAGTCTTCATGCTTTATCTTGTTTACTTTAATTTTTTTTTTTTAAGGTTTTTATTGTGGATTGAGTGAAAGTTTACAGGGCATATCATCAGTTTTACATTTAACAAATCATATACCTTGTTTCATTACCTTGATTATAATCCCCTCCATGTACCATCAGTTAACAGTATTTCCCTCTATCCACTTTAGCTTTTTAAAAAACACACAAACAAACAAACAAAAAACCCCACTCAGGCATATGTATTAATTTACGTCTCCAAAGGGCACATTCTGCAAGTCTGCATCCTGGCCATCAGCTCTTAGTCCTTCTCTTCTTAGTTGAATCTAGAGTCCTCAGCCGCTCCCCATCTCCATGCCCCCATCTCTGCCTCCATCGCTAACGCTGCTGCTTCTGTGGATAAGGTCTTGCAGTCTGCTTGTGTGTTCCTCTCTTGATGGTCCTAGGGTCCTCTGTTTCTGGACTGTAAGAATAACCACTCCCTTTTTTTTTGTTACAAAACTTCTACCTTTACAATTGTGACAGTCGCGATTAGTCATGATAACAGTTATTCACTATTGAATCTCACAAATCTTATCCCCATCTCTTTTCACCCAACCCATTTAGACAAGATGGCAGCTATTCAGTGGGGACAATTTCCTTCCCCCCATACTCTTAAACTAAACTCCCTCTTGAAACCTTGTAAGCCAGTCACTTCGTGCCTTTATTGCCCCCTCATTTTAGGTAGCCAATGTGTAAGTTGCCTGTCCCTATCTACTCTTTGCACAGAGCGGATAGCATTGATACTTGATTTGAAGACTCTTTCCCTCTCTGTTGGTATTTAGAGTAACTACTGCTCTGAATATAACTCAGGTTCATCATGAAGCTGTATCTTCTGTCACTGTAGCTGTTCCAATCTGCTTGTCCTTTCTAGTGGGAATGTCCTACCTCATAAGGTTCTAGATGGAATTCAGGATTCCACCTAAGGTCCTATACTCTGTAAAGGCTTTGCATGAGGCCTATGTCACTGGCCAAGTAATAGAACTCCTTTTAGGTATTCAAATCAGTTATAGGCTGAAGGCAGGCTTACAAGTTTTCTCTAATCATGTTTTCCAACATTCCTTTCTATCTCACTCAAGTGTCTATTTTACAACAGTAGGTAAGAGAAAATAATATTCATAAGGCAGTCAAGGATTTTAGTATTCTTTACCCTCTTCAAGCTGTACATAGATCCCTGTATCCCAGAGCCCTGTTGTTCCAAGGTTGACTATGTATCACTATTTACCTCTGTCCCACTAGGCCATGCAAACCTGTCTCAGTGTTCGCCTATCTAACTTATTCTTCCACCTCCTCCCCCCTTCTTGTATTGCCTTCCCTAACACACAAAGTAAACCCCCCACCCCAACCCCATTGTGGTTACCTTATTTTCCATTAGTTCTTCCCACCATTTAAGACAGTCTATTTTATCCAATAATCTACCTGACCTTCCCACCACCTGGATCTCTGTTCCTCTGTGTTTACCTTTTCTTACTTTGTAATTGTTTTGATCATAGACTGACCTCCTAGATCCTCTGTTCTTATAATTTTATTCTGTTCTTGACTCTTCCATTTGTCAACTGAGTTCAGGGTGATGCTGCCATGTATGTCATTCTGTAGTTGTTGTCTGTTCTTGTTGGTTCTCAGTCCACAGAACTTCCTTTAGGATATTTTTCATAGCAGGGTTGGCTTTGGCAAAATCCCTTAGCTTCTGTTTATCCTGAAATGTTTTGATTACACTATCGTATTTGATTGACAGCTTTGCTGGGTAGAGGATTCTTGGATGGCAGTTTCTTGCCTGCATGATTTCTGTTGAGAAATCCGAGCTTAATCTGATTTGCTTGCCTTTGTATGTTATATTTCTCTTTTAGCTAGTTGCTTTCAAGATCCTGTCTTTATCTTTGACTTTGGAGAGCTTGATTATTATATGTCTTGGTGATTGTCTTTTAGGGTCTATCCATCCTGGGGTTCGTTGAGCTTCTTGAATGCTTATCTTTTCACTTTT
>NW_006408527.1:29814259-29817376 GCF_000296735.1 Chrysochloris asiatica | reverse complement strand
CAGACAGCAAGGGACCAATGAACAGCTACCAAAAGAAAAGAATGTCCACACCTTTATCTGTGCAGTTCTGCCAGGCGTCTGTGGCCGCTCTGGTCCTTCCCCAACGTGGTCTCACCCATGATGGCGGCTCCTGGAGCAGCTGAGCTTCCCGGACTAGAAAGCAATGGATTTCTTGCTTCTGCCACAAGTTCCCCAGCTATAAGCTTTCCAACCTTCTAAATATTCCTTTATATGTGGTTCAGAGTTCTGGGACCAGCCCCTGAGCCTGCTTGGTCGGATATTCTGTGTTGTTGCTGGCAGAGCGCTTTACTACATGTCCACTCGATCCGTCATCTTGTTTGTTCTTCTCCATGTCTTTTAAGGAACAGATAGCTCATCCTTTTTTATTGCTAAATGATACTCCATTGTTAAGATATACCACAGGTTGTTTATCCAGTCACTTACTGAAGAACATCTTGGTTACTTCCAATTTTTGCTAATAATGCAAAAATGACTATAAATGTGAATGTGATAGCTGTTACATGAACAAATACTTTCAACTCATAACGATAAATAACTGAGAGGGCAATTGCTGGATGTTAAGGTAAGATTCCACCAGGAGTCTTGGTGTGTTCCTGTAGGATAAGCACTGGACCACAAGGCCAGCTTGAATTGCAGTGTTAATGGTTCAAACTCACCACCTGCTCCTTGGAAACACTATGAGTCACTATTTATATTATATTTGCTGATCTAATTGATATACTAATTAGATAACTGATTAATTACATTGAACTAATTATATGAGGGGGATTCAAAAATTCATGGAAAAATCCCATTATCATTTAATTTAATTTTTCACAAGCTTTTTGAAGCCCTCCTATCTATCATAGGCAAATTTATTTTGTTTTCCCCAGGAAATAAAAATTTCAATTAGATATGTAGCAGTACATAATTTCTTAGATAAGATAAAATGAAAACTTACAAAATAAATTATGTACTTTTAAAATGTATCTTGGTATCATTATACAATATATTCAATTGTGTCACTCTGTGTCCTCATTAAAGGATGGAACAAGACCAACTCTAAGACTTTCCTCTGTCCAGAGCTAAAATTGATTTAAAAGTTTGGTAATAATATATATTTGTAGTCAGCAAGTCAGTGAATCTAGTACTTAAATGATCATTTGTGGAACCAGAAAGCCTGGTTTCAATTCTCAAGTCCATTGTCAACTTAAGCAAGTCACTTAACTCTTCTTGTAATTCAGCTTTCTCGTATGTAAAAAGGAAAACAAAACAAAAAAACTAGCTTAAAAAGTCTATTTAGAGGGAATTAACTTAGGTAATACATTTAGTACAGCACCTGATAGCAATTAACATTATATCAATAGAATTGGAATGGTTGAGGCAAAGATAATGCTGCACCAAGCAAATGACTTTGCTGACAGGTTTTTAATACAGTTTAGAAAAGCCTCAGAAGGAGCTATGATAGCATAGTGATCACGAATTGGGCGGCAAACCTTAAGGTCAGCAGTTCGAAACTACCAGCTGTTCCGCAGGAAAATGATAAGGCGTTCTGCTCCCATAAAGATTTATAGCCTCGGAAACCCTGTTCAGGGTCGCTATGAGTCAGAACTGACTGCACGGCACATAACAACAACAACAACAGGGTGTACCCTAGGATGAATGCCTGAGAACATGGGAGAGGCAACTGGTATAAAAAAGGAAATTTTAATTTCTCTGAAGACTTGTAAACCTATTTCTCTGTTTTCAGCAATTGGGGAAGTTACCAGAATATAGTAAAATTTCTCTTGTGTGTTCCTCCTCTAAAGAACAGTCATTTGAAGAGATGATGTACTATTTCTAGAAAAGCACTGGTAAAGTAAAGCACAATAGGTATGAATGGAGACCCTTCTGTGTTGCCACTTTCTCACAAACTAGAATGAAAGAAAATCCAGAGTCATATCTTCATTTCTATATAATTTATTCAATTGGATTTTTCTAACAGCCTGTCCCCTCCCCAGGCCCAGACACCTAGTCCCTCTGTCTTGAGAAAAGTAAATGTAACTATTTTCTTTATTACAGTGGTGTGCTGCGGTGTCATTCTAACTCAATCACCTTGCAGAACAGAGGTGCCCTCAAAGAGTTTCCTAGGCTGTGATCCTATGGAAACCACTACCAGGTCTTTCTGCCATGCAGCAAATGGGTGGGTTCAAATCACCAATGTGCCAGAGAGCAGTTAATTCCTAACCCTTGCACTGCAAGAGCTAATAAACTCCTAAGGATTAAGAAGAGAATCCTGGTGTGGCACTGTGGGTTTCTATGCTGGACTGCACAGTCGTTTGAACTGCAAAGCTAGCAGTTTAAGCTTATCAGTCGCTCCACGGAAACCCTATACAGGGTTGCTATGGGTTTTAACCAACTTGACAGCGCTTAACAACAACAGCAGCAGCAAAGGATTGTGAAAGGAAACCCTAGGATGATGCTCTGGGCTTCTCTAAGCAAGTGGGAACATGTTAGAAAATAAATCTGAAAGATGATGTTTATATTGTTGTAGTTGTTAGTCACCGTTGAGTCGGTTCTGACTCATAACGAACCTGTATAGGGTTGCTGAGGAGTGGCTGGTGGGTTTAAAACAATGACCTATCTGTTAGTAGTCCAGCACTTATCTGACAGCACCACAGTATGCAATATTTGTGTAACATATTCTGGGGAAATATTTTTCATGTAACTAAGGAGAAAAAATAACAAGGAATCTTGTTTTAAACTCCTTTTATGAGAAGATAAAGGAGATTGTTATATATCTACAGAGTCCTGGTATGGAGGGAGTCCTGGTGTGGCACAGCAGGATAATGCGCTGGGCTGCTAGTCAGTTTGAACCACAAGGTTGGTGGTTCAAACCCAACAGCCACTCCTCAGAAACCCTATACAGGGTTGCTCAGAGTCAGAACCAACTTGACAGCATTTAATAACAACAAGAAGTAAGGATTCAGTAAGAGAAGGAAAATCTGACCTAAAACTAAGAAATGTATAGAAAAGGAAAAAGTATTTCTGGTGCCATGGGCTGCCAAAAGAACCAATAGATCTGTTTTGGAAGTGCAGCCAGATTGCTCCTTGGAGGCCAGGATGGCTAAGCTTCGT
>NW_006408527.1:29805552-29813139 GCF_000296735.1 Chrysochloris asiatica | reverse complement strand
CAATGGAGAAAAGATTGAAGTTGTCAAGGACTTCATTCTTCTTGGATCAACTATCAACACTCACGGAAGCAGCAGTCAAGAAATCAAATGATGTATTGCACTAAGCAAATCTGCTGCACAAGACCTTTTTAAAGTGTTGAAGAGCAAAGATGTCAGCTTGAAGACTAAGGTGCACCTGACCCAAATCATGGTAATTTCAATAACCTCACATGCATGCGAAAGCTGGACAGTGAATAAGGAAAACCATAGAAGAATTGATGCTTTTGAGTTATGGTGTTGGAGGATAATATTGAAAGTGTCATGGGCTGCCAAAAGAAGCAACAGATCTGTGTTGGAAGAAGTATAGCCAGAGTGCTCCTTGTAGGCCAAGATGGCCAAACTTCTTCTCTCATACTTCGGACATATTGTCAGGGGGACCAGTGGCTGGAGAAGGTTATCATGTTTGGTAAGGTCAGAGAAAAAGAGGAAGACCGCCAGTGAGATGGATTGGCAAAGTGGTAGCATCAATGGGCTCAAGTACGGCAACAATAGTGAGGTTTGCCCAGGATCGAGCAGTATTTCGTTCTGTTGTGTATAATGTCACTATGAGTTGGTGCCGACGCAATGGCACGTAACAACAGCAAAAACAACAAATCTTTACAGAAGTAAATCTCCAGATATTTCTCTTATGAAATCACTGGGAGTGTTAACCATCAGACTTTGGTTATCAGTCAAGTGCTTAATGGTTTGAGCCACTAGGGTGATGATGAAAATGCTTTATATCTGTTTTATACAGCATAAGAGCCACTGTTGTTAAGTGGCATCCCGTCAGTTCCCACTCATAGCAACCCTGTATAGAGTTTCAGAGACTAAATCTTCAAGGGAGCAGAAAGCCTCATCTTTTTCCTTTAGATCAGTTTATGGGCTGAAACCACAGACACAGTGGTTAGCGGTCCAGTGCTTATCGTATGGATCCACCACGCTTTCCATAGAAGCTACTGCTGTTGAGTGTCGTTGAGTCAGTACTCAAGCGAGAAGTGTCTGGACCACCAACCTAGAGATTCCAACCAACCTGGCGGTAGAGTCCTTATCATAACTACAGTGCCATACAAGCACTCCATAAAAGCCACTAGCCAGCAATAATCTTCAAGGGAATACATAGATAGACATGCAAGCTGAACAGGATTCAGAAAAAGAATGAGTCTGCAACCATAATACATGAAGCTAAATAAAAAAGTATTACTACTAGGTTTCCAGTTCATATATGCATGATTTATTCCAAACAAAATGTGTTTAAATGTGTCTCTATGATCAGTGGATGGCTGAACAAAAGTTTTCTCACTAATATCCCTGTTTAAGTCTCGTTGTTGTTGTTGTTAAAGTGCCTTCAAGTCGGTTCCAACCCATAGCGACCCTGAACAGGGTTTCCAAGGCTGCAAATCTTTACGGGAGCAGAAAGCCTCATCTTTCTCCTGCAGAACAGCTGGTAGTTTCAAACTGCTAACCTTGCGGTTCGCAGCCTGATTCATAACCACTCCGCTACCAGAGCTCATTAGGGTAACGTAAAAAAAAAAAAAAAAGTTCTAATCAAAACAGTGACTTCTAAGATAATATGCTGGGCACCTTAAATTCAAGGTAAGGAGGTTATCTCTGGAGGTTATGGCATCTAATAGATTTTCTCAAAAGTCACAGAGACTCACTACGAAGAAGCTTTAAAAATACTGAAAACTGCATTGGAGAGAAAAAGCCAGGAACGTTGTGCCAAGGAATTTTTTTCCATCATAACATGCACCTGCTCATAGAAGTAGCAAGTGTTATCCTATGGAAATTTCATAACTCATCCAACCTGCAACCCTGACTTTGCCCCTTTAGACTTCTGTTTGTTTCCCAAATTCAGACATTTAAAAGGAACATACTTTGAATCTCTTGAGGATGCCAAAACTGTGGTTTTGATGTGGGGTAAAACAAAGAGCACATAATCCTTCAGGGAAGGGTTGTTGTTGTTGTTAAGTGTGGTTGAGTCAGTTCCAACTCACAGTGACCCTGTATAGGATTTCTGCAGAGCATCTAGTGAGTTTGAACCACTGTTCCCTCCTGACAACATGACCAAAGTAGGAGAGACAAAGTTTGGCCATCTTGGTCTCCAAGGAGCACTCTGGCTGTACTTCTTCCAAAATAGATCTATTGGTTCTTTTGGAAGTCCATGGCACTTGTAGTATTCCCCTCCAACACCACAATTCAAAGCCATCAATTCTTCTACGATCTTCCTTATTCACTGTCCAGCTTTTGCATCCATATGAGGTTATTGAAAATACCATGGCTTGGATCAGGCACACCTTAGTTCCCAAGCTGGCATCTTTGCTCTTCAATACTTTAAAAAGTTCCTGTGCAGCAGATTTGCCTAATGCAATATGTTGTCTGATCTCTTGACTGCTGCTTCCACGAGTGTTGATAGTTGATCCAAGAAGAATGAAGTCCTTGACAACTTCAATCTTTTCTCCATTAATAAGAATGTTGTTTATTGGTCCAGTGGTGAGGATTTTTATTTTCTTGTCATTGAGATGCAATCCATACTGAAGGCTGTGCTCTTTGATCTTCGTCAGTGAATGTTTCAAGTCCTCTTCACTTTCAGCAAGCGAGAGCTGGATTCAGTGAGAGCTGAATCGAGATTCGGAGTTCCGTCAACAACAACAAGGAATACTGGGCCAAGAGGGTTTACGGGATGAAGTTGGAACTCTGAAGCAAATATAAAGGTATGTTTGGAGGATCAGAGTGTTTAAATCTGGGGAATTTGCAGAAGAATCCAGAAATCCATTGTTTTCTGGTTCAAGACACTCAGCTGTTCCCAGTGCCGCCATCTTGGGAGAGAATATCTTGATTGTATCAGTACTGATAGTATCAGGAGAGAACATCTTGATTGTATCTTGATTGTATCGGGATCGATATCGAAATTTAAAGTGGCAGTTTTGACATAAAATCAAATGGCCACCACTTGTCTGTCTGTCATGCTGTGGTGGATTGAGTTGCTGTGATTCTGAGGGCTCTGCCACCAGTATTCTAAATAACCAGCAGGGTCACCCATGATGAACAGGTTTCAGATGAGCTTCCAGACAAAGACAGACTAGGAAGAAAGAGTGATGAACTACTTCCGAATCGCTAGTTACTGAAAACTCTATGAATAGCAGAGAAACACTGTCAGTTCTCTAGGGTTGATATAAGTCAGAATAAACTTGTCGGCGTCTTGAAGTTTTGCCACATCTCACTGATGCTGATCATTCTTTTGATTCTCTTTCTTCCTGTACTTCCTTTAGGATAGTTACTATTTTGTGCCTTAAATTTCACTACTTTTTCTAATGCCTAATCTGTAGTTAAGGAGACTTGGTTGTGCTGTAGGATAAGAACTGGACTCCTAACGTCCAGATCAATAGTTCAAACCCACCAGCTGCTCTGTGGGGGAAAAAGTTAGACTTTCTGCTATGGTAATAGCAGTGGATTTTATTTGGGGTTTGGTAATCTGTACTTAATCCCATGCAGAATAGGATCCAGCATTGCAGTTTTCATTGATGGAAGTCTGCTTTCTACCAGGTCACACCAAATTGAGTAGTGTATTTTTGTCTTCCCTATTTCTTCTTAATTTTTGAGCAGATGTTGTTGTTGTTAAGTGCCTCCGAGTCAGTTTGACTCAAAGAGACCCTGTATGGGGTTTCCAAGAAGCAGCTGGTGGGTTTGTAGTTAGCAGTCTAGTGCTTAGCCTACAGTGGCATATTTTGAGCAGATAGAATTCAGTTATAAGATCCTTATCTTCTAATTATAGTAGTTTTGTAAATTCTGGTTCATATTTATTTATTTATTTTTCTCTTTACTGCTGTTGTTGTTTTCATGTGCTGTCGAGTTGGCTCTGACTCATAGCAACCCTATATAGGGTTTCCGAAGCTTTAAATCTTTACAGGAGCAGAAAACCTCATCCTTTCTCTTTCGGATTGGCTGATGGGTTCAAGCCACTGACCTTGTGGTTCACAGTTCAGTGATTATCTAGTGGAACCAACACACTCCCTATTTCCCACTACTGATACAAAGTTTTCTGTGCATTGTATTTATGCAGTTAGACAGATGGGATCATGCAATATTCTTAGTTATCTGGGAGCACTGGGAGTGCTGCCTTCAATCTTGCCTTGTGGTTCTTTCCTGACCTTGAATTATTGCCCTCGTGCATCCATCTATTCACTCTTTCTTGCTCAGCTGAATACCTGTGGGGAATCTGCAGATCTCTGGTGTACTCTCTTTCTGTGCAGCTCCCTCTACTTCAACAATCTGCCCTGCAAGTGTTAGTCACCTTGTTCTTCTCAGGTTCTTAGCTTCAACTCCTCAATGGCTGGCTGGCTGACTGGCTCTGACTGAGTTTATCAGCTCTAAAAATGTTCAGGAGGAAATTTGCTAGGACAATAATTAGAATCACTTCATTTGATTTCCATTTCTAAGGAAACTTTGTTTTTGTTGCCAAATGTCCATGTCTTAAAAACTGTTCAACGTATTTGTCATTATTTTCATTTGTTTAAAGCAGAAGAGTAAATTGAACCCCTATGTTCCCATCATGGTTAGAAATGGAGGTCAAGAATTAGATTTTTATTTTAATTCATTTTAAATTAAATTTAGGTAGTAATTTATGATTAGTGGTCATCATAATGGCTCCATAGACTAAGCACAGGACTGAAAACCATAAGGTCACAGTTTGAGCCCACCAGCTGTTTCATGGGGAAAAGTTGAAGCTTTCAACTCCTGTAAAATTTTGCTAAAAGCTTTAGAAACTCTCTCAACATTGTTGCTATGAGTCGAAATGACACAATGGAGCTTAACAATTTTTCAGAAGCCAGAGCTGCCTAGTTGCCCATCCCAACCTAATAAAAGAAAGTTTTATTCTAGTGATTAATATCACATGATATCAGTTATCCAAACTATTGTCCTTTAAAATGTATCTTTAGGATTATATATTGTTAGTTGCCTTTTGGTCAGCTCTGATTCATGGCGACCTTCTGTGAAACAGAAGGAAACATTGCTACAGGGGACTTAACATGTTATAAATGTCATGATATAAGCTGGCCTTGATTGTTACAGGTGCTTTTTTTTTTTTAGTTTTTATTGTGAATTGAGAAATAATTTACATGGGAAAACAGTGGGTTTACACTCATTGTTTTATTGCAATGATTCCAATCCCCTCTGTGCATCATCATTCAACAGTATTTTCTTCTATTTCCTCTGGGTTTTTTTGTTTGTTTTTGTTTGTTTGTTTTGGGGGGGAAAGGGGATGTATACCAAAACAGTCAGGAATATATAATCATTTAAACAACCAATGATCACGTTCTGCAAGCCTGCCTCCTGGTCACCAACAAACAATCTTTGTTTTTCCATAAGTCTAGACTCCTCAGCTGTTCTATGTCTCTATGTCTGTATCTCTTCCTCCATCTCTGGTGTCACTGCTTCTCTGGATAGTGTCCCACATTCTACTCATGCTCATCTCCATTGATGATCCTAGGGTCCTCTGTTCCTGTACTTTAAGATTAACTACTCCTCCCTTTATGTTACAATACTTCTACCTTTACAGTTGTGACACTTACAATTAGTCACTATTGAATTGTAAGAATCTTATCCCAATATCCTTTCACCAAACCCATCTAGAGAATATGAAAACTATTCAGTAGGGATTCTATCTTCCCCTGTATACTCTGAAACTAAAACTCCCTTGTGAAAACTTGTAAGTCAGTCAGTTCATGCCTTTATAGCCTCCCCCAGTACTTTTAATATTATTCAATTTTTAAAGGAAGATCCAGGTGTTTTGGACATGATAGAGAAATATTTGTAAAAAAAAAAAAAAAAGATTACAAACTGAGTATACAAATGAGTCTCAAAAGTAAATATTTACTTAAAGTGAGAAATAAATGATGACAAATAAAATGTTTCCAAACTGATAAATACCTTTGTTGTTGTAAATTGCATTCTAGTCGGTTCTGACTTATAGCAACCATGTGTAGAGTTTCTGAGGAGTAACTGGTGATTTAAACTACCAACCTTGCCATTCAGATCCACCTATTGGTAGCCACACCAGGACTCCTAATAAATACTGTTGTTGTTGTTGTTAAGTACCATGGATTTGGTTCTGACTCATAGTGACCTGACATAGGGTTAACAAGGCTATATATATTTACGGGAGGAGAAAGCCTCATCTTTCTCCCGCAGAACAGCTGGTAATTTTGAACTGCCGATCTTGAGGTTAGCAGCCTGATTCATAACCACTACATTGCAAGAGCTCCAATAAATACCATAGACATCATGAAAAATGGAAATAAATCAGAACATATATATTAATATGCTGTCAGATAAAGCTCTGTGCTATCTACAATTTGTATAGTTTGGGCTGAGTATTCATTTTAATATCTCTTCATATGACAATAATTTTATAATATTTTCAATATTGACAAAGTAGAAAAATAATTCAGTTTCTCTTAAAGCATGTGTAATTTAAAGTTGCTACTTGTTATTGAAATACTAGAAAAGTCTTATTAGGTCACACCTTATGAATGGTAATATCTTATGAAATTTAATATTGTCAAATTTTGGAAAACTTCTGTCAAGTTTCTTGAAATAATGAACTACAAGGTTTCAGGTCATTTAACAGAGTTCTTGTGCTGTGATTAATATTAGTACTCTTTGAACTGAGACACTGTAAGCGAGTTTTTCCTTAGTGTTTTCACTGTAGAGACACATTACAAGTTTTATGGTATCTCCAGTAATGTTAATATTTCATGCATGACAAGAGAATACTTCCATTCTCAAAATATGAATTGAATCAACTTCTTAAGATTTTATATGTTTGATGACCATCTCTTAAAAATTCGATTCTTTTTGTTTACTTATATGCTTCTGGTGCCAGATATTGTAGAAAATATTCTTATGTAGTATAACTTCAGACCCTGCATCTTTGTACCATGGCGTCAATTTATTTGGCACAGCGTGGTAGGGAGTATTCCTCAAACAAATTTTTACAGTCGAATGGTCATCAGTTACCAACCTGTACACACTAGTGATTGGAAAGCAGATAAATATAGCTCACTAGTCTCAAAATGGAATCCTGGTGTGGCTCTATTAGATAAGCACTGGACCACAAGGTCAGGTGTTCTAACTCACCAATTGCTCCTCTGAAAACCAAAACAAGGTCGCTATGAGTTGGAACTGACTTGAAGGCACTTAAGAGCAGCAACAATAGTCTCAAAGTGGACTTCTGGTATGGCACTGTAAGATAAGCACTGGGTTTCTAACCATAAGATGAGCAGTTCAAAAGGTAGGCGGGGCTTGATGGTGGCTAGGGTGGAGGTGCAGTGAAGTTCGCCATCAACAATACCACAGAATACCAGGCAAAGCAGATCCAGGGCAGAGCTCCAAAACTCGGAACCACAGAGATAGGAATATTTTGAAGGTTTGAAGGCTTATAGATTGTGGAACTTGAAGCTGAAGTAAAAAATCGCTTACTTTTGAATCTGCCAGGCTGGGCTCAGAGCCTAGAGCCAACATCTTGGGTGAGACCAAACAGCAAAACCAAATGGGGGACCAGAAACA
>NW_006408527.1:29797312-29798432 GCF_000296735.1 Chrysochloris asiatica | reverse complement strand
GACTCTTGGGCCCAGAGTCAGTGACATAGCCACATAGGACTAGAGTGGAGAGTGAAGCATCCAGCTGATAAGAAGAGAGGGCATATGCACAAGAACACCCACACTTGCACATAATACCCACTTTATCTGGCTTCAATGACTGGAAGATCAGAGCTCAACCAGAAAAAGAAAGAAGAGGAAAAAAAAGCTGACTAGCTGCTTCTTGGGAACCCTATACATGGTCGAGATGAGTCAGAACCAACTCAAAAGCACTTAACAACAACAGTCTCAAATTGAATACATCCTTTGCTTCATTTCTGTTTAGTTATATTACTCAAGTGTCTGTTGCTTTCCAATACTACTTGATCCAGTGGAAATACGATGAAGGGGAATCAGAATGGCAAAAATAGTAGCTTATCCTCTTGCAATGAAAACATCTTACATTTCAAGTTTTACAAAAATATATGTCTATGCAAAATCACTGGTTTTAGTGTTTGGTGCATAAATGTGAGTAATGGAGACATAAAATGGTCTTTATTGTAGGTTGTACTTCAAGATAGATCTTGAAATATTCTTTTTCATGATGAATGTGACACCATTCCTCTTCAATTTGACATCCCAGCATAGTAAACCACATGACTGCTGACTTTAAAATAGGCAATACCAGGCTATGTCAGTTCAGTAAAGCCTGGGATATAGATCATCATACATTCCATTTTATTTCAACAACCTCCAATTTTCCTAGATTAATACTTTTTACATTTGATGATTATGTACAGTTATTAAGGGATGAGTGGCGTTGTTTCTCCTCATTTTGAGTGGTTCCCCATCAGCAAATGAAGGTCCTGAAAGCTTTTCTCCATTCATGCTGTTATGGTCAACTTTACTTTGAAGAGAGAGCTTTTCGCAGTCATATTTTGAGTGTCTTCCAATCTCAGGGGCTTATCTTCTGGTCATCTTTCTGACAATGTTCTGCTTGCTATTCATAAGGGTTTCAATGACTAATCATTCAGAAGGAGTCTGCCTCTTCTTCTTCCTAGTCTGTCATAGTCTGGAAATTTCACTGAAACCTATCTACCTTGGGTGACTCTGCTGGTACTTAAAATAACTGGTGACATATGATACAGCACCAAGTAACATG
>NW_006408527.1:29779347-29795877 GCF_000296735.1 Chrysochloris asiatica | reverse complement strand
CCCTCAGTGCAAACCCCCTTCCAAGACTAAGACTCAATGGGAATACATACTCTGATTGGTAACCACGCTTGTCACCGATTAGGGGAAGTGAGGGAAAAACAACAATGCAGTGGCGAGCTAAGCTCTACATCGCTCAATAGACTCCTGTGAACCCGAGTGGAGACCTGGTTGGCCAGCAGTGTGGCAAGACCTGGGGACTCAATGGCTCAGAGTCATTGACACAGCCACAGAGGACTAGAGTGGAGAGTGAAGCATTCAGCTGATAAGAGGAGAGCAGATAGACACAAGAACACCCACACTTGCAGATAATACCCACTTGTCCTGGCTTCAATGACTGGATGATCAGAGCTCAACCCAAAGAAGAAAGAAGAGAAAAAAAAGCGTCATCTGATACAATTTGATGAACTTGACCTACACCTATGGATGCACTAGCTCAAAAGAGGAAATAAATCCTTACTACAAGAATCATTCCCACCCCTTCACACAAAGAGTAGACAGGGATGGCAACTTGGACATTGGCTACCAAAAATGGGGGGCAGGGGGCTACAAAGGCAAGTAGTGACTGGCTTATAAGCTTTCAAGAGGGAGCCTAGATCCAGAGGGCATGGAGAAAGGTAGAATCTCCAGTGAGTGATATCTAGCCTGTCTAGGAAGGGCTGATGAAATGAAATGCAGATGGGTCTCTTGTGATGCAATAATGAATAATTGTTATCAGGATTGATTGTGAGGGTTGGAAATGTAAAGGTGGACATTTTATAGCAAGGAGGGCATTAACTTTTCAGTCTAGAAGCTGAGGGCCCTGGGACAATCAATGGAGAAGAGTGGAGAGTGGGACACTACCCAGAGAAGCAGTGATGTCTGAGATGGAGGCAGAGACGATGACGTGGAGAGATGGAGTGGATGGGTACTTGAGATCCAGAGAGGGAAAGGGGCTGTGTGCTGATGACCAGGGTGTTGGGGAGGGGGCAGGCTTGCAGGGTATACCCTTTGGTTGGTTGATGATGCATGGACGGGATGGTAACTATGGCAATGAAACGATATATGATAGAATGAATGTAAAACTAATGTTTTCCCATGTAAACTATCACATAATTCACAATAAAACATTCATTAAAAAAAAAAAAGTGGCTATACATCTGGTCATCACAGATGGAATACATAGGAATCAAACTGACTACATCTGAGGGAAGAGAAACTCAATGTTGTAAACCAATACAAGGTCAGGGGCCAACTGTGTAACACATCATCAACTGTTAATATGCCGGTTCAAGCTGATGTTGAAGAAAATGATAACAAATCCCTGATAGCTGAAATATTACCTTGAATATATCTTACCTGAAAATAGAGACCATTGCAAGAACAGAGTTGATACGTTAGACATTAATGACCAAAGACCAGAAGAGTTATGGGATGACATCAAGAACATCATACACAAAGAAAGTTAAAGGTCATTAAATTAAAAGGTAAGAAAGAAAAGATAAAAATGGTTTTCAGAAGAGACTCTGAAAGTTTTTCTTGAGTGTAGAGCAGCGAAAGCAAATAGAAGGAATGAGAAAGTCAAAGAGCTGAACATGATAAATGTAGAAAAAATTGAAGTTGTCAAGTACTTTATTTTACTAGAACAGACTACAATCAGCACTCATGGAAACAGTAGTCAAGATATAAACAATGTGTTGCATTAGGCAAATATACTACATAAGACCTCTTTAAAGTGTTTAGAGCAAACATTTCAGTTTGAGGACTTAGGTGAGCTTGATCCAAGTCATGGTACTTTGAATAGCCTCATATTCATGTGAATGTTAGACAATGAATAAGGGAAATTGTAGAACAATCGATGTATTTGAATTATGGTGTTGGAAATAATATTAAAAGATCCATGAATTTCCAGAACAAACAAACCTGTTTTGAAAGAAGTGCAGCCAAAATGTTCCTTAGAAGCCAGGATGGTTAAGACTTGGTCTCTCATACTTTGGATATGTTATTAGGAGCAACCAGTCTCTGGTAAAATGAAAGACCAGCAAAAAGAGGCAGACCATCAAAGATATGGATTGATGCAGTGTCAGCAGCAATGGGTTCAAACGTAACAATAATTGTGAGAATGGCATAGAACTAGGCTGTGTTTTGTTCCGGTTCACTATGAGTTGACACCTAATAACAGCAACATGCAAAATCTTTACTGGGGTCCCTCTCAAGTCCTTAAAAATATCCTGTTCAAATGAGAAATCCTGACACTTCAGAGGAAACCACTCTCTAACTGTAATAATCGTTTTTGCCCCCATTTCTTCATACTCAACTTTTGTATAATCAACTTAATTTGTCCATTTCTGAAAATTTTTTGTCCATTATAAACACAACTGCTAGAAAATGTTACTTTTTCCCTGGTCAGATCTATCAAACATTCTACATTGCCTGTGGAATACTTCATAAATTCTTTGATCCTTAATTCAAGTCTTTCTACATTCAAATTCCTTCTTACGTCTTCCACATTCTTTTTATATAAAAGCACTGTGGTAATATTGGTCTTACCATATATTCTTGAACACTTTTTGCCCTTTCCCATACCTCAAAATTATATTCTTTACACTTTCCCATACCTCAAATGTATTCTTTCCTTAAGCCACAATTGAATACTTACATATTCTTGAGATGATTCCAGATCAAGCTCATTGTTGTTGTTAAGTGCCATGAAGCTGGTTCTGACTCACAGTGACCCTGTATAGGATTTCCGAGGAGTGGTTGGTGGATTTGAACTGCTGACCTTGTGATTAGCAGTCCGTTGTTTATCTTACAGTGAGACACCAAGACTCCAGACCAAGCCCAGCACTCAGTAGTTTTTCCTACCTTCAAACATTTGTGGAAACATATTAATCATTGGAGTTGCTTGCTACTAAGAGTAGATATTATTTACTTTTAATTTAAAAATTATTTTTCTATAACACCTATGGATGCAGTAACTCAAAAGAGGGAACAAATCCTTACAACAAGAATCATTCCCACCCCCTCCACACACAGAGTAGACAGAGATGGGCAACTTGGACATTGGATACCCAAAATGGGGGGTGGGGGGTGGGACTACAAAGGCAAGAAGTGACTGGCTTACAAGGGGTCATGGAGGAAGGCAGAATCTCCAGTGAGTACTATCCTATCTGTCTAGGCAGAGCTGATGAAATTAAATGCAGATGGGTCACTTGTGATACAATAGTGAATAATTGTTATCAGGACTGATTATGAGGGTTGGAAATGTAAAGCTAGACATTTTATAGCAAGGAAGGGAGTGATTAACTCTCCAGTCTAGGAGCGGAGGTCTCTAGGACCATCAACGGAGAAGAGCCGAGAGTGGGACCCTACCCAGAGAAGCAGCGAGGCCCGAGGTAGAGGCAGAGATGATGACGTGGAGTGATGAAGCGCCTGGGGACTTTGGGTCCAGAAAGGGAGAGGGACTGTGTGCTGAAGACTAGGGGAGGGTGTGTGTGTGTGTAGGGGTCGGGTTTGTAGAATATACCCTTTGGTCGGTTGATGAGGCATGGAGGGGATTGGAACCATGGCAATGAAACGATATACGATAGAATGAATGTAAAACTAAAGTTCTCTCATGTAAACTACCATATAACTCACAATAAAACATTTTTAAAAAATACTTTTTTTCTCTAATAAAAATTTACCAGTCTTTTAGGTCTTGTAAATATTGCTCAGTTACATGCCTTATACATAATACACATTTGTTGAAAATGTGTCAACATGAATATTGAGGATTAATAGGATTCTCTTGGACTAACTTTAGTATCAATAGCTATCTATTTGCTATCTATTCTTAGTAAGTAATTCAATGCTTGTGTCAATTTTAAGTAGTTTAGTACTATTGTGTTGGATTTTTTTCTTATGGTGTTCTAAGCATGTTTGAAATAAACTTTGTTGATTTTTAAACGTATTGATGAGGAATTAGAAGGAAACAAAATGCACAACTGGTGCTTTTTCCACCAAACATTGGAATCATATAGAAAAAAACTAGAAAAATAATATAACTGAAAGATACAGTCATTTCAGTTGAAATTAATTTAAGGAAATGATCTTCACTGGTAGGTAGTGATTACGAATCGGGCTGTCAACGTTATGGTCAGCAGTTTGAAACTACCAGCTATTCTGTGGGAGAAAGAAGAGGCTTTCTGCTCCCTTAATGATTTACAGCCTCGGAAACCCTGTACAGGGTCGCTACGAGTCAGAACCAACTCCACTGCACAAACCACCACCACCACCACCACCACCATCTTCACTTGGATAAGTAGATTTGTATATTACATTCACCAGTTGCAAATAAGGTAAATAAAATTTATGGTAACATTTACCTTAAAATTCTCCATAAATGTATATGTATTTATGTGTGAATATGTGTGTGTGAAGGGATGAATAGGTGAATAGATAGGGGTTTTTGTTGTTGAGTACCGTCTAGTAGGTTCCAACTCATAGTGACACTGTATAGGTTTTCCGAAGGAGCTCTGTTTGCATAGTGGTTACGAGTTGGGCTGTTAACCTCAAGGTCAGCCGTTCAAAACTACCATTGTTCCTTGGGAGAAAGATGAGGCTTTCTGCTTCCTAAAGATTTTACAGCCTCGGAAACCCTATTATAGGGTCGCAATGAGTCAGAACCGACTCGGCACATAACTACTACCTTAGGGTGTCTGAGGAGTGGCTGGTGAGTTTGAAACACCGGCTTTGTGGTTCAAACCCACCTTGCAGTCCAGAGCTTTATCCCACAGCTCCACACCAAGACTCTATAAATATATAGATAAATAGATAAAAAGTTACAATTTGGTGTATGCCATGAAAACCTTTACAATAATGTTGTTGCTTTTAAGTGCTGTTGAGTGTGTTCAGACTCATAGAAACCTTGTGTAGGGTTTCCAAGGAGCAGATGGTGAGTTTGAACAACCAACCTTGCAGTCAGCAGTTCAATGCTTATCCTACATCACCACACCATATGCATAATCCACTACCCTACCAAAGCTCTAGTTTAGATGGATATATGGATAAAATTTGATATATACAATGAAAAAAAATCATAGTAATTTGTTGTTGTTGTTGTGAAATGCTGTCAAAACTATTCTGATTCAAAGCTACCCTGCATAGGGGTTCCAAAAAGCAACTGGTGGGTTTGAACTGTTGACTTAGTGGTTCGCTGTCCAGTGCTTATCCTACAGTGCCACACCAGGAGTCCTTTATAGCAATGGTGGTGGTGGTAGTTATGTGCCGTGGATTCGGTTCCGACTCATAGTGACCCTGTATAGGATTTCCAAGGCTGTAAATCTTTATGGGAGCAGAATGCCTCTATCTTTCTTTCATGGAACAGCTGGTAATTTCAAACTGCTGACCCTGAGGTTAGCAGCCCGATTCACAACCACTACGTTACCAGAGTTCCTTTTATAGCAGTACATATGCATAAATATAAAACTTATATATAACTGTGTAGCATACACTAGAGTCCATATACAAAATATTTTACTGTATTATTAGTTACATAAATTAGAATTATTTTTCTGGATTCAAACTGCTGATCTTTCTGGCTCCCCATTTCCATTCATCAGGTTCCCATCCTGTGTTCTCATCTTTGGTTTGGGACAAATGTTGCCCTGTTGGTCTCATATAGTTGATTGTTCTAAGGATCATGTTCTTCACACTGTTTTATAGTCTCGTCTATTATTTGTCTAGAAGGAGGTTTCTAGGAGTGTCTTCTGTTTCAAGTTGGAAGGTTTTCTCAGAGCAGTGGTTTGAGGATTCTTCTAGTTTCTTCCCAACCACTAAGATTTGTTTTTTGTTGTTGTTTGCTTTGAATTTTGTTCTGCTTGTTTGTTTTAATCCATTCTTATCAGGACCTTCTATTGTGATACTTGTAACTACTTTAATGTGAGAAATTTGTAGACTTCTTTCCAAAAAGCATGCATAAATCTGGGGGTGAAAAAAATTGTCTGAAACAACTATTTCAGGGCTTTGGAAGTCATCCGATGGTGGACAACAAATTGCTATAGATTATGGAAAAGCATTTGACAAAAATGGACAAATGGAAAAAGTAGTATTGATACTAACCAGACAAACAATAAAGCAAAAGAGAGAGTCAAGAAATAGACTCACACATATCCAATCACCTGACTTATGAAAAGGTTAAAATGTAGCAGTGTAATAGGAAAAGGATGGTAATTTCAGTAAATGGTGCTGGATCCAGTGGATATCCATTTTATGTATCTGGATCATTTTATCATACCATTCACAAAAGTCAATTATAATTGTAATTGTATTAAAGATCTTAATGTGTAAGAGAAAAGAATAATGCATAAGGAAGACTAATTCACTGACTAGAAGGTTATTGCTATTATTGCTAAGTGCCTTTGAGTAGGTGCTGACTCACAGTAACCTTGTATAGGTCACTGGTGTGTTTGAACTGCCGAACTTGTGGTTTGTAGTCCAGTGCTGATCCTACAGCACCACACCAGGAGTATAACCAGGTGTTAAATTTAGGTGATGGGAAAGGCCATTTAGAATCTGAGAAAGACTGGAAGAAGAATGATGAATATAGAGAAAGACAAAAGTTAACAGGAATGAAAAAAAAAAAAAAAGTTAACAGGAATGGAGGTTGTTATTGTTGTTATGTGCCGTGGAGTTGGTTCCAACTCATAGCGACCCTGTACAGGGTTTCCGAGGCTGTAAATCTTTACAGGAGCAGAAAGCCTCATCTTTCTCCCATGGAATAGCTGGTAGTTTCGACCCACCAACCTTGAGGTTAGCAGCCCAATTCATAACCACTATGCTACCAGAGCTCCTTAGGAATGGAGGTAAATGCTGCTACATAAAAAAATATAAAAATAAAAGAATAGAGGGGCAAATGGAGCTCTCAAACATTTATTCTTCTATTGTGTGTTTGCTGGCACACAACTTTTATCTAGTATAGAAGAATGTCCATAGATGAGTCCTGTAATCACACCCCTTCTTCCTCTAAGTTAGACATCTGTATGCTGTCCTAGTCACTGACACTGATTGAATGGCTTTCTGCCCTAAGACAAGGCCCCTTTCTGCATAGATACGATAACACAGCAGAATATATCCATGAGGCCTTAGATGAGGCAGAGTTATCCATACTCAGTACCAATTCTCAACTCATCTACAAGATAAGTCATGTTGAGAAATGAAAAAAAGAAGAATGCATGCATATAGAGGAAAAACATTATATCATGGGAGAAGGCATGGACCTGAATTACCCTAATCATAGAAAAAATTTTACTATTTTAAAATTAAGAAAGTCTGTTTATTATAAGATATAAAACCGAGAGTGAAAAGATAACCCATACACTTAGAAAAGATATTTACCACACATATGCCCAAGAATGTGTGCATATCCAGGATCTATAAAGAGCTCCTGCAGTTCAAGAAAAGTCAGACAACACAGTCTAGAACAGATACTTCCTTATGAAGTTATATAAGTACCAAATAATTATATAAAAAAAGTTTCTCAACTTCCTTAGTTATCAAAAAATTGATATTTCTACCACAAAAATTAATCAAACCAAGCTCACCAGAAAGGCTAAAATTACGAAGATTGGAAACAAAAAATTTGTTGAGGATGTAGAACAATGAGAACTCACATGCATTGCTGATGGGAATGTCATTTGGAGAATCATTTTGGAAAACTGATCATTTCTATCTACTTAAGTATATTTATCTCCATGGGGCATCGTTATGTCCCAGTAGTCCACATTTAGGTATGCACCTACCAGAAATATGCACATGTGTTTGCCAGAAGACTTATACTGTGACGTTCACAGCAGCACTACTTGTTCTATTTAAAGACTAGAATCCACACAAATGTCAAGGGCCAGGTGTAAGTGTTAATAGCATTTGGGTGGATTTACCAGGTGATTCGCTATGGGTCAGAACCAACTTGACAGCACTTACCAACAAATAAAAAACCTAAGGTATTCAAATAATAGTATGCTAGATAACAATAAGAAATCACAATCTATAGTTACCATTCCATTGTAACTGGCCATGGTTTAGAGATAAGGCTAGCGCTTGCCCTTGAGTGTTGGAAATGGGAAGGGGAACTGATTAAAGGGAATACTATGAGTTTTCTGGGAAGCAGTGATGGCACTTGACTTGGGTACTTGTTGCCCTTGGTTGCTATTTATTTTCTCTATATTTAGCAAATCATGTGCTTACATTATATTCACACATCTATATGATTATTACACTCAATGAAAAGTGTTTGTTTTTCTTTCTTTCCTGTCAACATCCCTGTTTCTTGAGTTTTGAGTTACTAAAGTCCTGGTGTGGCACTGCAGGATAATGCACTGGACTGCAGGATCAGTTTGAACTGCAAGGTCAGCAGTTGGAACCCACCAGCAGCTCCTCGTAAATCCTATACAGGGTCGTAAGGAGTCAGAACCAACTTAATGGCACTTAACAACAACAACAACCTCATTTATGGAGTCCTGGTGTGAACTGTTAACTGAACTGCTAACTGCAAGGTCAACAGTTCAAATCCGCCAGTCATTCCTCAGAAACCCAATACAGGGTTTGAGTCAGGCACTTAACGATAACAAAAACAATCTCATTTATGCTAATGAGAGTGAGCGGATTACTTCACACAAACATGTGTAGAAGTCTTTAGAAGACAGGCTTTAAAATTGTAGGAAAGCTGGCCTCAAAAGATCAGCCCACACTGCATTCTTGGCAAAATTTATTCAAGTAGTCTGGGTCTTGATTGTAAAAAACGTCACCTAACACGAAATTCCACCAGTGATTTCCTAAAGAACTTTTGTTCTGAACTGTACACACAGTAGGCCTTAATGGAGTTTGAATAATTGGAGGATTTATGAAATTCAGCTACTGCTTTGTGCATGCCAAGAACCTGAACATATTTCAGTGGAGAACATGCCTGGGTTTATCATTTCAAGCCAAAGAGCATGTCGCAATGTTATTACTGAGAGGGTGGGAAGGGGTGCAGTGAGAATCAGGTTACCACAGGCATTCCTGAGGGCTGTGGTTGTCATTTTTTCTTTTATTTACAAAAGTTTCTGATTGGTGGAGCATCTAGTAATCTCTTTAATTTTTAAGCTATGCTTCAACTTTCTTTTTGAGCAAGTAGTTTCCTGCACTTGACATAGTATGTATGAGCAGTGTGGGGTGTTAAAAAAGTTCCACTAAGAGGTCCCAAAATGAGATTTCTAATGAAGATCATTTGGCTTACATTAGGGACTATTTGTGTTGCAGAAGGTAAGTTTAAAAGAGACTTTTTTTCTCTTCTAAACCATATTATAAATGACTTTCTAATGTATTTTCATAATGGTAATAAAAAATTGCTTCAGAAAATGTGATTTCATTATTGTTCTGTAGGTCACTGTGAGGCTTTTGAAATTAAGTTTGTTTTAATGGCATACCTCTTTATTTAATCAAAGTTTTATTTCATTTAAAAGTTAAGAAAATGTTTCAATAAACATTTTTTATTTTATAAAATTTATTTTGTTGTTGAAAATATATACAGAAAAATATATACCAAGACAGCAGTTTCTACATGTACCACTTAGTGATGTTGATTAAATTGTTTAAGTCATGTGTCTATTAATTAACATATTTTACAATTTTGATCTCTCCAAACAACTTTTTCCTTGCTATCATAAAATATAACTTACTGGTTTTGCTTAGAATTTTTACAAAAATGCTTTATGTAGAAGTATTCAGTAGTATAGGTAAATAGAGATTTATAGAAGCAGAACATAAACCATTCAATAATAAAAGGCTTGAAATTGTATATGATGATGTGTTTTTCTCAGCTATATATGTTAGTTCTGCTGGAATCAGTTTATTTACCTAATATACAATGATGTTGCTACAGCCTTAAAACTCCTGTAAGTAAGCATTTCTCATACCTTTAGGATGAAAATACTAATGCAAATCAGAAAAACACTGAAAATACAATCTAAATTGTTCAGAAACTTTTTTTGTGGTGCATAACATTCTAGAACAGTATCTTCTGGAGTAATGAATATCAGTGTTGAAGTCTTTTTTCTAATAATAGTAAGGCAATTTTGGGATTCACAATTAAATTTAATTTATAACTGTTTCGTGATAGATTACAAATTTTCCTTTTGGAGAACTTTTGCTCTCAACTTTCATGATAGTTATATTAACTACAGGCAACGTTATTCAGATTTGCAGGACAGAGTTTAAAATAACAATTTCTTAATCGTACTACATAGTTTCTGCTTTGTGGAATGTATCATGACTCAACGTTTCAAGATGATCTTTTACATTTAGGATCTAAAATTTGTATACTATTTGAAAGTATGCCATATCCCAGAAATTCTAGGATGACTAAAACTTTGTTGAAGCATATCCCAAGTACACATTGATTCTGTTGCTTTGGGGAGTTGTATGCTTTCTAATCCTGGTGGGTTAAAGGATAGAAATGTTATTTCAGACCTTTGAATACATTATAGGTCAAAGATAAAAAGATTGTATTCACAACAGAGAGATGATTCATTTAAAAAGATTATAGTTTCAAGTAAATTAAGGCTTCATGTTTGAGTTAAACCTGATATGCAATAGGCATTTATATTATAAATATAAGAATTAAATTATAAATCAATAAACTATACCCTTTATAAGGTAATCTTTGAATGTTTATTATTATCTAATACATAAATCTTGTGATAATGTTTATAATCTCAAATTCTGTTAGAATTACAATGCAATGAACCCAATCCTTATCTTCTATCCCCTCAAAAGTAAGTAGTATAGGTGTCTACCGATATGATATGATTTTAAATTCTACAGTGGCTCAATTGCTATCAGTATCTTTTCTCATTTTAAAATGTGTTGTATTTTATTGCCATACATCAACCATTCTGAAACTTGACTAGTAAAAGTTCTGTAAAAGTACTTTTGGATGATTAAGTTTAGTATTATTCACCATAATTTACTTGAAATTACTATAGTCTGGTAACATTTCTATAACACTTTCAGTGGAGAGAAGAATAAAAATGGACGAGGAGGAGGTTAAAAAGAATAGGACAAAGGAATTCAGGAAGATGAGGTATTTCCAGGTAAAGATATCTGAATGAAGTACACAGTAAGTCCATAAGAAAGGGTCAAGAAAATACCTACAAAACAGCACAATTGGGGAAAGTGGTACACAGCAAGCCTTGCCTATTTTAAGTTTAGGCATATCCTGGTAAGGCCTATGCTACTCTTTTGCCTTTATAGAGTTTTCAACTAAAACTGACTTATTTAAGTATTGCAAGGTAAGTTCTAAGCTAGAAGTTCTTAAATAAAGGTGAGGGGTAGATCAGTAAAAATTCTTCTTTTTCGGCCTTTAGTGTCTAGGTCTTGTGCCAAAGTCTAAATTGGCTCATTTTTATTTACTCAGTTCTAGAATGTTCTTTAGCCTTTGCCACTTTTGTTTCTTTCCAGGCATGCTTCCTTCTCTCTCTCCAACACCATCCTCTACATGCTTAGGTCACTGAGATTTTGCCAAGCAATATCCTCATTTCAGTTAACAAATGTGGTCTTTAATCATTTCTTAACAACTTTAGGAAGTCTCAGAACATAGGGCATGTAGAGGCATAATTTAATTGAAAAAAAAAAGTCACATTTTAGCTTATAAATGATAAGGAGGCATTATACAAACAATAGCTCAGAGTAAGTTGGGTAACTGAGTAGGAAAGGAACACTACAAAAATAATAAAAGAAAAGAAAAAAAGAGGTTTGATGGAGCACTTTTCTTTGTTTGACATTTTAACTGAGAGAGCCAAGTTTTTCATAAACCTTGTTAACCAGACATGTAATAGATAGAAAACTGATTATAGAAATGTTCTTTCAAACAATCTCAAAAAAAAATTTGAGCTAAATGAAACTGACTCCTGCCTTCAAAAACTATAAAATAAATTAAAATCTAGGGTACATAGACCAGATGTACAATGGAATTATAGCTGCTAGAGATTGTTAAATTCATGCAACAGTGCACTGAGTGGTGGGTTTGAACTGCTGACCTTGCAGTTAGCAGTCCAGTGCTTATCCTACAGCACCACCAGGGCAAGGATAAGAAATCTTATTAGGATGAAAGGATAGGATGGGGCGTTACTAGTTGTTGTTAAATTATTGTCATGTTATTTACAAAACAACCTGAATATCTCATATTTTAAAATGAGTTTATTGTTGTTAAGTGCAGATGAGCTGATTTCAACTCAGTGAGACCCTGTATTGGATTTCCGAGGCTTTAAATCTTCAAGTGAGCAGAAAGCCTCACTTTTCTTCCTAGGAATGGCTGAGGACCTTGAACCATAGTCCTTGTGTTTCGCAATTCACTGTTTATCATGTGGAGTCACTGTGTTGTCAAAAATGAGTTGGGTCAGATCACATACAGATATATGAAGTAATATTTTTATATACCAATAAGGAGATAAGAAAGAAATTTAACCTAAAATACCTGCTTTTGCTCTTCCTATTCTGTATACTTGTTTTAATTTTTTCTGAATTTTGTAAATTTACAATATATTCTAATACTACTGGATATAGAATTGCTTTTATTATTGTTACTTGCTCTGACTTATGGCAACCTCATGCACAACTGTGATCCATAGGGCTGGCTTTCATTGGCTGACGTACAGAAGCAGACCTCCAGGCCTTTCTTCCTCATCACCTTTTTTATAGAAGCTCCTCTTAAACTTGTTCAGCATCATAACAACACATAGATTTCCACAGATAGATGAGTGAAGGCTGCACATGAAGTACAATGACCAGGAATTGAACCTGGGTTGTTTAAGATTTTTCCAAAAGATTCTTTAAAAAAAAAAAATCTCTTGTTCTTTTTCCTAAAATAATTCCAGAAAAATAGGAATAATTGAGTTAAAAGACAAATTTTTAGTCCATCAAAACAATCTAGTACAAATTGGATCAAAGTTATCATAAGTATATAAGTTTATGATTTTTCTTTCATTTCATTAAACATATCTTTCAGTAAAGTTTATAGACATAGTGACACTGAAAAGAAATAATTATTTCTGCATTTGTATGTTAAAAACACTGTCTTAAAAATTTGAAAATGGAAAAATTAGGCAAATGGTAGTTATTAAAATATTTGTTTTAGTTTTAAACAAAATATTGTAACTATTTTCATCACATTAAAATAAAGAAAAAATACCTATTTCTTTCATTTGTTATCAAAAAATAATTTTATATTGAAAAATAGAACCAAGTGAATGAAAAGTTCACCCAAGTAATGATTTATAAACAGGATTAGTTGCCAATTAGACAGCTATATAAACACATAAGATGGAACATTCATTGTTTGTTGTTGTTATGTGCCATGGAGTCGGTTCCGACTCATAGCAACCCTGTACAGGGTTTCCAAGGCTGCAAATCTTCATGGGAGCAGAAAACCTCATCTTTCTCCCGTGGAACAGCTGGTAGTTTTGAACTGTTGTCCCTGAGGTTTGCAGCCCATTGTTTAAACCCAAGTAAATACTTGAGGCACATGGAAGCATAGTTTACTTATTCACTTAGAACCTAGGAAATGAGATACCTATCTTATGTTAAATGTTTTAATGTAAATTCTGCCTTAAAAAAAAAAAAATGTTCAGTGCTTTTGAAAGTACTTTTACAATAACTTATTTAGTAAGTCCAATGCCTTATTTTCTTCAAGATTGCCAACTTAAGTCAAACAAATGCAGTTGTTGTTCAAACATACTAAGTTTGACTATTTCAGCCAAAATAACAATTTTCTAATTAGAAATAATTTGAGAATGTGCTTTTTTAACTGAGCATGACCATTTAATTATTAGTTACATCATACAAATGCATGTCATGTGTCAAATATTCTTAATTGCTGTTATTACTCTTGTACCGTGAATCATTATTTCAAATGTTTTGCTTTCTCATTAGCTGATAACTACTATTCTTTTATTGACCTTCTCATCATGCGACCTTTCACATTTATAGTAATAGCAAAACATCTACTATCAGGCTGTATACATCTGGCAGTAACGAATGCTAAAGGTGGGAATACAGAATAATGCTGGCCATGATGGTTAAGATTGTCAGCTTGGCTGGGCCATGATTCTCAGTGGTTTGTCAGTAATGATATAGTCATTTTCCAGTTTGTGATCCTCCATTATCACATAACACCAACTTTTGCATAACAGCCTGATCTTTGGAATCTGACCATGTCAATAAGTAAGGAGTGGATGTGTTCAACATATTGAGGAATAGAAGGAAAGTATATTTGTAGTTATAAGTTTTGATATTTACACGAATGCCTCTGTTAACTACAAAAACAAGACAAATGGTCCTTACTCTCAGGAAGTTTCTAGGTTAGCTACATAAATCCTAGCAAAGAAGAGTAATTATGAATTGTGTGCAATGTTGGGAAGGCAGTAGAGTAGCAAGTGAAGAAAAATAACAGAGATGAAGACAGTAGGGTGTGGAGACTTTCAATGAGGTGATCTTGAAGACCAACAATGAGTGGGTCATTTTCAGAAGTGAATTAGAGTCTGAAAGACAAGACAAGGCTAGCCAGCCATCAAAAGTCTGCAGCATAATGTTCCAGGAGAAAACAAAAAACATAAGCAAAAGGTATGAGAAAAAATAAAGCATGTGTGTGGTGATCAACAAAATATAAACAAGTAAACAAGCAGAAACCATAATGGCGTTAAGAATGAGAGTCACAGGTGTAATGTGGTCAAGCTTGCAAGAATCACTTATGGATCTATGGCAAATGGATTGGAAAAATAGAGACTGGCAGTAAGGAGAATAGTTTGGAGGGTGTTTCAGAATCATTGTGTCAGATGCTGATGAGCTGAACTAAAATACTGAAGATGGCAATGGAAGGATTGAAAAAAAGTAATCATTGGTGGTGGTTGTTAGCTGCTCCTTGTCAGACCCCAACTCCTGGAGACTCCATTTGTAAAAACTGTTTTACAGTGTTTTCTTGACTGCAATCTTTATAGAAACAGTTTGCCAGACCTTTCTTCTGCTTAGTAAACATATATACATAAAATAAATATTGTGGGCCACTTGTAGAAAGAGTATGCAAAGGTATAGTTGTATCTTTCATATAGGGTTGTCAAATGCAATTAATTAAAGTTGAACTATGTGGCACTGTAGAATCAGCATTGGACTACGAACCACAAGGTTGACAGTTCAAACCTCTGATCTACTGCTCAGAAATCCTATACAGGGTCACTAAGAGTCAGAATTGACTCGATAGCAGTTAACAACAGCAAGAATGAGATGGATAAAAGTATTACAGAACTATAATAATAACAGTTCTAAAGTGTAAACCTAGGACTGTGTGCCACAGGTTTGTGGTTCCAGCTCACCAGCTGTTCCACATGAGAAAGATGAGGTTTTCTGCTCCTGCAAAAATGTATAACCCTATGCTATTGTTGTTATGTGCCGTGCAGTCGGTTCTGACTCATAGTGACCCTGTACAGGGCTCCTGAGGCTGTAAATCTTTATGGGAGCAGAAAGCCTCATCTTTTTACCGCGGAGCAGCTGGTAGTTTCTAAGTGCTGACTGTGAGATTAGCAACCCCATTTATAACCACTACACTACCAGAGCTCCTTGTATAAGCCTATACCAGGTCATTATAAATAAGAATCTACTCAATGACCCTAAACAACAACAGTGATAACCAGAAGAATAGCAGGGCTTTGGAAGATCAAATGAACTAAACTTTTTTTTGTGAATTGTTGGTAAGTGCTTTGGAGTTGGTTCTGATTCAGAGTAACCCTATACACAACAGATAAAAAAATACTGCTCAGTCCTGGACTGTCCTCACAATCATTGCTATGTTTGAGCCTACTGCTGCTGCCGCTGTGTCAAACCATCTCCTAAGAGGTCTTTCTCTTTTTCATTGAACCTCCACTTTACCAAGCATGATGTTCTTCTCTAGGGACTGGTCCCTCTTAACAACATGTCTGAAATATGTGTGAGTAATAAAGTCTTACCATCCTGGCTTCTAAGAAGCATGTTGACTGTACTTCTTGCAAGACAGATGTTTTTGTTCATCTGGCAGTCCATGGTACTTTTAATATTCTTCAACACCATACTTCAAACGCATCGATTCTTCAACAGTCTTCCTAACTTATTGTCCAATTGTTACATGCATATGTAGTAATTGAAAATATAATGGTTTGGGTCAGGCACACCGTAATACTCAAACTGGTATTTTTGCTCTTGAACATTTTAAAAGGGTCTTTTGCATCGAGTTTACTTAATTAAAAACATCATTTGATTTATTGACTGCTGCTTTCTGTAAGTGTTGCTTGTAGATCTGAGCAAAATGTAGTCTTTAACAATGCCAAGCTTTTCTCCACTTATCATGATGTTATCTATTGATCTAATTTTGAGGATTTTTGTGTACTTATTTTTGAGGTGTAATCCATACTGAAGTCTGTAGTTTTGTTTTGTTTTTAAGGTTTTTACTGTGGATTGAGTGGAAGTTTACAGGGCATATTATCAGTTTTACATTCAACAAATCATACACCT
>NW_006408527.1:29774251-29777231 GCF_000296735.1 Chrysochloris asiatica | reverse complement strand
CATTTCTGATATTCTATTATTAATCGTTTGGACCTCTTTCTGTAGGTTTTGAATTGTTTCCAATGCTGTATTTATCTTATTTGATTGTTCCTGTAGTGCTTTCCTTACTTCTTCCTTATTTTTCTCAACTCCATTGTATAGTTTTTTGATACTTTTTATAATCATTTCTCTGAATTCTTACTCCGGCCCATCTTCCAGCATGGAGTGTAGGTCTATTTTCAGCTCATTTGCCTCAGTCACTTTATCTCGTTTCTGGACATGGGCAGATATGGTCATCTACTTCTGATTTTGGGGCATATTCTGGGGTTATCTGTGGCCTTAATACTTAGATGGGTGTGTATTTTGATATTTTTTATCCTTTCTGATTACCTTCATGTAGATGTGATCAGAAAATGGGCTTCCCTTTTCACTCTTTGTCTTGAGAAATTTCAAGATGCCACTGCTGGTCATTTTGATGTAACTTAAGATTTAATTTTCAGCCTATTTCCCTTTTTGTCTTCCTTTCCCACTCCATAATCCCCGTCCTGGCCTTTTTTCTAGTTATAAACAGTTCCAGAGATCTGTACGCATGCATAGTAGAACCCTCTGAAGATGGGGCTCCGGTGTCTACTTTCTCAGTTGTCCCTTTAGTCATCAGAATGGAGGTGCACAGACAGCAAGGGACCAATGAACAGATACCAAAAGAAAAGAATGTCCACACCTTTATCTCAGCGGTTCTGTCAGGCATCTGTGGCTGCTCTGATCCTTCCCCTGCTTGGTCTCACCCAAGATGGCAGCTCCTGGAGCAGTTGAGTGTCTTGAATTAGAAAGCAATGGATTTATTGCTTCTGCTACAAATTCCCCTAGCTTTAAGCCATTCAGCCTTCTAAATATTCCTTAATATGTGGCTCAGAGTTCTGGGACCATCCCCTGAGCCTGCATGGTCCTGTATTCTGTGTTGTTGCTGATGGAGCTTCTTACTGCACTTCCACTTGATCTGCCATCTTGTTTGTTCTCCAAAGTCTGTAGTTTTGATCTACACCTGAATGTATTTTTAAGTCCACTTAGCTTCCAGCAGGTTGTATCATCTGCATATCAAAGGTTGTTAATGAGTCTTTCTCCAGTCTTGAGGTCATGTTCTTCTTCATTTAATTCAGCTTCTCAAATTATTTGCTCAGCATACAAATTGAATAAGTGTAGGGAGAGAATACAACTCTGACCTATATCTTTCCTGATTTTAAACCATCCAGCATCTCGTTATTCTGTTTGAACAATTGTCTCTTTGTCTATGTACAGGTTCCTCATGAGCACAATGAAGTTTTCTGGAATATACATTCTTCACAATGCTATACACAGTTTGCCATGATCTACACAATTGAAAGTCTTTGCATAGTCACAGAGTCAGAAAGTGAACATCTTTCTGACATTTTCTGTTTTCAGCCAACATCCATTTGGTATCAAAAATGATATCTCTTATTTCATGTCCTCTTCTGAATCAGGATTGTATTTCTGGCAGTACAGTTCCCTGTCAATGTACTGCTGCAACCATTTTTTAATTTTCTTCTGCAGAATTTTACTTGCATGTGATACTAATGATATTGTTTTACAATTTCCGCATTCCACTAGTTTACCTCTCTTTGGAGTGGGCACAAATATGGATCTGCTCCAATCAGTTGGCCAGGTAGTTGTCTTCCAAATTTCTTGGCATAGTTGAGTGAGCACTTCAAGTACTGCATCAGGATGTTGAAAGATTTAAATTTGCTTCCGTCAGTTCCTGAAGTCTTGTTTTTCACTAGTGCCTTCAATGCTGCTTGGACTTCTTTCTTCAGTACCATTTTGATCATTTGCTGCCTTTCAAATGGTTGAACATAGCCCATTTCTTTTTGATACAGTGACTCTGTATTCCTTTCATCGTTTGATGTGTCCTGGTGTGGCACTGTGGGTTAATGCACCGGACTGTAAAGTCTGTTTGACTGTAAGGTTGGCAGTTCAACCTCACCAACTGCTACTCAGAAACCCTATACAGGGTTGCTGTGGGTCGGAACCGAGTCAACAGAACTTCACCCAACAAATATCATTCAATATTTTGCCCATACAATCCTTCAGTGTCGCATGTTGAGACTTGAGTTTCTATTTCAGTTCTTTCAGCTTGTGAAATGTTGAGCATGATTTTTGTTTTTCTAACTCTAGGTCTTTGTGCATCTCATTATAATACTTTATTTTGTCTTCTTGACTTGAACTTTGAAATGTTCTGTTCAGCTTTTACTTCCTCATTTCTTCCATTTGCTTTAGCTTCTTTTATGATTAGATTACTTTAATAAATATAATTTAAGTCAAATAAATTAATTGATACAAAAAGCTGTGTTACTCTTTCCTCAAATTACCCTTTTATAAGGAAAATAATTATATTTCTCAAGGCATTAACACATTTGTGGGAAATATTTTAACTCATAATGTTGGCATCTGCATATAAATATCAATTAATTTATTTCTCCAGTAAGTTGAACAACTTGAACTGGATATGAATCTCTGAAGTGAAAAACACGTACAGCAAGCTGCATTTAAACAGGAAATTTTTCATATAAAAACATGAAGAAGGAATTTTAGAAACAGAAAAATAAAAAACAAAACAGAAACCCACAAACAAACCGAAAGAAACTAGGACTTTTTTGGGAGGGGAGAGATTTCCTGTTGCTTTATGATAGAGTATTAGCACCATCTAGTGGAATCAAAATATATCTTCTGAAATTGTAAAAAAAGTATTTTAATGTGGAGTCACTTAAATAAATATGCATTGTGCTAAGTGTCTTAGAATTTGCAGTTTAAAAAGTAATGGGCTGGGTAGTACTAAAAGTATAGGTCTTTTTTTGCAAAATAAGAATCATACTGTGTAGGTAGATTTTATTGCTTTAATATTTTTATTGTGAATTATAAAATAGAATAGTGAATAAAATGTGAATGTACTGAATAGTAAATAATTATAGTCTCCCCATGTCACTTA
>NW_006408527.1:29772447-29774140 GCF_000296735.1 Chrysochloris asiatica | reverse complement strand
TATAGCTATGATAATTCTATAATATTTAATGCATTTAATATCTGTTTATTTAATGTAATTCTTATTTCCATTTATCTCATTTTGTGGCATTGACTTGCATATATTATGTTTTCTGTTTGCTGATGGACATTGGGATTGTGTCTATTTTTGTCTGTTAATAAGCAATTCTGCTGTTGCCAGCATGAAACCCTATTTACATGTGCATGAATTGCTCTAAGACATATTCCTAGGAATAAAATTGCTGAGCACATTTCCAATTTTTTTTAAAACAAAACAAAAAAACATAGTATTCCATTTCCTTCCAATTGTAGGGGAATTTTGACCTTTAAGTTTTGCCAATGGCATTTTTTTTCTCTTATATTTGGGTTATTATGGTTTTAACTTTAACTTTCAGTTTTAGCAATTTATCATATGTCTGTTTATCCTAATGATTTTCTCTTTGGTGTAGTACCTGCTGAAGTCCTCTGTCCATAGTCTTTGTTTTTTGGGGAGGTTTTTCCTAGTCTTGTCTGGTTTTAGTAGCAAGGTTATTTCTCCTTGAATGTTTTATACAAATACCTGGGAGGCCAACTACTTCTAAAAAATGAGTCTAGAGATTTATCTGTTGAAATTTAAAAATCTTCTTTAGTTAATTTTAGCAATTCTTATTTTTTTCTAGGAATTTGCCTATCTCTTGAGATTTTCAAATATATAAGGATATAATATCCTTTTAACATGTTCTTAATCTTTGCAAGATTTCTAGTGGTCTTCCTTTTTTATTTTTGATCATAGTTATTTGTGCCTTTTCTCTTTCTTTTTCTTGATTAATCTTGCCTAGATTTTATCAGTTTTCTTTAACTTGTCTAAGAAGTCAAAATTGACTCCATGACAGTGACTTTAATTTTGGTTTTTTGTTTGTTAAAGAAGTAACTTTTGACTTGATTGTTAATGTCACTCTCTCTCTCTTTAATTTAATTTGTTTCTTTTCTTTTCCTTATTTACTACTTAGTAATTTTTTCAGTTGTTGATATTTTATTATCTTTTTAAGTATGCGTCTCATTTCTGACTTTTTGCTCCCATTCTCCTAATTAATACATTTAAATATAATAAAACTGTGCATGCATTAATTTATTTTGGGGATATATTTATTGAGCACTGTTCTAAATTCTTAGGAAGAAAAATATATAAAATATATATAGCTGTTACAGTGCTTCATTGTAATAGGAAATCGTCGTGATCGTGATGGGCTGTCGAGTTGGTTCCGACTCATAGCGACCCCGTACAGGGGGTTTCCAAAGCTGTAAATCTTCACGGGAGAAGAAAGCCTCATGTTTCTCCCGGAACACCTAGTAGTTTCGAACTGCTGACTTTAAGGTTCACAGCCCCATTCGTAGCCACTACACGACCAGGGAACGTTTGTAGTAGGAAAATTGGCTATTAAATTAGTATTCATAAAGATGAGTTATGAATCATGTCTTGAAGTGCCGTTGAGTCGGTTACAACCCATAGCGACCTTGTATAGGGTTTCTGAGGAGCGGCTGGAGGGTTTGAACCGCCAACCTTGCTGTTCAAACTGACTTTACAGTCAAGGACATTAACCCGCCACGCCACACCAGGACTCCAATGCATCTTGTTGTTGTTATTGTTGTTGTCAGGTGCCATCGAGTGGGAACCGACTCATAAGGACCCCATGCACAGCAGAACGAAACAATGT
>NW_006408527.1:29745980-29768167 GCF_000296735.1 Chrysochloris asiatica | reverse complement strand
CTCATGACTGATCTGGATATGTTCTTTTTGACGATGAATGCTACACCCTTCCTTTTCAATTTTTCATTCCCTGCATAGTAACCATGTGGTTGTCAGATTCAAAATGGCCAATACCAGTCCATTTCAGCTCACTAATGCCTAAGACATTGATGTTGATACGTTCCATTTCATTTTTGACAACTTCCAATTTTCCCAGATTCCACCTGTCCACCATGGGTGACCCTGCTGGTTATTTAAAATACCGGTGGCATAGCCCTCAGAATCACAGCGACTCAAGCCACCACAGCACGGCAGATGAGTGCATCTTAGATAAATAAAAATAATAATTTGACTCGACCGAACCAAGTGAGAATCGACTCGACGGCACTTCACAACAGCAACATGATGCATAAGTCATCTTTATGAATACTTATTTAATAACCAATTTTCCTATGGTTTTTCCAATGAAACATTGTAAAAGCTATATATATTTTATATATATTTCTTCCTCAGAACTTAGAACAGTGCTCAGTAAGTATATCCCAAATTAATGAAGAAATAATAAATTAAAAAAGAAATAATAAATTAAACAGGTTGTTATTAAGTGACAATCCTTTATAGGGTTTCAGAGGAATAGCTGGTGGGTTTGAACTGCAGACCTTGTGGTTTGCAGTCACAACTAAAAATAGATTTTTGTTATTGAAAATTATTTTCGTTAATTTTATATAGTGAATTTATTTACAAAGTGATCAAAATTTTTATAAGATAAAATATATGGCAGAAGTGTGAATGAACCTATAACTTCATGGGTATCTTAAAAGCAAATTTGTCTTAAATATACTGTAATTTTTGAGTCCTGGGGTTCTGCTGAAGGTTAATGTGCTACACTGAAAAGTCAGTTTGAATCTCAAGGTCAGCAGTTCAAGCTCATCAGCTGTTCCTCAGAAACCCTATGAAGGGTAGCTACAGGTCAGAACCAATTTGACAGCAGTTAAAAACAGCAACATACTGTAATGTTAGTTATTAATTTAAGCACCAATTTTTTTTGTTTTGTTTTTATTGTTTACAGATTGTCAAGAACCTCCTCCAAAAAAAGATTCAGAAATTCTGACCGGTTCCTGGCCTGACAAAGCTTATCCAGAAGGTACTCAGGCTATATATAAATGCCGCCCTGGATTTCGAACTCTTGGAAGTATTATAATGACATGCAAGAATGGAAAATGGGTTGCTCTTAATCCATCCAGGATTTGTCAGAGTAAGTACTTTACTAATTTGTGAAACTTGTGAAATATTGGAAGTTTGATATTGTAATAATTTGGGCTGAAATATGTAAGTATTGTCATTTAAATATCAGAAAAACCACTATAATTTTTTAAAAAAGGGTTATGATCTCATAAAAAGTCAACAAATATATATATATATATATTATTTATAGTCAATTTTAAAATTCTATTTTAAAAAATATCTTCACAGCTGTTGTCTAATAAATAAAATGTTTTGTTCCCCAACTCCTACATAAAATGTACTTTCCATTGTTACATAATAATTTGAGTTTTTTTTGTTTTTTTGTTTTTTAATATTCCATTATAGGAAAACCTTGTGGACATCCTGGAGATACTCCCTTTGGTTCATTTCAGCTCACAGTAGGAACAGAATTTGAATATGGAGCAAAGGTTGTTTATACGTGTTCTGAGGGGTATGTAGACAATCAAAAACAAGCCTTATCATTTAAATAGTCAAATAAGAACTGTATTAGTCAGTATATTTGACGATTAGTCCATTTTCTATAAGCATTAATGTAAATAGCCACAAATAAGATAAAAATTTGGATACCATATAACATTGAAAAATTAGAGTAAGTTTTCATTACTCTGATATGGTTTCATTGAAGGAAGAAGGTGAGAAGATAGAATGCAAATAAGTAAGCATTCACCCCAACACATCTTCACCATATTCTGCTATGTGCAGAGCATGTGGGAACATATTGGGGATATTAGAATTGTAAGAAAGTTACATTATATGGAACCTATTTTGAGAAGATCTTAAAAAATATAGAGGCAATAGAAACTTTTGCACAATAATAATAACTACAGTTGCCTAGTACCAATAATCTTAAGTATAGCACAGAATTAGGCAACATTTCAGTCTGTGATACATAAAGTCATTATGCGTTGGATCTGACTCAAGGCAACTAACAACAACGTTACCTAAATTCTGTGGGCTGCAAATTATTCTAATTACTTGGAGCAAAAGTACTTCTCTCTTTAGACTCATTGACTCCATATACTTTGACCATCTTCTGAGTTTTCTTAGCTCATTTCAACATTGTTAATCTCTCTATAATTCTCAACTAAATTAGCAATTTTCTATGTAGAATGTTTACTTCAGGAGAAAACCAGAGTATCACTATAGTTTTATACTATACAGGATAAACAGGATCAAGAAATTACATATGGAATCTTAGTATTCTACCATCATTTATGTCTTAATTTGAGGCAAGCAGGTATAGTAATTTAAAGGTCAGGTTTACAATTAAGCCTACATTCCAAAACTCCACCATTCAAAAACTGTGCATTTA
The DNA here is from genome assembly GCF_000296735.1 of Chrysochloris asiatica. Classification (NCBI taxonomy): domain Eukaryota; kingdom Metazoa; phylum Chordata; class Mammalia; order Afrosoricida; family Chrysochloridae; genus Chrysochloris; species Chrysochloris asiatica. The sequence continues at coordinate 29,765,610 of NW_006408527.1, read as the reverse complement.
TTTTCTTTAATAGCTTTTCACTCCCATTTCCTCACATTACATGTACCACAGGATTTCTGAGAGAAATAAATGATATATATTTGAAACCCACAGAAGACTTGATGTGATATGGTTAAAAAAAAGAAAGAAAGAAAAACAAAAAAGGGAACCCTCAAATAAAAAGAAAACACAAACCAAACAGTTGCCATGAAGTCAACTCCATCTAATGGCAACCCATGTGGGTCAAATTAGAACTATGCTCCATCAGGTTTTCAGTGGTTGGTCTTTCAGAAGAAGCTCTCCAGACTTTTCTTCTGAGGTGCTTCTGGGTTGATTCAACTTCCAAGCTTTTTGGTTAGCAGTTGAGTCTCTTAACCATTTGCAGCATCCATGGGCTCCTATGATATTGTAGGCAATTGCTAATATTAGTTCTTCTTTTAATATTTTCTAGGTCACTACCTGAGGATTCTATTCCAAGTACAATTTTATCTCAACTGTCAATCATTACTGCTGACATTACACAAAACCAAATAGATGAGATTACATAGGCATGGCCTTTCCAATTTACTTCTCGCTTTATGGCTGAAATATCCCTGTCATTGTAGCCCCGTTTGGCCCATTTAGGTTTGGTCCTCAGCCTGGCAAAGAGTAGACTTCTTTCACTCCATTCCCTAAGAATAAGTAATCCATAATATTTATAATTTTGTGAAGAAAGTAGCTACACACTTTCCTGTTTCTACTTATCTCATGTTTGCCTCCTTTGTTCTATGCACATTATGAGTCAGTCCTGGTTCAAACCATCCATGAGCGAAACTGTCTCCACTACTCAGGATGGGCCTCCAAATGAACTAGGTACCTGTCAGTGAAACAAGTCCTTGGACCATCCAGGGTCAGTAAACTTAAGTTGTTGTTAAGTGCCATTGAGTCGATTCTGACCCATAGCCACCCTGGGTTTAGGGTTTCCAAGGAGCAGCTGGTGAGCTTGAACCACCGACCTTGCAGTTCAAACAACTTTGCAGTCTGATGCATTATCCCACAGGGCCACATCAGGACTCCACACAAACATAAGTATATTATGTTATTTTCAAAAGTTACTGAGGTGGTGTTATACCCATCTGAGGAATGTAAATCTTTTGACCCCATATTGAAATCTGACGGTAGAACAACAGTAAACTCTGCATCCCTGGTTTCTGGTAGTCAACCTGTTTTTTGGTCCCTTGTCCTCAACCACCTTTCCTATGCTAAATACATATTTAGTTGAATATCTGCCACTTACAAGGATTCCTAGTGTGGTTAATGCACCAAACTGCAAGATCGGTTTGAATCACAAGGTTGGTGGTTCAAGCTCACTAGCCACTCCTCAGAAACCCAATACATGGTCACTATGAGTGGAAACCGACTTGACAGCACTTAACAACAACAACAACCAGGTATTCCATATGGATAGCCAGTTTCATTGCCCTGTGGGCTAGTAATCTTAAAGAGACTGCGAAAAGCTTTCCTGGTATTTAGCCAAAGCACATTAGCCTTTACTTTTCCCCAACCACCAATATGTGGGCAATTTCTCTCTATTTCTTCCCATCTACATGGGTCATGAGTCCTGGAGTAGCATTTTAGGTTAATGTGCCAGACTGCAAAGTCATTTGATATGCAAGGTGGGCAGTTCAAGCTCAACAGTCACTCCTTAGTAATCCTATGCAGGGTTGTTATGGGTCAGAATTGACGGAACGACACATAATAACAACATATGGGTTATGGTGTGCCACCGTAGGCCAACGCGCATTATTGCAAACTCAGTTTGAACCACATGGTTGCCAGTTCAAGCTCACCAGTTGCTCCTTGAAAACCCTATACAGGGTCGCTATGGGTCGAAACTAACTCGACGGCACTTAACAACAACAACAACAACAACATATGAGTACTGAGATCTCTCTGTAGAACTTCGGTGAATTCTTGGAAGAGCTTTGGGTGGATCTCTGGAGCGGGTAGAGAATGTGAATCAGGAAATTTGCTTTTCATCTTGGAAGGAGTAATCCTTCCAAGTAAGGAACTCAGAGAAATACCTTAATGGTTAATTATTTCTTTTATTCTATGTGTTAGGAACATGGAGTAAATTCTTGACTACAAAGTTTTAATATATTGAAATGTTAGGAAAAATCAACAATGGTAAAAGAAATAAACATTTTCTTAGGGGGAAAGTTTGCTTGTTTTGCTTGAACAATGAGAATAACAATCCTTATTTGCAGTTGAAGGGAACCTTTGTCTTTTTCATTTTATTTGTACATTTATGAATATCTGTTTTCTAAAACATAACTCTCTTATGGTGACCAAAATTCCTTCTCTTTAAAAAAAAAAAAAAAAACTGTTTCTGCCTCCAGGTGTCCACTGTGATTAAATTCTTCTCTGTAATAAAGGAAATGCTCAGACTTGTTAATGGAAAGGGGTACTTTGTCTTGATCTTAAGTCTCTGGCCTTATTTGTTCATCCCGTTGTTGACCCGAGGAATTTAGATTAAAGTACAACATTTTAGATGGGAAGGACAAGCTTTTTGAGTTGCTAAAATGAGATAAATTAGATATTGTGTGGATTATGTAAGGACATTGGACTTATTGACCACACTCTGGGAAAATTTCTAAGATGAAGAGAAATTGACAAGTATTAAGAAACAAACTGCACACTAATGATTTTGCCTTTCACTTCTTTTAGTCATGTAGAAAGACCAAGACATAAAATTTACACAATATTACAATGATAGATTATAGAAGGCAGAGATGTGGAATAGGACTTGGGGAGATGAACATATGAGTGGCTGTTGGTTACAATGTTTTCACCTTTTTTTTTTCCTAAAAAGTTGTTAATTGAGTTGTAGTTTACATGGGAGGACATCAGTTTTGCACTCATGCTCTCATATTTCATTTCATTACAATGATTACAACCCCCTCCATTCATCACCATTCAACAGTATTTACTTCTATTCCCTGTGGTTTATTTATTTTTAATTTTGATGAACACAAATACTCTCAGGAATATATAATCATTTAAACAACCAAGGGTGCATTCTACAAGGCAGCCTCCTGGCCACCAGCACACAGCCTTTCTCTTTCCATGTGTCTAGACCTCAGCTGCTGTCTCTCTTAATGTTATCATCTTTGTCTCCATCTTGGTTGTCATTGCTTCTCTGGATAGGGTCCCACATTCTGTTCATGCTCTTCTCCCTTGATGGTCCTAGGGTCCTTTGTTCTGGGAATGTAAGATTAGGTACTCACTCTGTTGTGTTACAAAACGTCTACCTTTATAGTTGTGACAATCGTGATTAGTCATGGTAACAATTACTATTGAATCATAAGACTCTTATCCCCATCTACTTTCACCAGACCCGTGTAGACTAGATGGAAAGTATTCACTGGGTGTTCTACCTTCTCCTGAACACTCTTAAACTATACTCCCTCTTGAATACCTGTAAGTCAGTCACTTTGTGCCTTTATAGCGCCCCCCTCCCCGCCCATTTTAGGTGTCCAGTGTCTAAGTTGCTTTTCCCTATCAACCTTAGTACAGAGGGATAGGTTTGATCCCTCTCAATTGGTATTTTGAGCTACTGCATTCGTAAGTATAAATCAAGTTCATCAAATGGTAGTGATTTACACTGGTTTCCTTTATCATATTTCTTTATCTTTCTCTATTCGAGTTCTGATCATCAAGCCATTAAAGCTAGGTCAAATGGGAACTATCTGCAGGTTCGGGCATTCTTGTGCATCTCCCCTCACTTCATATCAGCTTGATGCTTTGCTATCAGCTCTAGTCCTACATGGTTATGTCCTTGTTCATGGGCTTAGGAGGTCTCACCACACTTTGAAACAATCAGCCCTTCCTTTTCTCTCTCGTTTCCAGGTCGATGGGAGTCTATGGAATGTGGTCAAACTCAGCCCATATCTTCATTGCTGCCTTTTTCTCGACTTCCACTCACAAGTAGACCAGCATGGTCTCCATGAAGCTTACATGCCTCCTCGTGTGTTGCCTTTGAGTTTTAATCTTGGAGAGGGGTTTATCCTGAGGGACTTTATTGCTTGCCTTGATGGTTCCCTGGCAAATAGCTTGCTTGTTCTTATAGTAGCCAATCAGACTGTTGTTTTTGTTTTCAATTTTTCCTGCTGGTCTTTTATTCAGGAAGTATCTTCTGTGCCTCTAGCTACTTCAGGCTGGTCTGTCTATCCTTTCAAGGTGAGGCTAAGGATTCCACCTAAGGTCCTATATACTACAAAGGCTCCTCAAGAAGCCTATTTTGCTGGGCAAGTTCCGGAACCCCTATTAGGCATTCCAATCAGTTATAGGCTGAAGACGGGCTAATACATTTTCTTTATAATGTTTCCCTATATTCCTTTCAGGAGTCCTGGTGTGGCACTGTGGGCTAATGCGTCAGATTGCAAAGTCATTTGAACCGCAAGGTTGGTGGTTCAACCTCACCAACTGTTCCTTGGAAACCCTAAACAGGGTCACTATGGGTCGGAATCATCTCGATGGCACTTAACAACAACAACATATTCCTTTTATCCTACTCAAGTGTCCATTTTACAATAGTAAGCAAGGGAAACCAACATTCATAAGAAAGTTAAGCACCTTAACATCATTTCCCCTCTTTTGCCCATTTTTGCTTCGACCCCTGTATCACAGAACCCTATTGTCCCGAGTTTGAACATACATCACTATTTACCTCTGTCCCATTTAGCCCATGCAAACCTGCTTAAGTGTTACCTATCTACCTTGTTCTTCCATCCCCTTGTGTATTGCCCTCCCCAACACCTGAATGATAATGTGTCTATCCCCTACCCTGTGCTCTACTGTCCTCTCCCTCCCAACCCTGGTAATTAACCAAGATTTTTTTTTCTTTTGTTTAGTATGAATATCTTTTCTTAAGCTTCATATTTTTTATTTCCACGGTCTTCTTTAATTTTCATTTTCTTACTATGCTGTGAAATATTAATTTTCTTTGAATTTACCCTATATTCGATTAACTTTTTCTTCCATTTTAAAACAATCTACATTTCCCTGCAATCTACCTGATCTCCTCATCACCTAAATCTCTGTTCCTATATTTTACCTTCTTTCACGTTATAATTGTTCTGAACATAGACTGACCTCCCAGATCCTCTGAATTTGTTCTTGTAGTTTTGTTCTATTCTGGATTCTTCTGTCGATTGGGTTCTGGGTGCTGCTGCCATGTATGTCAATCTCTGGTTGTTGTCTGTTCTTATTGGTTCTCAGTACAAAGAATTCCTTTTAGGATGTTTTGAAACACTGGATTTTCTTTAACAAAGTTCCTTAGCTTCTGTTTGTCCTGAAATGTTTTTATTACACTGATGTATTTGACAGTTTTGCTGGTTAGACAACTCTTGGTTGGCAGTTTTGTTTTGTTTTTTCTTTCAGTGTTTTTTATATGTCTCCCTATTACCTTCTTGCCTGCATGGTTTCTGTTGAAAGATCAGAGCTTAATCTTATTTGCTTGCCTTTGTATGCTGTATTTCTCTTCTCTTTAGCTGCTTTCAAGATGCTTTCTTTATCTTTGATTTTGGAGAGCTTGATTATTATATGTCTTGGTGATTTTCTTACGGGGGTCTATCTTTCCTGGGGTTCATTGAGCTTCTTGAATGTGTATCTTTTTGTTTTTCAGGATGTTAGGGAAGTTTTCTTCCATCAGCTCTTCAGTGATCTCCTCTGTGTTCTTCAGTGATTCTTCCTGTACCAGAATTCCAATAGTTTGCAAGTTATTCCTCTTCATGTCTTCATGTTGTTCTTATTATTCAAATCAGAGTAACTGTAGCAGGTGTTGGCTGTTTATCTGGGGTATAGCAGCTGGTTTGGGCTCTTGCCTGGATGGTGGGGTTTTGTAGGGTGTGATTGTAGCTTGGCTGTATGACCACAATTGCTGTCTCTTCTTGGGTAATGCAGGGAAAGAAAGAGCTCCCCCAAGGTAAAAGGAACCAAAAAACAAAAAACAAAACCACAATAGCAAAAATAAAAAATAAACAGATTGGATACTACAGTCTGTAATTGAAAAAAAAATAAAATAAAATAAAAATAAAAGCCTTAGGTAAATGTGAGTATGACTTTAATGCCCTTTGCTCAGCTGGCTGGAATCATTCTTGGAGACCGTTCAGTGTAAGCAGCACCTGTTGATTCCTCCCCCTTCTTACATTCTGCATGCTGTGGTCTTTGGTGAGCAGATCCTGTTAGCATGGGTAGTAGAATCTTCCAGGGGTAGCGGGTGTCCACTCTATCAGACACCTCCTCTAGTCACCAGAGTGGAGGGGCACAGACATTGAGAGACCAATGAACAGGAAAAAATGTTCACGCCTTTGTCTCTGATGATCTGTCAGACCTCTGTGGTGAGAATCCTCCTTTGATCCAGCTCCTGCTCTGTCACACCCAAGCTGGCCATTCTGGCACCTTCTGGCAGTTACAGATCAGAAAACACCTTTCTTGCTTCTACTACAAATTCTACTAGCAGTAAGCCTTCGATCCTTCTAAATATTCCTTTATATGTAGTTCAGAGTTCTGGGACTGTCCTCTGAGCCTCGTTGGTCCGGTGTTCTGTGTTATTACTATTGGAGTTCTGCACCATGCTTCTCCCTAATCCACCATCAAGCCCTGCCCTTCTTACCTTTTTGTGTGTGTGGTGGTTGGTAGAGTTTATTATGTTAATATGTGTAGCAAATTAGCTATTAAAACAAACAAAAAACTTTGCTGGTGGTCAAGGCCCAATTCTGACTCATAGCAACCATATAGGATACAGTAGAACTGTTCCACAGGGTTTCAAAGGATATATGTATATATATAATACACATATATATACATATATACGTACATATATATATATACACACACATACACTTATATATGATTAAATTATTTATTTGAATTCCTTAAATATATATATATATTTAAAGGCTGTACATATTTGCAGAAGAAAACTGACACATCTTTCTTCCACTGACTGGTCGATGTGTTTGAGCTGCAGAACTTTTGGTTAGCAGCCAAGTACTTGATCACTGTGCCACCAAGTCTCCTTAACAAATTAACTAACTCAATTAAAAAAAATAATAATAAGTGTACTACTCACAAAATGTAAATGAGATTGTATCATAAACCAAAGAATATGATTTTTCAAAGTCCATGTACCTAAGTGCCTAAAGGTCTTCCTTAAGAAAGAAAGAAGTTCAATGGAAGGAAAGAAAGAAGAGAGGTAGGTAGGGAGAGAAGAAGAAAGAGAGACAGGAAAGAAAAATGAAGTTAGACAATACACCTGTTACTAATTTTTTTCTGAAATGGAACTTTCTTGAACTTAGAACTGCAATCATACAATGTCTCATGATTCTGTTACTTTTGGATTTTCAGGTATCAACTGCTAGGTTCAATTGATTATCGTGAATGTGAACCAGAAGGATGGACCAATAATATTCCTTTATGTGAAGGTAGATGTAAAATGTTTCAAAATTATATTTAAATACCTAAGCAATAAAATATTTCTCAAAATGCCTTACATTAAAATATTCTCAAAATTTATGATTAAATTATTTCTTATTTGAGTTATTTATTTTTATGTTTTCTTGATGTTGTTGGTAAGTGCCATGGAGTCAGTTCCAACTCATAGAGACCCTTTATAAGGTTTCTGAGGATCCACTAATGGGTTTGAATGAATGACCTTGTGGGTAGCAGTCCTGTGCTTACATTGCAGAGCCACCAGGACTCCTTTATGTTTTTTAGTACAGTGCAAAGAGTAAGTTTACTCTTTTCACTGCTACTTCCTTTTGTGCTTAATAACAAATATGAATATAGCTTAATCTAACCTAATTATAAAAGAATTAAAGATTAGGAAATCTAAGACGCATTTTATTCTCCTTCTGAAAGCTAACCACTAGAAATACATACAAGGATCATTATTGAAGTAGAGATAAGAATCTCAGCTTCATTAATGGACAAATACTTCTCCATTAATCAACCACCTGCAGGAATCTCTGGTAACAGCTGAAGTAGAGAACATGATATAGACATATCTCTCGCTTTCCTGACAAGGAAGATTTTATGGTGGTCTTAGTCTTACAGTAAAGAGGCAGAAATAATGGAGATCTTTGCCTTTCTTACTGATCCATGAAGCAAACAATGAAAGGGAGAGAAAAATGTGGATCTGTTTTCAATTTTGAGCCAGTAATACCAGTCTGTGCTCATTGTGGAAATAAATGAGTAAAAGACCAATCAGAAATCTCTTAGGATTGAATTTATTGAAGGTGATAGGCTAATCACTGGGGTTTATAATTTCCTAAAAGTTTTACGATATTAAAAGAGGCATTGTTCGTAAAAGGCCATGAAAGTTGGCCAAGGGATATTTTTTACATCACTGCATTGAACCTACTCATTCTTCAAGGGTAGCATTGACTGTTTTAAGAGAATTGTGTTGTGAATCCTTCTGCAGCCTAGTCTGCACCTTAGGTCTTGTCCTTTCAGACATTTTTTGTTGTTGTTGTTCTCAAAACTCAAAAAGCATTTAAAGGAATACAATTTGAAACCCTCAAAGGTGCCAGAACTGCCATTTTTGACACTAAGTATATAGAAGAGTGGAAAGTTCTTTGGGGAAGCATAAGAGAGACGGGTACATTGACTCCAGATGTACAGAATCCTAGATGATGGATATGTCCAAAAACAACAGATTCATATTTTGGTACTTTCTCGTCATATAATTATTTCATATAATAATTTTTTTACTTAACTTCATATACACACATGCACTTTTTTCTTGGTATAGTATTCAAAAGTCCTGGTGTGGCACTGTAGGATAAGCACTGGACTGCAAGGTCAGTATGAACCACAAGGTTAGTGGTTCAAACCCACCAGCTGCTCCTGGAAAACCCTATACAAGGTTGCTATGAATCAGAATCTACTTGATGGCACTTAACAACAACAACATTTAAAAAGTTATATTTATTTTTTCAGTTGTGAAGTGTTTACCAGTAACAGAACCAGAGAATGGGCGAGTTATCAGTGGTGCACTGGAACCAAACCAGGAATATTCTTTTGGACAAGTGGTACAGTTTGAGTGTGCTTCTCGCTTCAAGCTAGAGGGACCTAAAGAAATTCATTGTTTGGCAGATGGCTCATGGAGTGGTAAAATCCCAAAATGTGTAGGTAAGATGCACTTATATTTTATTGTATCTTTTGAATGTTTTTAACTTTTCCTATGAATATATTCATTTCAACACATTGGCCTTTATAAAGATTGTAAATACTACTAATCACTGACTTTTATTGAGCAAATCCTATTTCCCCTGTAATTGATGTAAGTCCTTTACATGTGCCTCTTATTTTATTGTCTAAAAAAAATTCAGTACTATTATTGTCTCTGTTTTATATTTAAAGAAACTAAGGCCCAAAGAACTTAAATCACTTACCCTGGGTACTGCACTATAAAAGGTAGAATTAAGATTCAAGCATAGGCTATCAATACAAAGCCCATACATGAACCATAATTATAGTACATTTAGTTTTCATAGGCTAAACAATAAATTGCTAAGCATTTCTGCTTCAGGATTTAGTACTGTAATATTGGTCTCCAGAGTATGCATTTTTTTTTTTATTTTAAAAAGCAATAATTTATTTCCACTGATACATTATGGTGACATTCTGATTTTAAATAACACTTCTAGGAGTGGCTTTGTTTTATATTTGCTATATTTGCACTGTGGCATACTAGTGTGACACTGTGGATTAATGTATTGCACTGCCAAGTCGGTTTGAACCACAAGATCTGAGGTTCAAACTCACGAATTGCTCCCCGGAACCATATACAGGATTGCTATGGGTCAGAACTGACTTGACAACACTTCACAAAAACAACAATGTTTGCACTGTGGATTTAATTTTTAAAATTGTATTAACTGAATTGAATCTGCTAAATAAATCTTTGCCTAAATAAAAAAATTCTGCAGTAAGCTGTCAGCCAAAATTTCTTCTTTAATTTATAATATTGCTGACCTGTGATTAGTATGAAACATTATGGTCAATGCACTTGATTTAGCACCATGCTTCATTGTACCAATACTCTGACAGAAATTTCTTCACTTTTAGATTTTTTTTCAACATCATCTGAATTTCCAAAATTCTTACATTTCCATAAACTAGTCTGGAGTCCTGGTGTGGCATCGTGGGATAGATAAATCACTGGATCAGAAGATTGGCTTGACTCACAAAGTCAGTAGTTCAAACTTATCAGCCACTCATTGAATATCCCATAAGGGTCACTATGAGTTGGAACAGACAAGACAGAACTTAACAGCAACAACAATCTAGTCTACCTCACAACAAGATCCATGCATTTCTATTCTTAGAAACCTTTTCTAACAAAACCAGCTCATAGAGTTAATAAATTAAACTAGTATTGATATTTAGCCTTTTGCTGCTGTTGTATGCCACTGAGTCAGTACCGACAACAGAATGAAACACTGCCCAACCTCACTATCATTGCTAGGACTGAGCCCATTGCTGCTGCAACTGTGCCAGTCCATCTTGGTGGGGATTTTCCTCTTTTTCTCTGACCCTCCACTTTACCAAATATGATGTCCTTTGGTCACTCCTGATAATATGTCTGCAGTGTGAGAGATGAAGACTGGCCATCCTGGCTTCTAAGGAGCACACTGGCTGCACTTCTTCCAACACAGATCTATTTGTTCTTTCTGCAGTCCATGGTACTTTCAATATTTTCCCTCAACACCATAACTCAAATGCATCACCTCTTCTATAGTCTTCCTTATTCATTGTCCAATTTTTGCATGCATATGAAGTTATTGAAAATACCATGGCTTGGCTCAGGTGCACCATAGTCCTCAAACTTTGCATTTCAACACTCTCTAGAGGTCTTGTGCTGCAGATTTGCCTAATGCAATATGCCATTTGATTTCTTGACTGCTGCTTCCATGAGTGTTCATGGTTGATGTGAGCAAAATGAAGTCTTTGATAACTTCAATCTTCTCTCCTTTTATATGGATGTTGTCATGAATCACACAGTTGGTCCAGTAGTGAGGATATTTATTTTCTTTATGTTGAGGTTCAACCCATACTGAAGTCTGTGGTATTTGATTTTCTTCAGTATACATTTTAAGTTTTCTTGTTTTCAGAATGCAAGGTTGTATTATCTGCATGCTGCAGGTTGTTAGTGAGTCTTCCTGCAATCCTGATGTCACATTTTTCTTCATATAATCTAGTTTCTCGGATTATTTGCTCAGCATATAGACTGAATAATTATGCTTAAAGAATACAACCCTGGCACACACCTTTCCTAATTTTAAACCATTTGATGCTCTCTTGTTCTATTTGAACAACTGCCTTCCCTAAGAGTCTGAAGTATTCAGTATTTGCTAGACTGAATATCCCACTACTCATCTGTTAGTTTGTCATACCATGGTGGCTTGTGTGTTTATGTGATTGTGGAAGCTATGCCATGGATATTTTAAATACCATAAAGATAATCAGGTTAGTAAATATTAAAACATGAAGAACACCAGAATCTTGTCAGATAGGATGCCAGAAGATGAGCTCCTCAGGTTGGAAGACACTCAAAATGTGCTGAAGAAGAGCTGCCTCCACGAAGCAGAGTTCACTATGATGAAGCAAATGGAGTAATACCCTCAGGACCTTCATTTGCTGATGGGGCACAACTCAGAATGAAGAAAAACAGTGGAAAATATCCATTAATAATCAGAACATGGAATGTATGAAGTAGTAGGCTAAAATAATTGGAAATTGTGAAAAATCAAATGGAGTGCATAAAGATCAATGTCCTAGGCATTAGTGAGTTGAAAAGGATTGGTATTGGCCATTTTACATCTGACAATCACATGGTTTATTTTCTCCTAATGAGAAACTTATCACAGTAAAGATACATGTTTATTTGTACAGTTGAAGAATATTACTGGCCACCAATTATTTAAAATGGGTTAACTTATACTCACACCAAATAAGATTAGCAAAATAAATTAATCAAAAATTTAACATTATTAAAACATGAATGATAAGAATAATAGATAAATCATTCATTAAGTATTCAAGTCAAAACAAATGATTGTTTTGTTTGTTTGATAATTTATATAATAAAACAAAAGTGATGTTTTTATATGAATGGGTCTTGGTCACGGTCCTTTAATGCTAATTATTATTTTGGAATTTGCTCTTTTCTCTTTAGAAATTTCCTGCCAAGTAAAAGAAATTAGAAATGGATTTTCTGTATCTCCAGACAGAAGTTATAAGGAGAATGAGAGATTTCAGTATAAATGTAACAAGGGATTTGAATACAGTGAAAGAGGAGATGCTGTATGCACTAAATCTGGGTGGCGTCCAACTCCTTCATGCAAAGGTTATGTTACATTTCTTCTCTATATCTTTTGTCATATAATTTTATCAATCATTTTATGTCATATTATCTTTTGAGAATAAACTCTTTATTTTTTGCTCAAGTGTAATATTAAATTTTGTAGGCATCACCTATTCTGGAATATAGTGATATAGTGATAGTTGAGATCATTGCCAAATATAGAATGCCATGAAGTGTGAGATGGCTGTATAGAAATAGAAGGATCAGGAATCCAAGGAGCAGAGATACATCTGAGATCAAGTATAATGGACAGATATGTGAGTGATAAAGCAGGAAGGAGATGAGCCTTAGTTCATTTTTATGTTACCTTTGTATTATGCTGAGATTATAGACTCTACTTTTTCATTTTCATGAATTACATCCTATTTCTTTTTAGAAGTCGTATGTAATCCTCCTGTTATTGAAAATGGTTCCTTCAAACCTGTAAGGATTACACATAGAAGTGAAGATCAAATCACCTACATGTGTAAAGATGGCTTTTATCCTACAACCAGGGGAAATACAGCACTGTGCACTAGCAGTGGCTGGGTACCTACACCAAGATGTAGTTGTAAGTTCCAATTATGTCTTGATCTGTTTCTTTAAATTCTGAAAGGACTTTCTATTAAAAATGAAAATTCATAGAAACAATATGAGTTAGTATTTCTCTAACTGTGTGTGTAAAATAAAGTCCTTTTAGGTTCTTTGCTTATCAAAGTAGGCATTTCTACGTATAATCAAAAACATATTTTTGTATGTTAAATTCTCTTAATTGTTTAGCTGCTTAATAGGAACATGTATCTCTAAGTATTAGAATTCTCCCAATATCTGAATTAAAAAACTGAGGAATAAAAGTACCAACAAACTCCTAGTATATCAGTTAATCTATTGCCGTGCAAAAAAATTTACCTAAAAATGTATTGGCTTAAAAAGATAAAACTATATTATCTCACAATTTCTACAGGTCAAGAAATTGAGAGTGGCTTGGCTGACTTTTTCTGAGCCAGACTCTTGTTGTTTTGATTACGGTATATCTGATGACTTGACTGGACTGGAAGATTTATTTTTGAAATGGCTTTTGGGAGGAGACATCACTTTCTTGCCACATGGGTCTCTCATAGAGGGAGAGTTACATTTCCTCACAGCCAGTGATCTGAGAAAGAGAGGAAGAAGCTGTGTTGGCTCCTATGACACATTGTCACTTCAGCTATCTATTCTTTAGAAGTGAATCACTAAGTCCAGCTCACACTCAAGTGGAGGAAAGTGTTGTTATTGCTAGGTTCCTTTGAGTTGGTTAGGACTCATATTGACCCAATGCACACAGATGAAACACTACCCAGTCTTGCCTCATCCTCATAATTGTTCTGTTTGACCCCATTATTTTTGCCACTGTGTCAATCCACCTCTTTGGTGGTCTTCTTCATTTTCACGGACACTTCAGTGTACCAAACATGATGTCTCTTTCCAAGGACTGGTCCCGCCTGAAAATATGCCCGAAGTATGAAAGACAAAGTCTTATCATCTGGGCTTCCAAGGAGCAATTTAGCCATACTAATTACAGAACAGGTTTATTTGTTCTTCTGGCAATCCATGATATTTTCAGTATTCTTTGCAAAAACCATAATTCAAATACATCAATTCTTCTATGGTCTTTCTTACTCATTGTCCACTCTTTATCGCATATGTAAAGCAACTAAAAATACCATGACTTGGATCAGGTGCACCTCAGTCTACAAAGTAACTTCTTTGTTATTTAACACTTTTGCAGCAGATTTGCCAAATCCAATATATCATCCAATTTTTTTGACTGTTGTTTCCATGAGCATTGATTGAGGAACCAAGTAAAATGAACAGTTTGACGATTTCAGTATTTTCTCCATTGATTATGATGTTATTCATTGCTCCAGTCGTGAGCATTTGCATTTTCTCTACATTGAGGTGCACCCTATACTGAAGGCTATAGTTTTTGATCTTCAACTTCACTTCCAGCAAGCAATGTTGTGACATCTGCATATCACAGCTTGTAATGGGTCTTCCTCTGATCCTGTTGCCATGTTAGTCATATAATCCAACTTCTTTTATTATTTGTTCAGCATATAGATTGAATAAGTATGATGAATGCATACAACTTTTGGCACACACCTTTCCTGATTTTAAACCATTCAGTATCCCTTGTTCTGTTCTAATGACTGCCTGTTAGTCTATGTATAGGCTACTAATGAGCACAATTATGTGTTCTGAAATGCCCATTCTTTGAAATGCTAGCCATAGTTTGTTATGAACCACACAGTCAAAAGCCTTTGCACAGTCAATAAAGCACAAGTAAACATTTTTCTGGTATTCTCTGCTTTTAACCAAGATCCATGTGAAGTCAACAAGTGCACTTCCTCTTCCAATCTTGGCTTGAATTTCTGGCAGCTCCCTGTCAGTGCACTACTGTAACCATTTTTAAATTATCTTCAGCAAAATTTTACTTTCATGTGATATTAATGATGGTGGTAGGGGTGTGCCATGGAGTCAGTTCCTACTCATAGTCACCCTGTATACGGTTTCCAAGGCTATAAATCCTTATGATAGCAGAAAGCCTCATCTTTTTCGTGTTGAATGGCAGGCAGTTTAGAACTGCTTGCCTTGAGGTTAGCAGCCTGACTCATAACTCCTAATGCTACCAGAACGAGGGTTAAATCCCCTATGCTTCTAGAACTAGGGTTAGATTATTTCTTCATTCTGTTGGGCTACCTTTCTTTGGAAGGGGCACAAATATGAATCTGTATGAAACTGCTTACCAAATGATGTCTTCTAAATTCTTGTCATAGAAGATTGGCTGCCTCAGTTTCTTGATACATTTCAATTTGTATTCTGTCAAATAAAGGAGCTTATTTTCCATCAGTTTCTTCAGTGCAGCTTGGACTTCTTTCAATGTCATCATCAATTCTTGATCGTATGTTACCTCTTGAAATGGTTGAACATGGATCATTTCTTTTTGGTACAATGACTTTGTAAATTCCCTTCATCTTTTGATGCTCCCTGCATATTCCAGTATCTGCTCATAGTATCCTTCAGCATTTCAACGTGAGGCTTGAATTTTTCCTCAGTTCTTTCAGTGTTAGAAATGCTGAGCATGTTCTTCCCCTTTGGTTTTCTGACTACAGGTTTTGCACAGTCCATTGTAAATATATCAGAGACATAGCTTTCAGCATGACAGTATACACAAGCCACAACAGTACGATAAACTGACAGATCAGGGAAATTAGCTTCCACTCTTTGGAGGAAGGAGTGTTGAAAAAGTTGTGGAATTAAAACAACAAAAATCATCACATATAGCAGACTGCCCTTCAACATTATGTTTTTATATTCGTGGCACTTCCTTTCCCATTTTCCAAGTTTTTATTCCTCAACTATCATCACTTGTATTTCTTTGGAAGTATCTCTAAGTACACTGTAAAGATGTTCCACAATAATACTACATATTTCATGAAAAAACTAACAAACAGTAATTATATATATGATAGCCCTCAATGCTAATACATAATTCCAAACCAAATTATCAAAAATATAAGTCCCTAAAAGAGAAAAATATTATTACTGTGAGACAGATTTCAATAGGAATAAAAATTAAAAGGAAAATACTGAATAATATTTAGGATTAATTTATGAAAATGATAGAGCTGCCCAACTGTATATCAATCAACTAAAGCCAGATTCTATCTGGACTTTAATAAGAGTCCTTCTGGAATTCTTGTGGACAAGATGGAGACACTGGCTAGTTTATCACCTACTTTGTTATTCCTTTAAATTATATCGTTTGCAGATCAGATGCAGGACTCTGTTCTTATCCTTGCTCCATTACTCATATGTGTCATTAAATAATCTAGCAGTTTAGGAGAAATGTAATACAAATTCACAATTGGAACGACACTGAGCATGATGAGAGTAAATCTGAATTTGGACAAATTCTCTATCCAAAAAGAATGCTATAGGCGAAGTTGAATCTAAGAATATGAAACTTAACAGTGATAACTCTAAACTCTTGGGTTTAGGTAAATGAAGAACAGCACCTCTCCAGAATTATTAGGAACAGCTATAAAATTTGTATTTTAATCAATTTTAGCATCATTTTGAATCAACACTGCTTTGTAATCAACACTGTAGTGGACCTAGCTGCTAATGAAACCAGTCTTTTGGTAGATGGAAAAGAGGTGGAAGGAATCTGCTCTTAGTCCTATTGATCTCAATGCTGTACTGATCATATGTGGAATATTACATTCAGGGACACACATTATAAAAGAGATAGAAACAGACCCAAATGTGGTAAAGTAAGAGAGAGTTATGTAGGGGCTCAAGTCTGTATAATCATGATATTACTTTCAATTATGCATACTTTTGGAAAGAAACTTCAGTGGGTGATTTTATTTATTCATGTACTATGAAGCACGATAATGAGGAGGACAAGTATACTTGTTTTGAGGTCTGATCACCAGTTTAAATCTCAGCTCTACAATTTAATGAGATTTCACTGAGATTTTAGCACTCAGTTTTTACAAACTTGAAAATTGAAGACAGAAACGATACATGTCTCAACATATCATGATACATGTTGGGAAATTAGGGATAATACGGGGCAAATTCAAATCTTTAAAAAAGTTGTGAAGAATAGAAAAACTTGATTTTTTTTTTTAAATAAAAGAATGAAACTTTGAATACTTGACTCTTTAATCTATGAAACTATGAAAAGTGCTTGTGTGGGGAGAATCTGTTCATTCTAAAAGAAATGGACTGTAAGCCCTGATTTTATAACTAAAGATGTTGTCTTTCCTAAAATTTTGGTTAAAGAAAGACATTTAGGATTTGCATGTATTGCAAGTTTTTATCCATGCAGCAAATCTGTAGAAACTACTCAAGTAAATCCTCTAACCAAATGAAAAAGAAGCCAGGTGAAAAATGAAATGTTTACCACTAGTTGAGCATTGAATGTGCATATAATTTTTTTTTTAATTACATAAATTTTCATGGAATAAATTAACTTTAGTCTTATGTTTAAATTGCTAAAATAACCTTAGAACATCCTATAAATACGACAATTTTTTTGAAAAATATAAGTTTTAAACTTTTAATAAGGAAAGTAGCACTTAATCATATAAATCAAAATTATTTCTAATAATAAGAATAACTAAATAAAATATAATTGCAAAGTATGTAATTTTAAAACAAGCATTTTATAGGACATTAAAGAAATACTTCATTCTTAAATTTAAGTTAGAAATAAACGTTCTTCTTTATCATAGTCTTAACTTTTTGGTTATTAATAAATATCTTTAGTCTAAATGTTCTCATTAAGTAAATGAAAACTATAACCCTTCCACCTGAGTAAATTTGAACAAAAAGGTAGTGCTCTAATTTTGTAGGGAATGTAAAGAAAGAACAAAGATAGAGAAGTTGAGTGGTCAAATTAGTCCCTTAGTCCTTCAACCAGAATTGTCATTTAATCAGCCAGGGCTAGTGAGATGTGTACTCCAGGAAATAACAATGTGTCTGTGTGACTTTCTTAATGGAAAGTCTCTGTATACATTTATGCATCATATGATCTAGAACATGTATTTCATCCTCATTATAAAGAACTCCTCCAGTACTTCAGTGATCTGACTCCTTTACCTTGTCTTATACGAGAATCCCAAGTGAAAGTAATGAGTGTAATTATGATAAGAAAAGAATATATTTTACCAATGAAATTTCAGTGATTATAAAATACAATAGGTTCACAGGCTTTCTAATTTTTTAAAAGTCTTTGATTTGACATATATTTTAAACGGTAGCTTGCTAAGATAAAATGTCATTTATACTATATTGTGTATTTTTTATTCCAAGTGAAACCTTGTAGTTTTCCAGAAATAAAGCATGGATATCTACATAATGAAGAGAGGTATCGACCATACTTTCCAGAATCTATAGGAAGCTCTTTCTACTATTACTGTAATAGAGGATTTGTGACTCCTTCACACAGTGATTGGTATTACGTAACATGCACAAAAGATGGATGGACACCAAAAGTCCCCTGCCTCAGTAAGTAAATCTCTTTAAAATTATATATATATATATATATTTATGTGAATTTTTCAGTAAGTGTAGAGGAAGGAGCATAGATTACAGCTGCATTTTATATGATAAAAATAGGGCATTAGGAAGAGTGCTGCTAGCAAAATGACCAAAATAGATTTGTTCTTTCGTGAGTAGATATTCCTGAAAATCAAATGAGAAACAAGACCGGAACTTTATACAACTGTCTCCAAGCTATATTTGAACATATTTTAGTTAGAAAACCTTAAGACAAATAACATAGACTATTTGTTTTTCTTTTTAAAGAACATTTTGTAGTAACATAATTTTTACTTTTATGGATTCTGATATTCTAATTTAAATATTTGCAAAGATAGTATTTACCTTACTGTTTTGACCGAATCCATGCTTTTAATTTATTATTATTTTGTGGTCCTTAGGAAAATGCTATTTATATCAAGTGGAAAATGGATATTCTTCTAAATCAGGCAGACATTATTTACAGGGTAATTCGGTACAAGTTGAGTGCAACCGTGGGTACAGTCTTCCAAATGGACATACCACCATTACATGTACAGAGCAAGATTGGTCCCCTCCTCCCAAATGCCTTCGTGTCAGTAAGTAAGATGTCAGAAGGTTTACGATTTTAGACTAGTGTGTATTCACTGGGGCAAAATGCTTTTGTCTTGCTTTGCTAATGGACATTTAAGAGTGTATGAATGCATGTGCATGTATACGGATAAGTATTTTTAAAAATTACTTAGACTGTTTATAGATATTAGTCAAGAATGCAGTAACATAATCCTTTCAATAAAATTTGTTGATGAAAGTAAGTCACATGTATTATTTATATTGGAATCATTAAATTAGTTTACCTAACATTTCACTAATATATTCAAGCAGTAGTTCATCATATATGTCTGCTCTATAACTGTGTTCTAAGATATAGAGATAAGAGTGGGTGTGTTCCACTAAGGAGGTCATTTCTGTTTAATGGCTGTACCATTATACCTTTATATCAACAGTTCTTTGATGCTCATCATTCTTATTAATGATTGATGTTATGTTTTAATGTTTACAATTTCAGTGATTATAAAATACAATAGGTTCACAAACTTAATATGCATTTCTTTTATTATTACTTGAGTTGAGTACATTTAGACTCACATTTATTGGATATTACTTGATTTGTAATTGCTGTTAATT
>NW_006408527.1:29745185-29745710 GCF_000296735.1 Chrysochloris asiatica | reverse complement strand
TTGTGTCTTGTTTAAGGAACATTGCTCTACATGAAAGGAATGGAAGTATTGTTTTTAAGAGTTTTAGTATTTCACCTTTCCTGTTTACATATTTAGTAGATTTGGGGTTGATATTTATGTATGAAAATAATTAAATTTCTTTTCATATTAATATGAAAAACAAGACTTTCCAGTTATCTGTAATTTTACCTTCATATGCATTATTAATTACATAAAGACTATTTTCCTGGATCCTCTAGTGTCTAACATAAACATATTTTTAACCATTGTTCCATTGTTATTCTACCATTAATTTCTGTAAATGTAAATGAATTTGCACATCTATCCACAACTTTTATCCTAAAATTTTTTCTTCATCACTTTCTAATGTTTTAAAAGTCTTTGATTTGACATCTATTTTAGATGAAGTAATTGAGTTTCTTATAAAACTAGATAGATTTATATTAAAGTTACTTTGGACTTCCAGATCAATTTATAGAAAATAGGTATCTTTATATTTTTTTACATGTATTTGTGTTTTCTTGT
>NW_006408527.1:29742937-29744417 GCF_000296735.1 Chrysochloris asiatica | reverse complement strand
TTTTTTTTTTTTTTTTTCCATATTTTAGTGTGAATTACATGGTATTTTACATGGGAGCACTTTAGTTTTACATTCAGTCCATCGTATATCATCTCATTGCCGTGGTTCCAATCCCCTCCATGCATCATCAACCGACCAAAGGGTATACCCTATAAACCCGCTCCCTACACTCCTCATTCCCCCAGCCCCCCATTCTTCAGGAACCCGGTCCCTCTCCCTCTCTGGATCCAAAGTCCCAAGCCGCTTCATCACTCCATGTCATCATCTCTGCCTCCATCTTGGGCCTCACTGTTTCTCTGGGTAGGGTCCTGCTCTCGGCTCTTCTCCATTGATGGTCCCAGAGACCTCCGCTCCTAGACTGGAGAGTTAATGACTCCCTTCCTTGCTACCAAATGTCTACCTTTACATTTCCAACCCTCACAATCAGTCCTGATAAAAAATCATTCACTATTGTATCACAAGTGGCCCTTCTGCATTTCATTTCATCAGCTCCCCCTAGACAGATTGGATAGGTCTCACTGGAGATTCTGCCTTCCTCCATGCCTCCTAGCTCTAGGTTCCCTCTTAAAAGCTTGTAAGCCAGTTACTTCTTGCCTTTGTGTCCTCACCCCCACCCCCATTTGGGTATCCAATGTCTAAGTTGCCCTTCTCTGTCTACTCTGTGTATGGAGAGGGTGGGAATGGTTCTTGCTGTGAGGGTTTGTTCCCTCTTTGGGGTTACTGCATCCATAGGTGTAGATCAAGTTCATCAAATTGTCTCAGATCACTCTTTCTTTTTTTTTTTTTTTTCCTCTTCTTTCTTCTCCTGGTTAAGTTCTGATCATCCATTCATCGGGACCAGGTCACATGGGTACCATCTACAAGTGTGGGTGTTCTTGTGCGTATGCTCTCTCTTTCCATCAGCTGGTATCTTCACTTGCCACTCTAGTCCTCTGTGGCCACGCTGCTGACTCTGGGGCCAGGAGTCAGTCCCCAGGTCTCCCCATACTGCTGGTCAACCAGGTCTCCATCTGGGTCCACAGAAGCCCACTGAACTTTGTAGGGCTTAATTTGCCGCTTCATTGCTGCTTTTACGCCACTTTTCCCTACAGGAAATGTGTATGGTTACCAATCAGGGCGCGTATTTCCGTTGAGTCTTAGTCTTGGAAGGGGGTTTGCATTAAGGGGACCTGACTACTTGCCTTGATGTTTCCTGGGCAAGCAATTTGTTCTTGTAGTAAAAGTCTACCTGCCTCTATTGTTTTGTATTTTTCCTGTAGGTGTTTCTTTCAAGAAGTATCTTCTGTTCTTCTAGTCACTCCAGGCTGGTTTGCTCGTCCTTTCAAGTGGGAATTTCCCATCTCTGGAGATCTGGATGTGGTTCAGGCTTCTACCTATAGTCTTATGTATTGCAAAGGCTCCGCAGGAAGCCTTCTTCACTGGGTACTTTGTATCCCCATTTTAGGTATTCCAATCAGTTATAGGCAGAAGACGGACTTAC
>NW_006408527.1:29737591-29741257 GCF_000296735.1 Chrysochloris asiatica | reverse complement strand
TTGAACTTTATACCTGGACAAATGCTGTCCTTTTGATCTCAAATTGTTGATTACTATCAGTGCATTCACCTAATTGTTATGGTTCAACTTGCAGGCCTATTATTTCTGTGAAAGTTGAGCCATGATTGTGAATTCAGTTCTAAGGCCCTAGTCTCAGGGGAGTTCCACCAATTTCTGTCAGACCAGTAAGCTTTGTCTATTTTTATGATTTTTGAATTTTTTTCACATTTTTTCTCATTATCTATCCAGAATCGTCTATTATGATCCCTTTTTTTATGGAAAGCAGCAGTATTAGGCACCATCAAGTTCTGGTCTTTTGGAGGTTGAGGTCGACTTGGTCTTTTGGGCTTTTGGACTAATTGTCTCTTGTCATCTTTGATTTTGTATGCTCTTCTTTGCTCTGGACAGGGAGAGACCAATAGTTGCACCCTAACCACTTACAAGATTTTAAGATCACCAAGTAGGAGTAGAACATTGCTTTTATAGACTGTGTTATATCAACTGATGATGTCCCCCACAACTGTGGTCCTAAGCCTGCAGGCCTAATAACTCATTCCCTTACAGGTGCTTGTTTATGATTAAAAAGTTTACATATATGTTTGCCCTCAGTTTGCTGTATTATATGCAAAGGATGTATATAAATACACATGTGGGAATATCATGTGCCAAACTCGTATATGGTTGTGAGTTAGTCTGTTTCACTTACTCATATTTGTTCATCTTTACCACCTGCCACAGTATCTGCTTATAAATTGTTGTTGCTGTTGTTAGGTGCCATCCAGTCACTTCCGACTCAGAGAATCCCTAAGATAACGGAAGGAAATTCTGTCTGGTTCTGTATCGTCCTCCCAATTGTTGTCAATTTTGAGACCATTATTGTAGTCACTGTGACTTTTGATTGCCTTGCAACCTGAAGGATTTATCTTGTATCACTATATAATGAAAAGGTCAGTGGTTCAAACTTACCAGCTGTTCTCCAGAAACCATATACAGGGTTGCTATGAGTCAGAACCAACTTAATAATACTCAACAACAACATAAATTATGACCTTAGTGATTTTCCCTCCTCTGCACTCCTATTTCTGATAACCATCAAATAACATGTGTGTATGTGTGCATATAAATACTTTTTTCATTTGTGATAGCTCTTGTTGTTAGGTGTCATCGAATCGGTACCAACTCATCTGACCGTATGCACAGCTGAATGAAACACTGCTCGATCCTGAGCCAAACCCACTATTGTTACCACGATTGAGCCCATTGATGCTGCCACTTTGCCAATTCATCTCACTGGCGGTCTTCCACTTTTTCTCTGACCCTGTACCTTACCAAATATGATATCCGTTTCCAGTGACTGGTCCCTCCTGACAATATGTCCGAAGTATGAGAGATGAACTTTGGCCATCTTGGCCTCCAAGGAGCACTCTGGCTTCACTTCTTCCAACACAGATCTGTTAGTTCTTTTGGCAGCCCATGGCACTTTCAATATTCTCCTCCAACACCATTACTCAAAAGCATCAGTTCTTCTATGGTCTTCCTTATTCACTGTCTAGCTTTTGCATGCATATGAGGTTGTTGAATATACTATGGCTTGAGTCAGGCGTGCCTTAGTTCTCAAGCTGATATCTTTGCTCTTCAACACTTTAAAAAGGTCTTGTGCAGCAGATTTGTGTGATGCAGTATGTCATTCGATACCAGAATGGAGATGGGCAAATAGTGGGCGGGGGGGGGCCAAGAACAGATACCCTCCGCCAAAAAAAAAGAAGATCAGAACAAAGCATAAATGACAAAGTGTAGTGTCCACCTTTGCTCTGCTTTCCCGCTTGGTCTTGCCATTTAGTTTCACCCAAGTTGTCGGCTTAGGGCTGCCGTGCTGGGAAGATTCAAAAGTACACGATTTCTTTATTTTTCTACAAGTTCCACTAGTAATAGGCCTTCAAGAACACCAGGCTTTTAAATATTCCTATCTCTGTGGTTTTGATTTTTGGAGCTCTACCCTGGATCTGCTTTGCCTGGTATTCTGTGGTTTCGCTGAGGGCAAACTTCATTGCACCTCCACCCTAGCCACCATCAAGCCCCATCTCTCCCCTGTTGTCTTTTACAATTTTGAATTTTGTTCCACATTTTCTCCCACTCTATCCAGGACCGTGTAATGCAGGAGTGGGGAATCTTTAGTCTGCTAAAATTTATAACATCATTTGTGGGCCATACAAAATTATAAGCTTAAAATTTAGCCTGCTGTATTTGGTCAAACATTTAGTCAACTCATACCTAATTTGATGGCTATGGAGTTTTGGTAGTGTAGTAGTTATGAGTCGGGCTGATAACTTCAACATTAGCAGTTTAAAACTACCAGCCATTCGAGGTACAAAGATGAGACTTTCTACTCCCATAAAGATTATCAGCCTCAAAAACCCTTTGCAAGGTTGCTATGAGTGAGAACCTACTCCATGACACACTACCACCACCACCACCAATATGATATCTGGAATTGCGGTTTCCGTGAAGGTGTCAGACTAAATGATTTTGAGGTTTTACATGGACTGTGGGTCAGACATTCACCACCCCTGTTGTAATGTGATCCCTTTCAGAATAGTAGATAGTGGTAGCTGAGAATCACCATGTTCTTCTAGTCTCAGAGGCATGGAGCCTGGTGTTCTTGTATCTCATTAGTCCGTTGGACTAACTGATTCCAAGTATCTTCAGTTTTCATCACTCTTCTTTCTTCTACATTCATTCTTTTATCCTTGTTGTACCTTGGATTGCCACTCCTGAGCTTTTAAGATTCCAATCACTACTCACTGAAGTAGGATGTAAAACACTGTCTTTATGGACAATGTTATGCCAGTTGACCATGGTGTCCCCTGAAACTGTGATCCTGAGTCCCCAGGCCCACCAATTCATTCATCCAAGGTGTTTGGTAATGTGTAGGAAGTTTTAATAATTTTGACCCTGGCATGCTTCACCACATTCATAGATATTTTTGCAGGAAAGGTAAAAGCTCATGTACAAATACCCTCTGTCAACCCTTTATATATTTGTGGATATTCTCCAACACGCTTTCAGTCTGTGTTTGTACCCATAGATCACTGTTGTTTTAGGATTGTGCATATAACAGTATTTACCTCTGTTCCATTAACTCTTGCACTACTCTTGTCTTTTACCTGTCTTCATCATTCTTCTGCCAAGTTTCCTCTTGCATATTGTCTTTGCTGTCACTCGAGTTAACACGTATGCTCTATAGTCAGTGAATTATTCTCTCATCCTTCCCACACCTTGAGACCAGTTAAGAATGTATCTTTTAGTGTGAAAAACCGTTCCTTGACTTTTTATAGTAGTGCTTCCTTTAATATCTGCCCTTTTGTGATTGAGTAACTTCACTTAGCATTATTTCCTCCAGGTTCATCCATATTATGAAGTGTTTGCAAATACATCATTATTCTTCAACATTGTGTAGAATTTCACTGTGTGTATGTATCAAAGTTTGCTCATTCATTCTTCTGTTGAGGGGCATTTAGGCTGTTTCCATCCACTGGCTATTGTGAAGAGTGCTTCAGTGAATATGGGTGTTCACATATCTATTTATGTCATGGCTATTATTTCTTGTGGATACATACCGATTAGAAGAATTGCTGTGTCATATACTATTTCTATTTCCAACTTTTT
>NW_006408527.1:29734870-29736696 GCF_000296735.1 Chrysochloris asiatica | reverse complement strand
AGGGTGTAAACCCCATCTCTGACATTGCTGCTTCTCTGTATAAGGTCCCACATTTTGCTTGTGCTCTTCTCCTTTGATGGTACTAGGGTCCTCTGTTTCTGGATTGTAAGGCTAACCAATCCCCTGTTTTTGTTACAAAACTTCTACCTTTACCATTCTGACAGTTGCAATTAGTCATGATAACTATTATTCACTATTGAATCATATGAATCTTATCTCCATCTCCTTTCACCAGACCCATCTAGACAAGATGAAAACTATTCAGTGGGGACTCTGTCTCTCCTCAACACACACTTTTAAACTAAACTCCCTCTTGAAACCTTGTAAGCCAGTCACTTCATGCCTTTATCTCTCCCTCATTTTAGGTGCCAATGTCTAAATTGCCTATCTCTATCTATCTTTGTACAGAGGGGATAGCATTGATACTTGATGTGAAGACTCCTTCCCTCTCTGTTGGTATTTCGAGTTACTACCTCCATGAGTTGAATTCTGGTGTGGCACTGTGAGTTAATGTGCCAGACTGCAAAGCCGTTTGAACTACAAGGTTGGTGGTTCAAACTCACCAGTTGCTACTTGGAAACCATATACAGGGTGTGGGTTGGAACCAACTCAATGGCACTTAACAACAACAACAACCTCCATGAGTATAAGTCAAGTTCGTCAAATTGTAGCAATTTACCCTTGTTTCCTTTATCTATCTATCTATCTATCTATCTATCTATCTATCTATCTATCTATCTAATTTTTTTGGTAATCTTCCTCTAGTTGAGTTCTGATTATCAAGCCATCAAGGCTAGTTCAAATGGGTACTGTATACAAGTTTGGGTGTTCTTGTGCATCTTCCCTCACTTCAGATCAGCTGGATGTTTCACTCTTAGCTCAGGCCCTCTGTGGCTATGTCTTTGTCCATGGGCTCAAGTGTCTCCAGGTCTCACCACACTTTGGACCAACCAGCTCTTCCTCTTCTCTCTCTCGTCTCCAGGTCAACAGGAGTCAATGGAGTGTGATTGAACTCAGTTCATTTCTTCATTTCCCTCTATTCCACTCACCAATAGACCAATGTGGTCGCCAGCAAGCTTACATGACTGTTCATGTGTTCACTTTGAGTTTCAGTCTTAGAGGGGAGTTTGTCCTGAGCGAACTTGATTGCTTGACTTCATGGCTTTTTGGCAAACAACTTGTTTATTCTTATAGTAGCCAGTCATGCTGACATTTTGTTTTGGGTTTTTCTTGCTGATCTTTCTTCGAAGATATATCTTCTGTTGCTCTAGCTGTTCTAGGCCGGTCTGCTTGTCCTTGCCAGTAGGAATGTCCCACCTCATAAGGTTCTAGATGGCACTCAGGATTCCACCTAAGGTCCTATATTCTGCAAAGGCTTTGCAAGAGGCCTATTTCACTGGGCAAGTTCTAGAATCTCTTTTAACTGATTCTGATCAGTTATAGTCAGAAAACGGGCTTACAAGTTTTGCCAACATTCCTTTCTATCCCACTCAAGTGTCTATTTTACAGTAGTAGGCATGGGAAAACAATATTCATAAGATAGTCAAGCCTCTTAGTATTATTTCCCCTCTTCAAATTATGTCTAGTTCCCTGTATCACAGAGCCCTGTTGTTCCAAGGTTGAGCATGCATCACTATTTACCACTGTGCCACTTAGGCCATGCAAACCTGTCTCAGCCTCCCTTATCTGTCTTGTTCTTCCACCTCCTCCCCCTTCTTGTATTGTCCTACTCAACACCCGAACTAAATTCCCCACCCCATCCCCACTGTTGTTGTTGTTGTTAAGTGCCGTCGAGTCGGTTCCGACCCATAGCGACCCTGTACAGG
>NW_006408527.1:29732822-29733890 GCF_000296735.1 Chrysochloris asiatica | reverse complement strand
TTTCAGTGTATTGTCCATTTTTGATATTCTAATATTAATCATTTGGACCTCTTTCTGTAAGTTTTGAATTGTTTCCAATGCTGTATCTATCTTGCTTGTTCCTGTAGTGCTTTCCTGACTTCTTTAGTTTTCTTAACTCCATTTTATAGTTTTTTGATACATTATATAATCATTTTTCTGAATTCCTTCTGAGGCATTTCCAAAGCCTGCCCATCTTCCAGTATGGAGTGTAGGTCTACTTTAAATTTTGAGGAGATCTGTGTGCATGCTTACTAAAACCCTCTGGGGATTAATGGTGAGGTGTCCACTCACTCAGGCACACCCTGTAGTCACCAGAATGGAGGTGCGCTGACAGTGCGAGACCAATGAACAGATAAAAAAAAAGAATGTCCACAACTTTATCTCTGAGGTTCTTTCAGGCTTCTCTAGCTCCTCAAATCCTTCCCCTGCTAAGTGCCGCCCAAGCTGGTGGCTCCAGTAGCAGCTGAGCATCATGAATTTGAAAGCAATGGATTTTTTGCTTCTGCTACAAATTCTCCTAGTTGTAAGTCTTCCAACCTTCTAAATATTCCTTTATATGTAGTTCAGACTTCTGGGACCACCCCCTGAGCCTGCTTGATCCAGTATTCTGTGTTGTTGCTGACGGAGCTCCTCACTGCACTTCTACCCGATTCACCATCTTGTTTGGTTTCTGGGTTCATTTTTTCTTGTTTATGTCAGGGCCTTGGTAGTAATGAACACCTAAGAAAATGTTATTTTCCATTTTTAAGTCATGATAAAGGGAATTATAATCTCTTGTAATTTCATTTCTTATGATTCTCTTGATGAAATCGCTGCCAGTGTTTTTGAGTTATCTCCACTTCCAGCTGGTTAGACATATTTATCAGTTTCTTAGCATAAGTACTCTTCACCTTCAGACAAAAGGGGACTTGTGCAAACAGATTCATCTATATGGACACTTGCAATTATGAAAATGAGATTATTATATTCTTATTTCTCAGCCTCTTACAAGCTTCACCAGTTATATTTTGAGTGCCTTCCAACCTGAGGGACTCATTTTCCAGCACT
>NW_006408527.1:29729674-29732057 GCF_000296735.1 Chrysochloris asiatica | reverse complement strand
TCCCTGTATCCTTTGATAACACATTTGAATTTAATATATTATCCATTTTATAGTATTTTTATTCAATCCTAAATTTCTATTAGGACATTTAATATTTTTGTTCATGATGGATATTGGTCTACTGTTTTTTTAGTATTGCTAATGTCATTTTTGGTTTTGGTAATAGGGTAATGTTAGCCTCATAGAATGAAAAGGCAAACATTCCTCACCCATTTCATTTTTATGGATAAGTGTATGTAGAATTATAATTGTTTCTTTCTTAAATATTTAATAGAATTCACTAGGGAAGTTTCTGTCTTGAACATAGCTTTTGAAGCAAGGTCTTTTTTCCCCCAAAACTGCACATTCAATATAATACATATGCATGTTATCTTTTCTTTCTTGACTGAGCTTTATTAGGCTATGGTGGTCAAAAATTTGAAAATTCATTTAAGTTGATGAATTTATTGGCATAACATTGATCGTTAAATTTTCTTATTATCATTTAAATACCAATAAAACACTGTAGCAGTCAAACCATTTATCTCATTGTTGATATGTGTAGTTTTTGTTTTTGCCTTTTTTCCTGATCAATCAGTAGTTTTAAAGTTTTGCAACTTTATTCATCTAAGCTTTTTGTTTCATTAATTGTCCTAATGTTTTTATGTTATTTTTCACTTTGCCAATTCTTACTATGATCTCTTTTGCATGCTACTTTATTGTTTGGGTTTAATGTCTTGTTCTTTTTCTAATGCTTAATGTAGAAGTTGAAGTCATTGATATGAAACACTTTTTCTTTTCTAACACAGGTATTTAGTGTGAAAAAATTCTTCTAAAGTACCACTGCCAGTGGTAGCTGGCATTTTGTTATGATGCTGAAAGTTATGGCACCAATATTTCAAATGCCAGCAGGGTCGTCTAAGGTGGACAGGTTTTAGCAGAGATTCCAGACTAAAATGGATTAGGAAGAAAGGCCTGGTCATCTACTTCTGAAAATGATTCAATGAAATCTATGGATCACAACAGCACATTGTCTGAATCACTTGCTTTGGGAACTTCATCAGGAGGGATCAATCAATAGCTGCAAGAAGGACTTGAACATACTGTTGATCATGATGGTGATACAGAACTGGACAATATTTTATTCTATCAGAATCAATGCTACGGCAACTGCCAATCTATGCATGGTGCAGGACTCATAATCCCTGCTCAGATATTATTAGAAATCTAATTTTCTAGTGGGTCTGCAATCCTATAGCTTGCCTAGAGCTATATCAACAACTGGTTTTTTCCTGTTGTTGTTAATTACTGTCCAATTGGTTCTGACTCTTGGCAATCCTGTATAGTGTTTACAAGGAGCTGCTGGTGGAGTTTAATTACCAAATTGCAGTTCAAACCGACATTGCAGTCCAGTGCTTTATCCCACAGTGCTTGCTGAAAACATTCTGTTAAAAAAAAAAAAAAAAGAAAGAATAAAGCTTGTTGATGTAATATCTTGTGAAATATAGCTTATTTTCTGTGACACAAGAACCCAGATAATTAAAGTTACTTCAGACTCATTTGTAAATGACTTATTCTTTTATCATATTGTCATTTTATTTGACTCTGGATAAATAAGTTTACTGAATGTATGTTTATATTTTTCTTGTGCCTTTTCCCTCTAGAAACATGTTCAAAATCAGATATACACATTGATAATGGCTTTATTTCTGAATCTGAGTTTACATATCCTGTAAATAAAAGAACACAATATAAATGTAAACCAGGATATGTAACAGCAGATGGTAAAGCATCAGGATTCATTACGTGCTTGGAAAGTGGATGGTCAACTCAACCTGTATGCATTAGTAAGTAGTTTGCTAAGTTTAGTTTTTTGATGATAGTTTTAAAAATGATTACTCCAACTTGATTATGTGATTTTAGAGAGTGAGAAGGTAAGGGATAGGTCTGACATAGTTCCATTTTTAAGGATAAAATACTTTTTTAAGGATTAAATACTTTGGAAATTATACATGTAGAACCTAGAAATTACACATATACAGAATGTTGCTGTAATATAATAAACAGTATAAAAGTCATATGTACAATTTAGGAATATATAATATAGAAATCATACATAAAATATAGAAATATTAAATATAGTGTAAAAATCATATTGTTGTTGTTAAGTGCCATCGAGTCGGGTCGTAAAAATCATATAGAGTATAGAAATAATATATATTGATGTTGCTGTTGTTCAGTACTATCAAGTTGGTTCTGATGCACAGAGACCTTGTATAGGATTTCTAAGGATTGGCTGAATGTGAGCCATTGACCTTGTGGTTAGTAGTCCAGTGCTAATCCTATATACCAGAAGTCCATATAATATAGAAATAATAAATAAGATAAAAATTATATTAGAAGA
>NW_006408527.1:29726622-29728468 GCF_000296735.1 Chrysochloris asiatica | reverse complement strand
ATTTTAGGAGACGATTTATCTTTGGTTTTCTTAGATCACATTTCAAAGGTACATAATTGGAAAGCACTTTTGTTTCTGACATGGGATTTACCCAGTTGGCTTGCCCATTAAATAACATGACATGAAATCCTCAATTTTATCATGCACTAGAATTTTGTGAAATGCCAAAATTTGAAAATGCCAGAGCCAAAAGTAATGGCACAAGGTTTAAACTCAATGACAAGCTGGACTATGAATGCAGAGGTGGCTATGAAAATGCAGGTGGAAACACCACAGGCTCTTTAGTATGTGGTAATGATGGATGGTCTGATACACCCACGTGCTATGGTAAGTTCTATTCATTTTCTTTCTTTCAGGAATTTATTTTTGGGGATAATATAATCTGTATATGTCCCTTATAAGGTGTTATTTTAATTACCTAGAGGCATTGCTAAGGAATGATTAGAACCAAGATATCTCAGGATTTAATGTAAACAGGAGGAGATAGCATTTAAATAAGGCCCTTTGGTAGAGTAGTGGTTATAAGTCAGGCTGTTAACCTCAAAGTCAGTAGTTAGAAACTGCCAGCCTAGCCAGCTGTTTCACCAAAGAAAGTTGTGGTTTCTACTTCTGTAAAGATGTACAGCCTCAGAAACTTTATACAGGGTCACTATGAGTTGGAACCGAATCCATAGCATGCCACCACCACCGGATTATAAAGGCTAAAGATAATAATCTATATTTACAACAGTGCATCAAAGTAATATTTCCAATGGTTCACATACATACACTACAGATTGGTCATTAAACTGTAAATTGTTTCAAGTAATCCTATATGCAATCTTTCAGATGGTTTAAAGCTGGGTACCCATTATCATTTTATGATTCATCACAACCTTTTCTGTGGTTTTACTCGTAACTTTCTGCTTTTTCCCACCTTGATTTCTAGTTTTTTTAGTTCCTATCAAGAACTTCATTTCAGATACCAACATTTTCTCTGAACTCTTCTGAAATTCTCTTGTACATTTACGGTTTTCCAGGGATACAAAATAGTATTTAATCTTTGTAAAATGAGTGGATGTAGAGTGTTCCAAATAAAGGAAATAATATGAGCAAAGCTATAAAGCTAAGCCTCTATTTGGGAAATGTCAAATAAAAAAGAATCTCTGCAGGATGTGAGAGAATTGTATTAGCTGGAGATGGAGAGGAGGCAAAGGCAAGAGTATTCAGATTATTTTATTTTAGGGCATACTAGAATTGCATCGATCGATCTAATGCTTTTAATAGATTTGTATATTGAGAGTTTTGTTGTTGTTGTTCCTGGATTTTGAGCAGGTGGTAGTTAAGATAGGAAGTCAATGCATGGTGAGAAATGGTGGATATTCAGGTACAGTAAAGACTGAAGAGGTGCAGAACCAAGGACCTATTTGGGATATATTTGGTGATTGAGAGAAGAAGAAAAATTACAAAATGTCAGACAAGGAATTCACATGTTTTATTTCGTTTTTCAGATATAAGTAAGCAAATGACAATGCCACTATATGCCCATATGTTGGTCTGTCTACTTTGCACATGTACCTAGGCTGTCTCTTAAACTACAGGCAGCCATCAGACTGTTATAAATGGGGTATCTATACACCCACTGGTATCACCCATTCCATGGGTGCTACATTTTATCTGTGACATTTATGGGTACATGGGACAGTTACACAGTGTAGGCAAAATAAAACTCATGATTATTTATAGAAGGCAAATATTAAACAATAACAACAGACTCTCAAAAGTGAATTGATTACCTTTCCTTAAATTACCCATGCCCATTCTTATGTTGCTGGACAGGTGTGCTACAGTTCACATCAGATGCTGT
>NW_006408527.1:29723061-29726347 GCF_000296735.1 Chrysochloris asiatica | reverse complement strand
TTTAGCTCCATGGACTAGTGACTAAATGCAGCCTGTTCTCTCAGCTGGCCTCCTGCTCTAAGTCACTCAACTCTCCCTCTGGCCCACAAGGTCACAGCTGGTCTCATGGTTCCTGTTGCTTTAATATTGTTACTCTTTCTCTGTGTCTAGGCTCTCCTGAGTTTGCCAGTGTTTCTAGCCCTCTTGTGCCTTCTTCAGTGTTACAGCTCTCTTTTTTGTGTCCAGGAGGTGGTCTGCTCTAGGACTACATGTCCAAAGTATGTGCTGCCCTCCAGATTCTTCTGGATGGTACTAAGGTCCCTCTGAACCTCCTTGGAATTAGCCCTAATAGATGCAAACTCATAGTTAATTTCATGATGTTGTCTTTCTAACAGGATCATGACCTGACCAATCCCCTAGGTAGATCACAAGCCACTTAATCTGAATAGTAATGAATGTGTTAAAACAACCTAGATGTGACTCAGACAATCATCTTGTGGAAGTTACATGACTATAGCTGGAAAGGCCACATAAAAACAATTTATTGATGTGTAGCTATTTTCTGAAATGGTGTTGGCAGGACAGAAATCACTTATAGAAAGAATGATAAAATTTTTGCTCGGACAGTTTATGGTTGAACTACTCATGGTCATTCAAAATTTGACAGGTAACCTGGAGAGTTGCCTTCACAGGAGATCATCACAAATTATTGTTGTTGTTGTTATGTGCCGTGGAGTTGGTTCCAACTCATAAAGAGCCTGTACAGGGTTTCTGAGGCTGTAAGTCTTTATGGGAGCAGAAAGCCTCATCTTTCTGCCACAGAACAGTTGGTAGTTTTCAACTGCTGACCATGAGATTCGCAGCTTGATTTGTAACCACTACACTACCAGAGTTTATTACTAGGGTTCTAATTCATGGCGGCATGGGTTTATTACAAATGAAATGTATTTGGACATGTCTCTATAGACCTGTATTTGCTCTTTCAGACTTCCTTTCACTCCCCAAACTCAAGGAACATAGCAAAAATCCTGATTTGAGCCCCTCAAGGATGTCCAAATGACCATTGTGATGAAGTGTAAATTAAAGATTGCAGAATTATTTGGGAATGGTTGGAAAGATAGAAACACTGCCTTCAAAAGTGTATGGTCCTAGATCAGGACTGGAAAACATTTCCCCCCCCATAATTTATAACATTATTTATGGGCCATCAAAATTATTAACTTAAATATTAGCTTGCTATATTTTAATTAACTCACCCCCTCATGTAGAGTCCTGGTGTGGCGCTGTGGGTTAATGTACCAGATTGCAAAGACATTTGAACTGCAAGTTCGGTGGTTCAAGCTTACCAGTCGTTCCTCAGAAACCCTATACAGGGTCGCTGTGGGTTGGTATCAACTTGACAACACTTAATAACACGAGCAATGTGATGGCTGGAACTGTGGTTGCTTTGGCAGGACCAGAGCAAATGATTTTGATATGGCCTGCAGGCCGGATGTTTCCCACTCCTGTCCTAGGTAGAGGAGATGTCAAGAAACAATAGCTTCACATTTTGATATTTTTGTTTCATAAAGATTTCCACGATTTTATAGCAATACTTTTTAGTTACCCTCATTTTGTTAGAAATGACCAGCGTATTGTTACTGTTAAGTGCCATCAAGTTAGTTTTGAACCATAGGGATCATGTAAAGGGTTTCCAAGAAGAGGCTGGTGAGCTGGAACTCCCCACCTGGTGGTTCAAAGTGATTTTGCAGTCCAGGACGTTGACCTACAGTGCCACGCAGACATCCAGTAATTGAATAAACAAATGACAGCTTAATATTCTTTAAAAATATCCATCCCTCAACCATTTAACAGAAACTAGAGACAGGTTTTCTGATATGTGAGTCTATTTCTAACATTCTAGAAGTTCTATTTTTGGTGCAAGGCTTTCTGAAAATTATCATAAACCACTTAAGCAAAAGAAGTGTTTGCAACAATCTAGAAGAAGTATGTTTCTAGCATTAAAAATTGATGTTTAAAGATATCAGTACTAGAATTTATGATTTTGTTTGACCTTAAGACATAAAAAAAATCTCTAATTCTGGTTTGGTACACCCAAAATATTCCTTAAATCACATTTCAGAAGTTATTATCTCTATAGAAATATGGCAGTTGAAAATACCCAACAATTGAGATCATTTTTGTACTTATTGGGACAATTTATTCCACAGCCTGACAAGAGCAAGATGTGTAAGCAAACACAAATGCCAATAAAAGAACTGCTCTGTAGACTTGAATTGATATTTCAGAGTGGAATATTAGTGATTCTCATTCAAATATGATGCCAATTAAACTGTTAACCTCAGCATAAAATAAAACAAAAGCACTTTTATTTATTTTGTGGCATTACCTGTTTGAAATATTTAATTTGCATTTAATTTTATAACTATGTGTTTATACCTGAGTTTTAGATAGCGTAACATTTCTTGTTAGCATGATTCCTGGTCTGGAATTCTAGTTTTTAAATTTACAAATTGATGAGTGTTTGTTTTCTTGTTTTGTAAAAGATATATGTATATTTGATTTTAATGATCTTCCACCCAAAAATATATTAGATATTGTTCCTTTCCTGCATTCTGGTTTCCCGTTTATATCCAGATGAGCCCTGCCGGTGCAGTGGTTAAGTGTTGGGCTCCTGCCTGATAGATACAACGTCAACCATCACCAGCTGCGCCACTGTAGAAAGGCAGAGTGATATGCTTTTGTAAAAATGACAACTTTGGAAACCCAATGGGGCAATTCTACTGTGTTTTACAAGGTCTCTAAGAATTGAAATTGACTAGATGGCAATGGCATGGCACTATTAAATAGAATATAAATTTATATCAATTGTGCAATTAAAAGCTATAGCATTCTTTTCTTAATACCAGAGAATAGTTTTATGTTTCTAATGCAAAAAAATTTAACTTTAAATTTTATAAATGTCTGTGATAAAATGAGATCTAACCTAAGCTAGTGTATTTTTCATGAAAATTTCCAGGACACACTTATTACTGTTCTATAACTTAGTATTTCTCAGAAAATCCAACATGAATAGGATATACACAAATGAAAGTTTTTGTTGTTGTTGTTGTTGTTTTTTAAAAAAAGCATTTTCTAATGACTCTCTATATATGCAACACCTTGTAGTGTTGTTGTTAGCTGCCTTCAAGTTGGTACTGACTCATAGATGCCCTATGCACAATAGAACGAAACACTGCCTGGTCCTAGGCCAACCTCAAATATTTGCCACTCTTGAGAACATTGATGCGGCCAGAGCACTTTGCCA
>NW_006408527.1:29721027-29722441 GCF_000296735.1 Chrysochloris asiatica | reverse complement strand
AGCAAGCAAGGCTGTATCATCTACATATCGCAGGTGGTTAATGAGTCTTCCTTCTATCTTCATATAACCCATCTTCTCGGATTATTTGCTCAGCATACAGGTTGAAGAAGTATGGTGAAAGAATGCAATCCTGTTGCACACCTTTCTTAATTTTAAACCATTCAGTGTTCCCATGTTCTATTAGAACAACTGCCTCTTGATCCATGTACAGATTCCTCATGAGCACACTTAAGTGTTCAGAAATACTCATACTTTGCAGTATTGTCCATAACTTGTCATGATGCACACAATCAAAAACCTTTGCCTAGTCAATAAAGCACAGGTAAACATCTTTCTGGTATTCTCTGCTTTCAGCCAAGATCCATTGGACATCAGCAATGATATCCCTCGTTCTATGTCCTCTTCTGAATCCGGCTTGAACTTTTGCAAGTTCTCTATCAATGTATGCTTGCAGCCATTTCTGTATTACCTTTAGTAAAACTTTACTTGCATGAGATTTCAAAGATATTGTCTGATGATTTCCACATTCTGTTGGTTCACCTCTCTTTGGAATGGGCACAAATACAGATTTCTTTCAATCAGTTGGCAAGATAGTTGTCTTCCAGACTTCTTGGAATAGATGAGTGAGTGCCTCCAGTGTCACCTCACTTTCTTGAAAGATTTCAAGTTATATTCCATCAATCAATTCCTGGTGCCTTTTTCTTTGCGAATTCCTTCAATGCACCTGGGACTTCTTCCTTCGGTATCATTGGTTCTTGATTATGTGCTACTTCTTAAAATGGATGAACATCAACCATTTCCTTTTGGTATAATGACTCTGTGTCCTTCCATCTTCTTTGATGCTTTCTGCATCATTCAATAATTTTCCCAGAGAATCCTTCAATAAGGAAAGTCAAGGCTTGAATTTTTTCTTCATTTCCCCCAGCTTGCGAAATGCTGAGCATGTCCTTCCAGATCTTCGCAAATATTTCGTTGTAATATTTAACTTTGTCTTCTCTAGCTGACTTTTGAAATTTTGTGTTCAGCTCTTGTACCTCCTCATTTGTTCTATTTGCTTTCACATCTCTATGCTGGAGAGCAAGTTTCAGTGTCTCATCTGACATCAATCTTGATTTTTTCCTTCTTTCTTGTCTTCTTAATGACTTATTGCTTTCTTCACGTATGATGTTCTTGATGTTACCCCAACAATTCTGGACTTCAATCCTTAGTGTTTAATGTATCAAGTCTGTTTTTCAGATCTCTAAATGCAGATGGGATATATTCAAGGTCATACTTGGACTCTCATGAACTTGTTTTCATTTTCTTCTGCTTCAGTTTGAATTTGCATATGAGCAATTGATGGTCTGTTCCACAGTCTGCCCCTGGCCTTGTTATGGCTGTTGATATGGAGTTTTTCCATCTTCTCTTTCCATAT
>NW_006408527.1:29705628-29719817 GCF_000296735.1 Chrysochloris asiatica | reverse complement strand
TGTTTTCCTGGAGAATGAATACTACTTCAATGTATATAGCAATAATTGTTAATCTGTGCCCATATTTAGCAGCCCTGGTAGCAAAGTGGGTTTTGAGTCGGGCTGTTTACTGCAAGGCTAGCAGTTCAAATCCAACAATTGCACTAAGGGAGAAAGATGAGCCTTTCTGCTCCTGCATAAATTTACCGCTCCAGATAACCTATATAGGGTTACTTTGAGTCAGAACCAACTCAATGGCACACAGCCACCATCACCACCACTACACATCTCATACAAATTCAAAATTATTGTACATATTTGAAAGGGTTAAGTATGCCAACAATCAATGAACTAATTCATTTTAAAAACAAAACAAACCAAAATCCATAGCCACAGAGCAATACCGACTCATAGCGAGCCTATATGGCAGAATAGAACCTCCTCATAGGGTTTCCAAGTAAGCAAATTGCCACGTTTTTCTCGTACAGAATAGATATTGGGTCTCTGACCTTTCATTCAGTTAGCAGCTGAGCCCTTACCCCAGGATTTTAAATGCAGTCTAAATAGCAGAATTGGAAAATAGGAATATAGGGTAAACACCATTCCTTTTTCATGGTTTAAGAATGCTGTGATAAAAGAAATAACAAATTGGAGATCTCTATTTTGCTTATTTTGTTTTTTTATTGTAAAATGAACTACTTAACCATTGTTTAAATGATAGTATTTGTGTTTTAGAGCAGGTAAAATCATGTGGCCCACCTCCTCAACTGATCAATGGGGAAGTTAAAGAGGCAAAGAAAGAAGAATATAAGCATAAAGAAGTGGTGGAATATGATTGCAATCCCAAATTCCTATTGAAGGGGTCTAAGAAAATCCAATGTGTTGATGGAGAATGGACAACTTTGCCTATATGTGTTGGTAATATACATAAAATCAGAAAATTTGTTTATATTCATATAAAAACAAGTTATGTTATAAAGATAAACTTATTTTTGTGAAATTTCGTAGAGGAAGAGAGTACATGTGGCGATATCCCTACACTTGAACATGGCTATAGTTTGCCCTCTGAACCTCCCTATCACCATGGAACTGTAGTGGAGTTCAGTTGCGAAGATTCATTTACGATGAATGGATACAAATTTATTAGATGTGTTCTTGGAGTTTGGACCGAACTTCCTCAGTGCATTGGTGAGAATATACTTCTCTAATTAACATTTAACTAGGTTTAATATATTTACTGTAAAAATGTATTTAGAAGTATTGTTGAAAATCTCAGGCTTTAAGTTATAATGAATCTAATCATTTGTTCTCTATAGCACTGCATATGCTTACAGGGTAAAAATATAAACTAGGAGCAATATATTCTTGCATTCCTGATATTAATATAGTTTATTTCTATGAATGTGAAGCTAAATGTTACTTATAGATTGCAATATTATATAATATTAAATAAAAGAAAAAAGTGTCAGGCAAACTAGAACTGTTTTGCATAAATATCATTGTTGTTATTATACAACTCACTTCTTCACTTCATGGAAAATGAAGACATAAAGTTGAGAAAATGCCCATTTTGCTTCTCTCATCTCGCTCAAAACTCTCAATGTTCATTATTCAGACTATTTCAAATACAGCAGGAAACAGTAAATGTGCTGCCGAGTGTGTGGCCATAGACTATCTCAATCAGAGTATAAATAATTTAGTGTCCTCAGGCAGTAGTGGGTGGATCAGGAAACAAATCTGATTGATTGACTTCTATCTGTAGGTGATTCATCCTGCTTCCTGATGGCTAGGTCTAAATGGCAGGAGGGGGCCCTAATTCATATGTCCTTTAAATGGGTGTTATGTAAACTCTGTTTGAATCCTTCATTCAAAGATTTCTGGATATCCACTATTAGTTAATCATTAGATTTCTGTATGTTAATTAATACCAGGCAATGGTGAAGCTGAGACTCAAATTCCATAGAAGTAGGAATTTGTACCTGTTTTGTTAACTGCTGTATTCACAACATCCAAAAGATCCACTGACATATAGGAGACATTCAATTAAGAGTTTGTAAAATGAATCAGTAAACTGTTGCTGATTAATCCTTACATTTTTTATGTAACATATTCTTGATCATGGCATGGCCAATTCTTTCTGATACAACCTCACATTTGTCCTCTCTAATCTCACCATCTTGGGAGAGAACAAGTGGGGGAAGGATCAGAATAGCCACTAAAGCCTGACAGAACTGAGGAGATACAGGTATGGACATTCTTTTTTTTTTTTTTTTCATATCTGTCCATTGTTCATTGGTCTCTCACTGACTGCGCACCTCCATTCTGATAACTAGAGGAGATAACTGAGCAAATGGATACCCCACCGCCACCCCTGGAGAGTTCTACTATGCATGTGCATAAATCTTGAAATTTAAAGCAACAGTTTCTACATAAATCCAAATGGCCACCACGCGTCTGTCTGTCGTACTGTGGTGGCTTGTGAGTAACTATGATTCTGAAGGCTATGCCACCAGTATTTTAAATAACCAGCAGGGCCATCCATGGTGGACAGGTTTCAGATGTGCTTCCCGGCAAAGAAAGACTAAGAAGAGTGAGTGACTAACTGCTTCCAAATCTATAGTCACTGAAAACCTTATAAACAGCAGAGAAACACTGTCAGATACACTGCTGGAAAATAAGTCCCTCAGGTTGGAAGGCGCTCAAAATGCGACTGGGGAAGAGATGCCTCCTCAAAGTAGAGTTGACCATGATGACACGAATGGAGTTAAGTTCATGGGAGAAAAGCCCACAGAAACTTCATTTGCTGATGGGGCACAACTCAAAATGAAGAGAAAGAGCTGTAAACATCCACTGAAAATTGGAACAAGGAAAGAAATATGAAACTGGGAAAACTGGAAGTTGCCAAAAATGAAATGGAATGCATAAACATCGATGTCTTAGGCAATAGTGAGCTGAAATGGACTGGTATTGGCCATTTTGAATCTGACAACCACATGGTTTACTATGTTCCAAATGACAAATTGGAAAGGAATGGTGTTTCATTCATTGTCAAAAAGAACATATCCAGATCAGTCATGAGGTACAATGCTGTATGTGATAGGACAATATCCATGAACCTTCAGGGAAGCCCAGTTAATACCACTGTTATTCAAATTTATGCACCTACCACTAAAGCTAGTGAGAATGAAATAGAATTCTACCAACTTCTTCAATCTGAAATTGATCAAACATGTAATCAAGATGTATTGCTCATTACTGGTGATTGGAATGCAAATGTTGGGAGCAAAGAGGAAAGACCAGTAGTAGGAAAATATGGCCTTGGTGATAGAAATGATGCTAGAGAATGCATGATAGAATTCTGTAAAACTAATGATTTGTTCATTTCAAATACCTTATTTAGAAAGCGTAACAGACGACTATACACATGGACCTCACCAGATGGAATCCACAGAAACCAAATTGACTACATGTGTGGAAAGAGAAGATGGAAAAGCTCCATATCATCATCAGTCAAAGCAAGGCCAGTGGCAGACTGTGGAACAGACTATCAATTGCTCATAAGCAAATTCAAACTGAAGCTGAAGAAAATGAAAACAAGTCCAAGAGAGCCAAAATATGACCTTGAATATATCTAACCTGAACTTAGAGGTCATCTGAAGAACAGATTTGATACATTAAACACAAAAGACCGAAGACCAAAAGACTTGTGGACTGACATCAAGAACATCAT
This sequence comes from Chrysochloris asiatica, assembly GCF_000296735.1. NCBI lineage: Eukaryota > Metazoa > Chordata > Mammalia > Afrosoricida > Chrysochloridae > Chrysochloris > Chrysochloris asiatica. The sequence continues at coordinate 29,716,108 of NW_006408527.1, read as the reverse complement.
ACGTGAAGAAAGCAAAAAGTCATTAAGAAAACAAGAAAGAAGGAAAAAGTCAAAATTGATGTCAGAAGAGACTCTGAAACTTGCTCTCCAGCATTGAGATGCTAAAACAAATGAAAAAAATGAGGAGGTCTAAGAGCTGAACAGAAAATTTCATAGATCAGCTCGAGAAGATAAAGACAAAGTTATAATAAAATGTGCAAAGATCTGGAAACAGAAAACCAAAAAGGAAGAACATGCTTAGCATTTCTCAAGCTGGGGGAACTGAAGAAAAAATTCAAGGCTCGACTTTCATTACTGAAAGATTCTCTGAGCAAATTATCGAATGATACAGAAAGCATCAAGAGAAGATCAAAGGAATACACAGAGTCACTGTACCAAAAGGTAATGTTTGATGTTCTCCTTCAGAGGTAGCCAATGATACTGAAGGAGGAAGTCCAAGGTACATTGAAGGAATTGGCAAAGAACAAGGCACTAGGAATTGATGGAATACAAATTGAAATCTTTCAAGAAAGTGAGGCAGCACTGGAGGCACTCACTCATCTCTGCCAAGAAATTTGGAAGACAACTATATGGCCTACTGATTGGAAGAGTTCCCATTTGGAATTGTGCCCATTCGAAAAAGAGGTGACCCAACGGAATACGGAAATCATCGGACAATCTTTTTGATGTCTCAAGCGAGGAAAGTTTTACTAAAGGTAATACAGAAGTGGCTACAATCATACATTGACAGAGAATTTCCAGAGTTTCAAGCCAGATTCAGAAGAGGCTGTGGAACGAGGGGTATCATTGCTGATGTCTGATGGATCTTGGCTGAAAGCAGAGAATATCAGAAAGATGTTTCCCTGTGCTTTATTGATATGCAAAGGCTTTCGATTGTATGGATCATGACAAACTATGGGAAACATTGCGAAGTATGAGTATTCAGGAACACTTAATTGTACTCATGAGGAATCTGTACCTGGACCAAGAGGCAGTTGTTCTAACAGAATATGGGAACACTGAATGTTTTAAAATTAAGAAAGGTGTGCGACAAGATTGTATTATTTCACCATACTTATTCAACCTGTATGCTGAGCAAATAATACAAGAAGCTGTGTTCTATGTAGAAAAACTTGTCATCAGGGTTGGAGGAAAACTCATTAACAACTTGCAATATGCAGATGATACAACCTTGTTTGCTAAAAGTGAAGAGGACTTATAATATTTACTGATGAAGATCAAAGAGCAGAGCCCTCAGTATGGATTGCATCTTAATGTCAGGAAAACAAAAATCCTCCCCACTAGACCAATAAACAGCATTCTTATCAACAGAGAAAAGATTGAAGTTGTCAAGGACTTCATTCTTTTTGGATCAACAATCAGCACTCATGGAAGCAGCAATCAAGAGATCAGATGATGTATTGCATTAGGTAAATCTGCTTCACAAGAACTTTTTAAAGTGTTGAAGAGCAAAGATGTCAGCTTGAGGACTAAGGTGAGCCTGACCCAAGCCATGGTATTTTCAGTAACCTCATATGCATGTGAAAGCTGGACAGAGAATAAGGAAGACCGTAGAAGAACTGATGCCTTTGAATTATGGTGTTGTATGAGAATACTAAAAGTGCATGGGCTGCCAAAAGAACCAATAGATCTGTTTTGGAGGAAGTGCAGCCAGAGTGCTCCTTAGAGACCAAGATGGCCAAACTTCATCCCTCATACTTTGGACATATTGTCTGGAGAGAACAGTCGCTGGAGAAGGATATCATGTTTGATAAGATGTAGGGTCAGAGAAAAACAGGAAGACCCCAATGAGATGGATTGACCAGGTGGCAGCATGGATGGAATCAAGTGTGGCAACAGTAGTGAGGTTGGCCCAGGATCGAACATTTTTTCGTTCTGCTGTGCATAAGGTCTCTCTGAGTCCGTGCCGACTGAATGGCACCTAACAACAACAATTTCTATAAGGAACTCTGGTAGCGTAGTGGTTATGAGTCAGACTGCCAACCTCAAGGTCAGCAGTTCAAAACTACCAACAGTTCCTCGGGAGAAAGATGAGGCCTTCTGCTCCCATAAAGATTTACAGCCTCGCAAACTCTGTACAGGGTTGCTATGAGTCGTTACTGAGTCTACGGTACTTAACAACAGCAATCTCAATAAATGATTTCACCTCTTTCCACATGGATGGAAACTCAAGATAGTATCAGGCATGAGAACTTACAGCTTTTAATTCTAACCTATATCAAAAGCTCAGCTTCAATTATTATTTCCTTTTGGACGCAGAATTCTCCACAGATATTTGGATACTGTAGACCTTTAAAAGTATAAAAATAAATGTGTTGCCTTTGAGTCAACTTTAAGTTAATTATGAGACAGAGCATAAGTGCCCCAGAGGGTGTCCAAGGCAGAGTGTCATGTTTTTCTTCCAGGGATCAACTAGAAAGCTGGGTCAGTTGGTGGGTTTGAACTGCTAACCTTTGGATTAGCAGCCACATTCTTACTCCACAATAGTGTATTTTGATCTCTTTCTATTCTGGAATCTTCACTCTTACAGACATGTTTATTTTTCATCTAATAAAACAATCCACTCACAAAACCATCTGTCACATGACATATCAATTACAGTACTTCTTGACATAGACCTCCTTGCAATTACTCTCCATCAAAGACTATCTTGCTTTGTCTCCAGTAATACTTTAGACCCTATGATAGGTTAATTTTTCCTAAAAAAGGGAAGAATTTTCCCTTAAAGTCTCTGATATATTTTAAACCAGCCTCCTTTCTTTCTTTCCAAGTTATATTACAAATCTTTACTTTTCTTTGCCTAGTTACTTGACATTTTTAAATTCTGTTCCATCTCAATAAACTTTGCTTTTTATAATAATTAACAACAAATACTATCAAAGACATACATGTTATCAAATACAAAAAAGACTCCCATAATCTTAGAATTATTGAAATATGCAGCTATATAAGCATGATCTATATATTAACTCATTTAGATGAGCAAATATTTATTATTATGAAATTATAATGCAGTTTGATTTCCAGATATTCTGAAATAGCATCTCAAGATAATTAATTTTTTTATGCTTTTATTGTGAATTGGGTGATAATTTACATGGCAGAACATCAGCTTTACATTCATCCTATAGTATTTTGTTTTATTGCAATGACTACAATCCCCTCGATGCATCATCTTTCAACAACATTTGTTTCTATTCCCTCAGTTTTTTTTTGGGGGGGGGGAATGTATAAGCACTTGGGAATATACAACCATTCAAACAACCAAAGGGCACACCCCACTGGCCCACTCCCTGGCCGTCAGTACACAGCGCCTTTACATCCCTGAGTTCAGAGTCCCCAACCGTTTCATCTCTTCACGACATTTTCTCTGCCTCCATCTCTGGTGTCACTTCTTCTCTAGATAGGTTCCTACACTCCACACTTGTCCTTTGATGGTCCCAGGGTCTTCTGCTCCTAGACTGCAAGAGCAACCACTCCCCTCCTTTAGTTACAAAGTTTCTACCTTTATATTTGCAACACTCACAATCAGTCCTAATAGCAATTATTCAGTATTGAACCATAAGAGTCTTATCCCTATCTTCTTTCACCAGCCCTATCCAGACAGGTTGGAAACCACTCAGTGGAGATTCTACCTTCCCCCTCACCCTTGGAAACTAGCTCCCATCTTGAAAGCTTGTAAGCCAGTCAACTTCGTTCCTGTGTAGTGCTCTCAGTTTGGATAGCCAATGTCTAAGTTGCCCATCTTTGTCAACTCTGTGTACTGAGGGGTTGGGAATGATCCTCACTGTAAGGATTTGTTCCCTCTTTTGAGCTACTACATCTGTAAGTATAAAATGGTGTAGATGATTCAAAAAAAGGCACCTCTTAGACTCTTCCAATTGCAAAAGTGTAAAACATATTTATGACAGATATTTACTCTCATATTTCCAAAGATGAATGCAAAAGTTGTTTATGCATTATAGCTTATCTCAGGCAGTATTATTAAGAATAACTTGATTGAATTTATAATCATAAATCCTTATTTCATTATATCATTGATTCTGTAGCTTTTGTTACATAGCAGTAGCTTAGATTCTTTATAATCAGTCATTTTCATGGGAATATTCTCATTTTACAGTGACAGAACAACTTAAGAAGTGTATATTACCAAGGTTACGTAAAATTGAATCAGTCTCACCACCAGATCAGATTGTATTCAATCATACTGATATCTTCATTTATAAATGTAAAGGAAAATCTGAAACCAGACAATCAACCTGCAAAAATGGAATGTGGGATCCCACGCTAACTTGTGAAGGTAAAGTCTTGTTTACGATGTTTTTAAAACTGTGTGCTTTTCTTCCTAACTTTTAAAAGCAGTATTGTTATGTCTTTTAAAAAATTGTAGAGAGGTATTATTACAAATGCTTAGATTTGTACAAGCTACAAGGTATTTCAAAACCCAGTGGAAACACTGTTACTAAATAATAATTATATCGTCTGTATTTGTTGGGTATATAAAAATCACACAGAAATTCGGTGGATTTACTTTAACATCTGGGCGCAAAGTGTGTTCATTACATTTGGATTTCCATTGCTTCATTTGTTTAATTACACACAACCAACCTATACATATGCTTATTATCTTTATCATGTATTTATCTGTTTTTCTATCTCTGTCTTAAAAACCCTGTGACATCTTGGCACCTCTACTTTCAAACGTATAGCAGAGTTCATTCCATTTTACAGAGTTTCTTTTCTTTAATTTTCATCTCCAACTATGATAATCCATGTGCTGTTAACATTAACACTCTTATCAATATATACAGTTCTAGCATATACAGATAGTAATTTTATATAACAGTCCTACAGCAAATCTAATATCTGCAGACCAACATGTTAACACTTCTTCATATTTAAGGTAGTAATATTCATATGCCATTCTGCAGGAGAAAGATGAGGCTTTCTGCTCCCATAAAGATTTGCAGCCTCAAAAACACTGTGCAGGGTCAATATGAGTCAGAATCGACTCCACGGTATGTAGAACAAACAACAATATTTATATGCAGTGAAGTTCATTTGTTCTTCTGCATTGTATCCCAGAAGCTTTGTAGTTTTAATATTTACATTTAGATACATCATGTATCTTACTTTGCTTTTTGATGAAGTGTTAAGTAGGGATTGGCGCTTTCTTTTTTACGCAGATAGCTAGTTCTCAAAGCATGTCTGGAAAAAAAACCTTTGAAATAAACAGCAATTGATTATTTCTAGACTCTTTTTCAGCTCAGTTCCTTATGCCCAAATTGCCTTGATAGCTTCATAGTAAGTTGTGAAGCCTGGTATTTATTCTCAGATATGGTTTTCCTTTTCAAGACTGATAAAAGATTGGTAGTACAGTGGATAAGAACTTGGCTGCTAATAAAAAGTTTTGCAGATTGAACCCACCAGCCACTCTGCAGAAGAAAGGTATGACAGTCTGCTTCCATAAAAATGTACAGTCTTGGAAATCCGGTGGGGTAGTTAGTTCTGCCCTGTCCTATAAGGTAGTTATCGTCTGGAATTGTCTCAGCAGCACAAGATTTTAGTTTCAAGACTGATTTAGTTATTCTGGCATTTGCATTTCAATACTAATAACAGTACATCAATTTCTAGAAAATATCCTAGGAAATGAAAGAGGTAGTTAGACAATGAAAGAGATGATATCAAATGTATAGAAAAATTAGGAGAATTAACTTCGTAACCATATTGGGTTTCCAATCCATGGACATGATATATGTCTCTATTTATATCTGCTTCATTATTCTCAGTAATGGTTTTAGTGTAGAAGTTGTATTGTTGTTGTTTTTAAGTGCCATAGAGTTGGTTCATATTCATAGCGACCCTTTGTAGGGTTTCCAAGGAGTGGCTGGTGACTTTGAAATGCCTACCTTGTGGTTCAAACTGAACTTGAGGTCAAGTGCTTATCCTATGAAGCCACACCAGGTGTATAGCAGTTGCAAAAATAATTACACATCATTTACATTTTTGTTATTTAAATGTTATTTTAAAATAAAATGTTCAATTTTTGAGTACAAGTATAAAGGGATGCATTTGATTTTGTGTATTAATTTGTACTCTGAAGGAATGCTAAGCTACATAACTTATTTCAGTTATTACTTTGTAGATCTCTTTGAACTCTCGGTAAACAACTATATCATTGAAAATTAAAAGTTTATTCCTGTCTGTACCATTTATAGATTTTTGCTAATTTCCTTAACTTCTAACATTGTCTAGGACATCAATGTTGAAAGGAAGTGTTGAGGGGCAACATTCTTGATCTTTTCCTGTCCATTGAATATTTAGCTACAATTATGATACTAGCTTTCCAAAAACAAAACAAGCCAAATCCACTGCCCAACATTGAGCTGGTTCCAACTAACAGTGACCCTACAAGACAAAGTAGAACTGCCCCACAGGATTCCCAAGATTGGATAGTTTCATGGAAATTGACTGCTTTATCTTTCTTCCATGGAGTGAGAACCCCTGACTTTTGGGTTAGCAAGCAAGCACTTAACCACTGCACCACCAGGACTCTTTTAATCAGTCTTTTCAAAGAAACTCAAATTTAGAGAGCATCTACTGGGCTTCACAATTTATTGTGAAGCTACAGTTTTTAAGGTAATGATTTGGGCAGAAAAGTAGATAAATAAATGAACTGAATGCTGTTATTGTTAACTACCACTGAGTTGCTTCTGACCCATAGTGACACTATGTAGAGTTTCCAAGGAGCAACTGGTAAACTGCTTACCTTGTGCTTTAAGCAGACTTTGCAGTAAGGTGCACTAACCCTCAGCACAGAGTCCCAAAATATACCAGCACTGTTATATTCAATTACTTTTCATTTAAAAAAATTTCCACATATATTTTTAGTACAACTGGCTGTCCATATTATAAAAGGTCACCATCACTACTTGACACTTCACTCAAAAATGATGTTGTTAAGTGCCATGAAGTGGGTTCCAAATCATAGCGACCCTACATGGTTTCCAAGGAACGACTGGTGGGTTTGAACAACCTTGTAATTACCAGTCCAGTGCTTATCCTACAGCACCACACTAAGATATGTAGTTGTTGTTAAATGCCGTTGAGTTGGTACTGACTCATAGAGACCTTGTATAGGGTTTCTGAGGAGCAGATGTTGGATTTGAACCACCAAACTTGCAGTCCAAACTGACTTTGTGATCCATCGCATTGTCCTGCAGCGCCACACCATGACTCCTATTAACCAATGTTATTGTTATTGTTGTTAAATGCCATTGAGTTGGTTCTGACCCATAGAGACCCTGTATAGGGTTACTGAGAAGCATCTCTTGAGCTTGAACTGTCAACCTTGTGGTTCAAATAGACTTTTCAGAGAGATGCAACTCAAAACAATGAAATATTGTGGTGTTAGGGGAGAATATTGAAACACTACAGACTCGACAAGAATGAACAGATCTATTTTGGAAGAAATACATTTGAGTTGTGGTATTAGGGAAGAGTATTGAACATACCACAGACTGCCAGAAAAAATAACAAATCTATTTTGTGAGAAATACAGGAAGAACTCTTCTTAGAAGCAATAGTGGCTTTGTCTTGCTTATTTGGACATGTTATCTAGAGAAACCAGTCCATGAGAAGGACATCATGCTTGGTAATATAATGGTTAGAAAAAAGGAGGATGACCCTCAACAGTATGGATTGCCATAGGGACTGCAGCAATGGACTCAAATATAGGAAAGAAAGTGAGGATGGCACAAAACCAGACAGCTTTTCCTTTTGTTGTTCACAGGGTCCTGTGTGTCATTACTGATTTGATGGCACATAATATCAATGGTTAGAATATCAATGGTTATAAGAGGTTTCTCATAAATTATCCTAGATTGATCACATAATCAAAGAAAGAAACTAGAAGGAAAACTATAAGAATATAAATCAAAAGTGACAATATTTAGGTGTTATAAAGCTATGAATTACTACTTGTGTAAATAACCAAAATAATAATTAATATATTATCATTCATGATACTTGATACTGAATATTCTCTATATTAAAATTATCCTTTTATATTTAATTTATGCTTTTTAAACTAAACAATCTGACTTGAATATTTTTAGGACAAATGAAACAGTTATGCCCACCTCCTCCTCTCATTCCCAATACTCGAAATATGACGGTGACAGTGAATTATAAGGATGGAGAGAAAATATCTATTCTCTGTCAAGAAAATTACATAATTCAAGAAGCAGATGAAATCATGTGCAGTGGTGGGAAATGGCAGTCAGTACCACGCTGTGTTGGTTAGTACTTCATATCTTGAACATTCTTTCAGAATGAAGTTAATACTCTACTGTGCTTTGCATACATCTGTTACTCTCTATAGAAAACAGTAATTGCAATCTGTGTGCCCAAATTAATCAACATTCATTCACTTATACTGTGAAATAAAGACAGAATACTCAGGAATATTATTGAAATATCAGATAAAATTTTGTTATTATTTTATTATCATGATGAAAAGGATAAAAATTATAGGGGGTATTTAATAAGAGAATAGTACCGTAGATATCATTTTGATATGTAGCCTTCTAGGTTTTTGATATTTGTTCAGATTATAAATTATATTACTTATTTAAATGGACTTTATTTTGTAAGTCCAAGTAGTATTTGATTTGATTTTTCATTTTAGACATTATATTTATGCTCTGTTTTGATCTGTTATTCATGTAGAAAAAATTGCATGTCCTCCACCACCTCAAATTGAATATGGAACAATTAACTCATCTAGATCTTCAGAAGAAAGGGAAGAAACATCTGAACATAGGTACTCACATGGTACTACATTAACTTACATCTGTGAAGATGGCTTCAAGCTCTCTGAAGAAAATGGGGTAACATGTCACATGGGAAAATGGAGCTCTCCGCCTCATTGTGTAGGTGAGGCATATGACAAGTACAAATCTATTTTCATAATAATTGATTAAAAATTATCAGTTCCCATCAAAGGCAAAAGACAATATAGTTTAGATATATTTATGGGATTGTTTACGTACATTATAATTAAAATTTTATGCATGAGTAAATAATCTTATTTTTGTTAAATTCATTGGTTCATTATTGAGTCACTTTAAACTCTGGCATTTATTTTACCTTGAAAGATGATGTGTAGTATAATTGAATCTACCTATTTATAGTGTAGTAGTACTGGTGTGGCCCTGATGGTTAATGCACTGGACTGCAAAGTCAATTAGAACCACAAGGTTCAAGCTCACCAGCCACTCCTTGGAAACCCTATAGAGGGTCACTATGAGTCGAAACTGACTCGGTGGCACTTAGCAACATTTATAGGGTAAGAAGCCTTGGATTATAGTGGAGTGTGAGTTGGCCTGCTAACCACAAAGTCAGAAGTTCAAATTCACCAGCCACTGTGCGGGAGAATGATAAGACTTTCTGCTCCTGTGTGAGTCAGAACTGATTCGGTGGCATACAACCAACCACCACCACCACCATTTACAGAGTCATCATGAGTGAGAATTGACTTGATGGCAGCTGGTTTGGTTTGGATTTGTCATTTATTTAGACGTTATAGCATTTGCTCTGCCATCCAGCATGGTTACATTTAAAAAAATTGGTATTTTTCCTAAAGTGTTTCTTCTGATTAGTTACAGCATAAAGGTATGTCTTCTTAAGGATAGTTCCTCTTCAATGCTATTCCCTTTAACGCTAGTGATTGGTAAAAAATCATTGGCTATATTCATAAGTGTTCTCTAAGATTTTAATTTCAAATTATTTATTAGGTTGTGAAAGACAGTAGAATGGTGGATTTAGAAAATGTTTGTATACCTTCTTTGTGGTGTGGTAGTAGCTTCTGTGTTTTCATTTCTTTTCAAATTAAATGACTACATAGTACATATTATTAAGTTTCAGATGAAGTGAAACATGAATGCATTATTTCATTGTTTGTCTGTTTTTTTAAAGGACTACCTTGTAAGCCACCACCTATGATTTCTGATAGTATTCTGTCTCATGAGTTAGAAAGCTACCAACATGGAGAAAAGTTTACCTACACCTGTATTGATGGTTTTGGGATTGATGGACCAGAATATATAAAGTGTATAGGAGGAAAATGGCCTACCCCACCAAAATGCATCAGTATGTATCTTGAATGTTTTTAATTTAAAGTATATTCTATGTCATTTTATGAATGATGTTGTTGTAGTTAAGTGCCATTGAGTATGTACTGACCCATAGCGACCTTATGCACAGCCAAAGGAAACACTGCCGAGTCCTGAGCTGACCTCATTATCATTGCCACTGTGAGTCCATTGATACTGCCACTTGGCCAATCCATCTCGATGGGGTTCTTCCTCTTATTCTCTGACTGTCTGCATTACCAAATGTGATATCCTTCTCTAGTGACTTGTCCCTCCTGACAACATGTCCAAAGTATGAGAGAAGAAGTTTGGCCATCTTGGCTTCC
>NW_006408527.1:29701626-29704425 GCF_000296735.1 Chrysochloris asiatica | reverse complement strand
GACATCAGCAATGATATCCTTCATTCCACGGCCTCTTCTGAATCAGGCTTGAACCTCTGGAAGTTCTCTGTCAATGTGTGATTGTAGCCATTTCTGTATTACCTTTAGTAAAAATTTACTCGCATGGTATATGAAAGAGATTGTCCGATGATTTCTATATACCATTGAGACACCTCTCTTTGGAATGGGCACAAATACAGATCTCTTCCAATCATTCGGCCAGATAGTTGTCTTCCAGATGTTTTGGCAGAGATGAGTGAGTGCCTCCTGTGCCGCCTCAGTTTCTTGAAAGATTTCAATTTTTATTCCATCAATTCCTGGTGCCTTGTTCTTTGCCAATTCCTTCAGTGCACCTTGGATTTCCTCCTTCAGGATCATTGGCTCTTGATCACATGGTACCTCTTAAAATGGTTGAACACTAACCTTTTGCTACAGTGACTCTGTATTCCTTCAATCTTTTCTTGATGCTTTCTGCATCATTCAGTAGTTTGCCCAGAGAATCTTTCTATAAAGAAAGTCAAGCCATGAATTTTTTCTTCAGTTCCTCCAGCTTAATAAATGCTGAACTTGTTCTTCCTTTTTTGGTTTTCTGGTTTTCCAGGGATGAGAAATATCTTTTATTCAAATCATAAATGGAACAAGTAAGCAACTAAGCAGTAATTATAGTATTTAATCATTTATCTCCAGAAAACCCTGGATTCTGGCTGGAAATTTTAGCCCTAGTAATAAGAAATCTTTGGCAACATGGGTCAGACTATTTCCTTTTCAAATCCTCTTATGTGTGCTTTTGGCATCCCCTGTTTTGTTTTTGTTTTTACAAGATAAACTTCAAATATATTGTTGAGGCAAAAAACAATGAAATATACACAGAATGATGGAATAACAAAGACAGAAACCACCTTGAAGAGATTCCCACTAACTAAACCAAGAACCATTTAGACATCAAAACAAATAATGACAATAATGTGTAACAACCTATTAAACAAAATAGAAATTCATGAGTCCATATTATTAAAGACATGAATAAATAAAACAACCAGTAAAGAAAAAGTTTCAAAGTAATGTCACATAAAATACTTATCAATTACAAAGAGAAAAAAGCTAATTTTACAGAGGAAAATCCCAGCAGTCATTGCCTTAATTTAGTGACCAAAATGCACTCTAGTAATGGGACAAATTGAAATCTTATGCCATTCAATAGAATGCAATGAGAACAGCATAGAATTTATTCTTTGATATTTCAGCCAAGGTTTATAATCTAAATTTCATCATGAAGGAACATTAGAAAAACTCAAGTATCATTATACTTCACAAGAGGACTGACTAGTAATCTTTCAAAGTGGCAGGGTCATGAAAGGCAAGGGTACACACAGGAACCATCTTGGATTAATAGAGATAACAGAAATGAATCTGCTATGCAAAGAGTGGTTCTAAACTGGATCGTAATGATACTAAGGAAACTCTGGAAATAACTGACAAATATTGAATGGAATCTGTGGATCGTACTAATGTGGTGCTTTTAATTTTCTAGTTTGATGGTTATGTTGTGCTTATGTGGGAGAATGTCTTATAAGAAATACATATGAAGTATTCAAAGATGATAGGGGATCAGATGGGCAATATTCAACTGTAACTGTTTAGGATTGAAAAAAAAATTATGTTTTACCATACTTATAACTTTTCTATAAATGTGTTTCAAGTAAAATAAACTTTATGGCTTGCTAATGTTTCATTTAGCTATTCAGGTCTCCTGTGCATGTGAATTTTAGGTGCTAATTGATGATGGTAGGTAAATCTGGACTTTGAGATCTGTTATGAGAGTTGTCAGTGATATGATCTTTTAACAGTTTCTAGATGAGCTTTATTTTTTACTGCTATGATCTGATTCATTTCTAAATATCATATGACTCTTCACTTTAAATATTAAAATACCCTCTGTCAGGTTACTATTTTATGGCCCTAATATGAAAGAAAATTCCGGAGGAAAATAAAAATTGAAAGAATAATGAAATCTTTTGTCTTGAAAAAATATTTTCTGAAAACTTTTGAAGCAAATTGCATGAGAAAAATGATGGGTGAAAAAAGCTTACTGTTGATAGGAATGTTGTTGTTGTTGTTGTGAAGTGCCGTCGAGTCGGTTCTGACCCATAGCGACCCTGTATAGGGTTTCCAAGGAGCAACTGGTGAGCTTGAACTGCTGACCATGCAGTTCCAACGGCTTAGCAGTTTGGCGCATTGACCCACAGCGCCACACCAGGACTCAGTTGATAGGAATACATCAGTCAATTCATGACAAAAACTTTTTGTATGATTGAAAAACATAGATTCATCTCTCTTTTTCTTCCAGAGAAGCCACCAATTCCTGTAGCCAAGTCCAAGAGCAGAGGTGAAATGACTGTTGAAAGGGATATATCAGTCATTTCATCTCTGCTTCTTAACCTGGCTGCAAGAATTGGTAGCTTCTGCAGCAGAAAAAAGAGATGAATCTATGTTTTTCAATCATACAGAAAGTTTTTGTCATGAATTCCTAGAACTATTGCTGGTCATCTTTAAACCTTAAACCAAAAACATCCCCTAATGTCTTCTTTAAACCAACCAATTGTTTAGCTTAATTAATAAAGAACATCTGCCTTGAGTATTGGGCTCTTTTAAAGAACTATCTTTGTGGGATGAAATTGGCAACAATTCAAAGGTTAGAAATGAAGCTTAGAGGGCAGTGAGCTTATGTTGTTGTTAAGTACCCTGGAGTCTGTTCCAATTCATAGTGACCCTGCACAGGGTTTCAGAGGCTGTAAAACT
>NW_006408527.1:29690500-29696536 GCF_000296735.1 Chrysochloris asiatica | reverse complement strand
ACAGATTTCTCAGAAGTACAATTAAGTGTTCTGGAATATTCATACTTCTCAATGTTGTCCATAGCTTGTCATGATCCACACAATCGAAAGCCTTCACATAGTCAATAAAGCAGAGGTAAACATCCTTATAAAGACATAATTTTCTAAAATATTTGGATTACACATTATTTAGATTTTGACAGAAGCAAGAACTACATAATGACATATAAACATGATATAGGGCCCTGATATTGTGCTAAAGGATAAACATTGGGCTGCTAACCACAAGGTTGGCAGTTCAAACTCAACAGCTGCACTTAGAAACTCTATGTAGAAGTGACAAGATGGCAGAAAACAACAACATATCTAAGTGACTAGTGTGAGGGAAAAATCAATTTGAATGCAAGAAGGAAATATGACTCCAGTATTATGTCTAGTTATATCTCTTCAGACTCCTCTGTGACCATTCCCAATGCCTTTGATAAATAGAACAATTAAATGTAATTGTATCAAGACTGTATAAAATTTTATTGTCAAGTTTTAAGAAAAATATTATATGGTGTTTACTGATTTGTTTGTTTGTTAATTGTTGTTTTAGAATATAATTATTAACACTGTAGGATAAGAATGTAATTGTTGCACTGTAGGATTAGCACTGGACTCCGAGGAAAGTTTGATCCACAAGGCTGGTGGTTTAAACCCACCAGCTACTCCTTAGAAACCCTATACAGGGTCACTATGATTTGGAAACAACGCCATGCCACTTAACAAGAAGCATTTTTAAGATTTACTCAACAAATGCATATTTTTTCTTTCAGAAACAGATTGTTTTGACTTACCCACATTTGCTAATGCCATACTCAAAGATCTAAAGAAAGCATCGTACAAGTCAGGAGAACAAGTGGAATATGAATGTGAAAAAAATTTTCAATTAAATGGATCAAATATTATAAAGTGTATTAAGAGCAAATGGGTAGGGACTCCAACATGCAAAGGTACTTTGATTAAATTTTAAATTTACTTATAAAAGTTTCTTTTGTTTGTTTGTTAAGTGCCATTGAGTCAGTTTTGACTCATAGCAACTCTGTATAGGGTTTCTGAGTAGGAAGTAGTGAGTTTGAAGTGCTGACCTTGCTGTTCAAACCAATCTTGAGGTCGAGTACTTATCCTACAACATCATTCCAGAACTTCCTGAAAGTATCTTAGGCAATACAATTTAAATCTATGTCTCTAGCACCTTTGAAAAATAGTCATAGATTAAAGCATAGAACTGTAAATTCTGTGATTAATATATAGTCCAATGGTTCTCAAAGAGTTATTCCTAATATAGGAGCATCAATTACAATTTTCTGAGAAATTTTTAAGACATATTAATGCTTGGGTCCATCCCAGGCCTACTGAATCAGAACATCTGGGGAAGGCACCTTGAAATAATTTTAACAAGTTCTAGTGTGACACTGTAGAAAAAGCAGTGGACTGCCAATCCCAAGGTCAGCAATTCCTTGGACACTCTATTCAGGGTCACTATGAGATAGAACCAATTTGATGGCACGGAACAATAACAGTAAGGAGCTCTGGAAGCATAGTGGTTAAGAATAGGGCTGCAAACTGCAAGGTCAGCAGTTCAAAATTGCTAGCTGTTGTACAGGAAAAAGATGAGGCTTTCTGCTCCCGTAAAGATTTACAGCCTCAGAAATCCTGTGCAGGGTCGCTATGAGTTGGAACCAACTCCACAGCACATAACAATAACAGCAACAACAACAGATTATATGGAATTTTTGTTAGTGCTGTGGATAAATGCTGGGCTGCTAAAAGAATGATCAGTATTTCAAACTTGCCAACTGCTCTGTGGGAAAAAGCTATGGCAATTGGCTTCCACAGAGATAACAGTCTTAGAAACCCTTATGGGGCAGTTCTACTCTGTCCTTCAGTGTTGCTGAGTCAGAAGTAACTCAAAGGCAATGGGTTCTTTTGTTTTGCTTAATTTTTTTATATAAAGAAGATTATATGCACAATTCAATTTGGCAATCAAGGTTATAAACTATTGTTATTTCATATCTACTTTAAACTGTCCAAAGAAGTATATATTTGCTAATACTTAAAGATACCATATAGAAATGTATAACTCTTTAGAAAATCCTAGGTGAATATGAAGCAATAGTAGCATATAACCTTGTTTCCTAAATTGAATACATTTTTAAAATCATTTTCTTGATTCTTCTATTTGAGTACTTTCAGTTAATCATCTTTTAAAAAATGTTTTATTGTGAATTATGTGATAGTTTATATGGGAGAATATTAATTTTACACTCATCCTGTAGTATACCATTTCATTGCCATGGTTACAATCCCCTCCATGCATCATCAACCAACCAAAGGATATGTACTACAAGCCTGCCCCCAAGTCATCAGCACACAGCCTCTCTCCCTCTCTGTGTCTAAAGTCCCCAGTAGCATGATCTCTCCATGTCATTGTCACTGCCTCCATCTCAAGCATCACTGCTTCTCTGGAAGGGTCTCACTCTCCACTCTTCTCCCTTGAGGATCCCAGGGACCTCTGCTCCTAGGCTGAAAAGTCAATCACTCCCCTCCTTACTATAAAATGTCTACCTTTACAATTCCAACCCTCACGATCAGTCATGATAACAATTATTCACTATTGTGTCACAAGAGACCTATCCGCATTTCATTTCATCAGCCCTGCCTAGACAGATTGGATATAACTCAGTGGAGATTCTACCTTCCTTCACACCCTCTGGATCTAGGTTCCCTCTTGAAAGCTTGAAAGCCAGGCACTTCTTGCATTTATTGCCCACCATTCTGGGTAGCCAATGTCAAGTTGCCCATCACTGTCTATTCTGTGTATGGAGAGGGTGGGAATAGTTAATCATCTTTTTCTTTAAGAGTGGCAGTGTAAAAGTGTGCTCTGAATTCTTGACTTATATTTTAAGGAGAACATGATCTTATTAATTTTCTAAGGGGCTAGCATTAGAATTAATTATCAGAATAATTGAAAAGCAAAACCTGATGTTGTATAATCTTTTTATTTTATTTATTTTTTTGCAGCCTCTAAAATCTTTTGGAATTTATGATATATGATATTTACTTTTAATTATTTCCAAGATGGTCCTGGACATCTCTCATTTGCATTGGCTTCTAGAAGGAAGGAAAAAATGTCTGTATTTTAGTGAAGATAGATGAGAGATTTAATGATGTGAAAAGTTAAATATTTCAGCATTACATTTTACCTCATTTTCCTTAATCATAGGTGTAATTTTTTTATATTAGCAAACTTTATCATGATAGATTAATTACTGTTTTTAAAATTCCTTTGAATTATATTTGAACTCCTACTTATTGATTTACTATTGAAAGCAAACACTAATGGACAAATATTTTTTCTTTCTGTTCAGAGGTTTCCTGTGGAAATCCACCCAATGTGAACAATGCTAATATTGTCTCAAAGCACATGGCTAAGTATCCACCTGGAGAGACAGTACGTTATGAATGTAAGAAACCTTATAAACTTTATGGAGAGGTAGAAGTGGTGTGTATGAATGGGATCTGGACAGAGCCACCTCAGTGCAAAGGTAGAATATCTTATTTCCTAAAAATGTGTAGAGAGATAGTAGTGATAATACACGGTTATGTAATGTAGTAGTCAGGTAATGCAGAGGCTCCATACAATAAGAACTGCATTAGGAATCACAGGGACCATCATTCGAGCCTGCCAGCTGCTCCATGGGAGCAAGATGAGGCTTTCTGCTTCTGCAAAGATTTAACACCTTGGAAACATTACGCAGGGTTGCTCTGAGTCAGGGCTGACTTGAAGGCACTTAACAACAACAAAGTAGTACTTGTGGAATTTTGTCATTGTTAGGTGTAATTGAGTTGGGACCGACTCACAGTGACCCATGCACAACAGAATGAAACACTGCCCCATTCTGTGCCAACCTCACAATCGTTATGTTTTAGTCCATTGCTGTCCACTGAGCCAATGTATCTTCCTCTTTTTTTCTGACCCTCCACCTTACCAAACATGATATCCTCCTCCATGAACTGGCCCCTCCTGATAATTTATCTGAAGTAAGAGAGACGAAGTTTGGCCATCCTGGCATTCAAGGAGCACTCTGACTGCACTTCTTCCAACACAGATCTGTTGGTTCTTTTGGCAGCCCATGGCACTTTCAATAGTCTCCTCCAACACCATAGTTCAAATGCATCAATTCTTCTATGGTCTTCTTTATTCAATGTCCAACTTTCAAATGCAAATACCATGGTTTGCATCAAGGGCACCTTAGTCCTCAGACTGACATAGCTGCTCTTGATTCAGTCATTGCTCTTGATTGCATTAGGCAACTACATCAAATGATGTATTTGATTTCTTGACTGCAGCTTCCATGAGGGTTGATGGCTGATCCAAGCAAAATGACAATTTCAACCTTTTCTCCATTTATATGGATGCTGTTCATAGGCCGAGAGATGAGGAATCTTGTTTTTTTTTATAGTGAGGTTCAACCCATGCTGAATGAAGATCTTTGATTTTCATCAGTATTTTAAGTCCTCTTGACTTTTAGCAAGCAAGGTTGTTATCAGTTGCATATTGAAGGTTGTTATTGATGCCATGTTTTTCTTCATATACGGATTGAACAAGATTGTGAAAAAATACAACCCTGACACACATCTTTCCTAATTTTAACTGTTTGGTATTCCCTTGTTCTGTTTGAATTACATCCTCTAATTCTATGTACAAGTTTCTAATGAGCACAAGTAAGTGTTCCAGAATACTCATTCTCCACAATGTTGTCCATAGCTGGTCATGATCAATACAATCGAAAGCCTTTGTGTAGTCAATATAGCACAAGTAAACATCTTGCTTTCAGCCAAGATCCATCTGACGTCAACAATGATATCCCTTGTTTTACATCCTCTTCTGAATCCAGCTTGAACTCTTAATAGTTCTCTGTCAATGTTTGATTACAGTCATTTTGGTATTATCGTCAGCAAAATATTACTTGAACATGGTAAAAATGATATTGACTGATGACTCCCACATTCCGTTGGGTTGCCTCTCTTTGAAATGGGCAGAAATACAGATCAGTTGGCCAGGTAGTTGTCTTCCAAATTTCTTGGTATAGATGAGTGAGTGCCTCCAGTACCTTATCGGTTTGTTGAAAGATTTCAATTTATATTTATCAATTACTGGTGACTTGGTCTTTGCCAATGCCTTCAAAGAACCTTGGATTTCTTTCTTCAGTATCATTGGTTCTTGATCATATGCTACACTTTGAAATAGTTGAGCATTGACCATTTCTTTTCGGTAGAGTTACTGTGTATTCCTTCCATGTTCTTTTGATGCTTTCTGCATCATGAAATATTTTCCTATAGAGTACTTCAATACCTAAGTTGAATTTGAATTTTTTCTTCAGTTCCCTCAGCTTGAGAAATGCTGAGTGTGTTCTTCCCTTGTCATTTTAAAACTCCAGGTCTCTGCACACTCTGTTATAGCATTTAAGCTAACTTGTGAAGTTTTCTAATCAGCTCTTTTACCTCTTCATTTCTTCCCTTTGCTGGAGAGCGAGTTTCAGAATCTCATAGTGATTCCATACCCGGCACCTCACAATTGTTACATATAAACCCATTGCTGCTGCCACTGTTTCAATTCATCATCTTGGGTATCTTCCTCTTTATCACTGACTCTCCACTTATCAACCATGATGTCCTTCTCTAGGGACTGGTCCTTCCTAATAACACATCCGAAATATGAGAGTCAAAGTCTTGCAATCATGGCTTCTAAGGAACATTCTGCATTTCTTCCAAGAAAGACTTGTTTGTTCTAGTAGTGCATGTTAGTTTTTAGTATTCTTCTAAAATGCTATAATTCAAATGCATTGATTCTTCTATGTTCTTCCTTTGTTGTTTTTGCTAAGTGCTGTTGAGTTGGTTCCAACTCATAGTGACCCTGTAAAGGGATTCCAAGGAAGAGTTGGTGAGCTTGAACCACAGATCTAGCAGTTTAAATCAACCTCATTTTCCAGTGCATTATCCTGTAGCACC
>NW_006408527.1:29684202-29690321 GCF_000296735.1 Chrysochloris asiatica | reverse complement strand
ATTGTGGATCCAAGCAAGACGAAATCTTAGACAACTTCAATCTATTCTCTATTTATCATGATGTTATTTATTGATCTAGTTGTGAGGATGTTTGTTTTCTTTACATTTAGGTGCAATCCATCTGAAAGCTGTAGTCTTTGATCTTCATAAATATTTTAAGTTCTCTTTGCTTCCAGAAAGCAAGGTTGTATCATCTGCATATTGCAAGTTGTTAATGAGTCTTCCTTCAATATTGATGCCATTCTTCTTCACATAATACACTTTCTTGGATTATTGGATCAGCATACAGATTTAATAAATATGGTCAAAGGATACAACCCTGGTGAGCACCTTTCCTGATTTTAATCCATTCATTATCCATTTGTCTTCTTGATGCAACTGCCTCTTAGCCTAGCTGCAGGTTCCTCATCAGCACAATTAAATGTTCTGGAATACTCATTCTTTATAATGTTATCCATAGTTTGTCATGGTACATATAGTCAAAAGCCTTTGAATAGACACTAAAGCACAAGTAAGCATCTTTCTGATATTCTTTGCTTTCAACCAAAATCCTTCTGATGTCTGGAATGATATCTCTAGTTACATATTCTCTTCTAAATCTGACTTGAATTTCTGGCAGTTTATGTTGATGTAGTCTTGAAGCCATTTCTGAATTATCTTAAGCAAAATTTTATTTACATGTGACATTAATGATAATGTTTGCTGATTTCTGCACTCTGTGGGTCACCTCTTTTGGGATTGGGCACAAATATGGTTCTCTTCCAGTTGACCAAGTAGCTCTCTTCCAAATTGTTTTACATAGACCTGTGAGCATCTCCAGTGCTGCACCATTTTTTTTTTTTTTTTTTAAGATTTAAATTTGTATTCCATCCGTTCCTGAAATCTTGTTATAAACCAACGCTGTCAGTGCTGCTTGGATTTCTTCCTTCAGTTACATTGGATCTTGATCATATGCTATCTCTTGAAATGATTGAACATTGATCATTTCTGTTTGGTATAGTGTTTCTTCCATCCTTTTTTGATGCTTTCTACATCATTCAATTTTTTAGCCATAGAATCTTTCAAAATTGCCAATCGAGGCTTAAATTTTTTCTTCAATTCTTCAGAAACAATATATGATAGTGGTGGTGGTTATGTGCTGTGGAGTTGGTTCTGACTCACAGTGACCCTGTATAGGTTTTCCAAGACTGTAAATCTTCTAAGTCTCATCTTTCTCTTATGGAAGAATTGTCAGTTTTGAACTGCTTACCTTGAAGCTAGTAGCCCAGCTATGCTATCAGTTGGATCTTTTTCTTATTCACCCAATTATTCACACTGTTTAAATTAGTATATTTGGTCCATTTACATTTGAATAATATTGATAAGTTAAGACTTATTTTGGCATTTTGTTAAAATTTTGTTTGTTTTCTGTTTCTTCTTCCTATTTCCATTGTCTTGCTTATCTTGTAGGTTTCTAGAATTTTTTAAAGAATTTCATTTTGACTTCTCTGCATTGCCTTTTAGTATATCTGTTTGTGTAACAGTTGTATCCAGTGGTTGTGCTTGAAATAAAATATAAACATACAACCATACTTATGACTTCTGTTGCCATTTTGATACTTCTCTAAAGAGTGCAAATTTTACTTGCATTTTACCTAACTGGTAAATTAAGTCTCATCACATTTTAAATAGAAATGATTTAAGTAATTTCTGTACATACACTGAGCATTGTATTTGATGATAAAATTTTATTTAACAACTTCATGAGGACAGTGACAACAGTAACAACTTCATGAGGACCACAAATCTCAATGTTACATTTATGCTTAGTTTGTATTTGTCTCGATTTAATCTATATATTGATCTCATCTCTCAATAAATCAAATAATAATATTTTTTAGATTCTGAAGGAAAATGTGGGGCTCCTCCGCCTATTGACAATGGAGACATCACTTCGTTCCCACTACATGAATATGCTCCAGGATCATTAGTTCAGTACCAATGCCAGTCCTTCTATACGCTTCAGGGTACCGACTATGTAACATGCATGAATGGACAGTGGTCAGCACCACCAAAATGCTTAAGTAAGTACTTCAATATTTGCTTTAATCCTGGAAAAATCAGAGTAATGAACATTATATAGTGCTGTTTATAATGTGTTATTTAGGAGATAGCAAAATATCGTTGTGTTGACCACCTATCCTCTACATATGAATAAAACAAAACATTTGGCTGCTGCGTAAATTCTTAACTTAGTGCAACTCCATACATTACAGAGTAGAACTGCTCCATAGCGCATTCCATTATTAATATGTGAGGATGTAAAGTTTCATGGAAGTATGTTTTTTTTATTGAAACGCTGTATATTAGCATTTATTTAATGCAAAACTTTTTAATATAATAATTCATGTTATGTTTCTCTGATAATGAGGTTAGTTATCACTCATTATGCGTTATCTGCCCTTTTTGCATTATTTGTCAATTTAAGGTCACTGGGCAGCCAAATGATTTGCAATCATCGACTAATTTGAAGGCTGGTTGTTTGAAGCCACCAATGAGTGCTATGTAAAAACAGTCCTGGTGATGTGTTTCCAGAAATATTTTAGCCAAGATCCCTATAAAGCAGTTCTATTGTATACCACAGGATTCTAATCAATGATCCAAAATTGATCTGACGGCAATAAGTTAGTTTAGTTAGGTTTCGACGGCACTTAACAACAACAACAACAACAACTATTTTAACAATAAATATGTTGCTAAGTGAGGTCAAGTTGGTTCCTACATAGAGCTACACTGTAGAGGGCTTCCAAGGAGCAATTGGTAGGCTTGAAGTGCCAGTCTTGTAGTTCACAGTCCAGTTCTTATCCTATAATGCCACACCAATATTCCTTATTTAAATATACATGCCGGTTTTTCAAAGGGACAAGAATGATTTAGATAAAGAATGCCTAAATGCATATCTAACATTCAACTTGAAGTCCTGAAGGTCTATGAAAATATATCATTTGCTCTTGTTATTTTTTAGCTTTTTATTGTGAATTGAGTGAAGGTTTATAGTGCATTCATCAGTTTTACATTCAACAAACCATGCACTTTGCTTTAATACGTGGTTAAAATCCCCTCCATGTACCAACAGTTTTTATTATTTACCTCTATTCAGTTTAACAATTGCACTTCTCCCTGTACCTCCCACTACCTTCATCTTTTCTCTGCTAATGTCCCTCTTGTTGTATGCTGCCTGCCCTGTCATCCATGTTAACTTGTGTCTACTCTCTAGCCCATGAATAATTTTCCCTTCCAGTACATCTTCCTGCAACAATCATAGATTGTTTCTTTTTTTCAAGAAAATCTTTTCCTAACCTTTTACAACATTGATCTCGTACAATGTTTGTCCTTTTGTGATTCTTCTCCAGGTTCAGATATGTTGTGAGGTGTTTCCCAGATTCATCAGTATTCCTCAACATTTTGATGTATTCCATTGTGTGTATATAATAAAGTTGATTTAGCCATTCTTCTGTTTCAGGGCATTTAGTATCTATGTTCAGGGCACTCAAGCTGGAAGTAGTGTGTGGGGACCCTTGATGGTGCTGATTTTAGTGTCTGTTAGCATCACAGAGAAGCTGGGGACAGGGTGACTGTTTAAATGCTGGTCTGGTGACTCAGTGGAGTCTGTAGGCCTGGAACCAAGCCCACCTGAATCCAGGCACCTAAATGGCACATCTAAATGGAGCAGTCGGCCTTCACCTCACACTAGCATGGCTTCCAACCACACGGCTCTGAATTCTTAGAAAGCAGGGTTTGTGCTGGAGGCAGTTGAGGGTAGGAGCTGGTCATACTTCTGGTCACCAGAGGAACATGGGGACAAAGAAAAAAAAATCTCACCTTTTCCATAACCCATGCAAATCTGCTCTGCCAGACCTCCCTCTAAGGGAAAACCTGCTGACAAGATGGTGGAGCCCCGTGTGGTCAGCCAATCACCAGTCAGTTTACCTCTCTCACTGTCTCTGTTCAGCTTTTCCTTTCAGCAAGCATTCCATCCACCTCTCTGACCTTTCTTCTGTTGTTTACGATGGCAGAATTTTTATCTATTCATGTTTTGTCTTGTCTCTTTTATCTTTGTTGTAGAGACTTCATGTAGTACATCTGCCCTGTCTGCTATCTTTTAAATTTTTGTTGTTGTATATACTGATAATTTATGTTTATCTACTTTCAGATGCATGTGTAATATCAAAAGAAGAGATGGATATACGTAACTTAGAATTAAGATGGAAATATGATGAAAAAGTATATTCCAAAACAGGAGATACTGTTGAATTTAGATGTAAATGGCGATATTATCCTGTGACATCCCAAGACTCTTTTCGAGCAGTGTGTCATGAAGGAAAGTTGGAATATCCCCGTTGTCACTAATGCCACGGTCAAAATGAATTTATTTAATCAAAGAACATACATTACCTAAATTTTGTATCATTAACCTAATTTTCCAAATTTTATTTTTGTAAGTGTTAAATCATTTTTATTCACAAATTAGATTTTGAATGAAATATTAAGTGAATGATGTAATTATAATCTGAGAGATCAATATCTGACCTAGTATATACTATATTAAAATGTGTCAACGCCAAAGCTATATGTCTTGTTCCTAAAGCATCATTAGAAAGAAATCAGAGGAATTCACTTCAATGTCTGCTTTGGACCATCACTTTCATTACACTCTCAAAGTTTTCAGCATAGCATTTGACACACACTGGGATTCTTAAAGATCTGATGGTCTCCATCTTCAGAGTAATATTACATGACAAACATTAAAACCCATACTAAGTCTGGCCTACACTAGTAATAAAATATAAGCAGTTATTTATCAGTCCCTGATATTAGCTTATCTATCTCTAGATGAATATGCTCAAAAGGATTAAATTATGATCTATAAGTTATTTATACACTTAATAATTCAAATAAATTGTAGGAAGATATTAAAATAGAGTTGAGAATATAACAATCATAATATTGACCCCAAAAAAGTCATAAAAATCCAGGAGACAGGGCTTGATTGTGTACTAGACAGAAAAGCAGTGCAGAACCCCATCAGTAAATCACAAAAACCAAATGAAACAGATTCATAGGACAGTCCTGGAACTCTGAACTTCAGATAAAGGGATGATAAGTAGATCGAGTGCTTACCAGGAATAAGATTTAAAGTAGAAGCAAGAAAGGATGTGGCTTCTGATTTGGGGTGGCCAACATGTCTCCCACAACCATTTTGAATGGGAGTGAGCTGTTAGACATTTAATAGTGCACTCCCATTGCAGAAAACTGACAGATCTGCAGAGATAAAGGTATGAGAATACCTTTTCTTATTATTCCTTTTTCATGCTTTTCTTTTTCTCTGTCTACTCATCTCTGCTCTGGGGACCAGACCTAAGGAAGATTTGGCTACACATTGGAAAGATCTGCAAAGTGCAGATCACGGGACGCAGAATTGAAGAAGGAAAAGGAGTCAACAGGATGAGCTTGCAACAGGAGTTTCTTGCAAAGTGGGTCAGGTCAAACCTGGGCTGGATTTCAATAGGAGAAGAAGCTGAGTGGACTTCAGGAGAGGAGACAAAAATAAAAAAAAAGAAGTGAAAAACAAAACCATGAGACACAGCGGGAACATCTTGAAATTTCTCAGCTAGCATTGAAGGCAAGAGACCATTTGTTGTTGTTGTTAAGTGCTGTTGAGTTGGTTCCCACCCATAGTGAGCCTTTAATGGTTTCCAAGAAGCAGCTGGTGAGCTTGAACTACCGACCTTGCAGTTAAATTAGTCTTGCTCATATTTTCCAATCTTTCCATGGTTTGGTGATTTTGGACTTACATGTTTAGTCTGGCTTATTGAGTCCTTCTATCTTGGGAGGACCTCTTTCTTCTCTTACCATAACTAACAAGAGATGGTAATTGTGGCCATATAGCCAAGCTACAATCACATGCTATAAAATCCCACCATCTGGGCAAGAACCAATATAAGCTGTAATACATCAAAGAAGTGTCTAAAATCCACACCTGTTAAGACCACTCTGAATTGAGCAATAAGAGCAGTGAAAAGAGAAGCCCATTTCCTGATCACACCTATCAGGAGGCAATTGGAGGGAGCTTAGGAATA
>NW_006408527.1:29681750-29683887 GCF_000296735.1 Chrysochloris asiatica | reverse complement strand
TGCAAAAAGAGGTCCAGAGGATCAATACTGAAATATCAGAAATGGACAATACACTGAAAGGACATATGAGTAGAACTGAAGGGATGGAAGTTGGAATTAGCAAGCTTATTAGAGAAGACAGATCTCTCAGTGCTTATTAGAGAGAACAGATCTCTCAATACTGCTATATAAAAGAACAAGCAGAAAAGAGAATAAAGAAAATCTGAAGAAAGTCTGAGATTTATGTGGGATAACATGTAGAGGAGTAACCTGTGGGTGACTGGAGTTTCAGAACAGGAAGAAGCAAAGAAAACCACAGAGAGAATCAGAAAGTTACTGGAAGAAATTTTTCCTTACATCTTGAAAGCCAAGAAGACAAACATTCGAGAAGCAGAATGGACCCCAGGCAGGATACACCCAAAATAAAATAACCAATACATAACATAGTCAAACTCTCCAAAATCAAAGACAACTAAAGATTCCTAAAAACTGCTAGGGAAAAAAAGAAATGCCACCTACAAAGACAAGCCAGTAAGATTTAGCTCTGATCTTTCAGCAGAAACCATATAGTCAAGAAGGCAATGGGGAGACATACAGAAAACTCTGAAAGAAAAAAACCTGTCAACCAAGAATTATACACTCAGCAAAGTTGTCTATTAAATATGATGGCAAAATTAGAGCATTCCAGGATAAACAGAAATTAAGGGGTTTTGTAAAAGTCAAGACAGTGCTTCAAAAACATACTCCAAAGCAGTTCTTTGGACTGAGGATCAAAAGAGAAGACAATAAACAGAGATTGACATATGTGGCAATACCACCTGAACTTAGTCCAGAGATGGAAGAGTCCAGAATAGAGCAAAACTACAAGAATGAAATTAGACATCAGTGAAGTCAGTCTATGATCTGAATAAGTATAATTGTGAAAGAAGGGAAAAGTATGAGACCCAGGTGGTGTAGATGTCAGGTAGAATTCTGGAGAAAACGGACTATTTTAAAAGAAGGAAGCAATAAATAAAACATAGGGTAACCTCAGAGAAACGTAACGCATCACATCATGTCAAGAAATAGAAAATCCAAGACGATTTTGGAAACATAAAACTATGAAGTAATTGACAATAAAAAGGACACAAAATGAACTCAGCACAGCAAGCCATACAGAACCAAGAAAAGAGCATCATCTACAAGAAACAAAAATAATGACATCAATTAATTCCTATCCATCAATAATTACACTGAATATCACTAGATTAAGCACATCAGTCAAGAGACAGAGAGTGGGAGATTGAATAAGAAAACAGGGTCCTTCAATATGCTGTTTACAAGAGACATACATTACATATGAAGACAAAAACAGATTAAAAATTAAAGGACAAAAACTATATACCAAGATAATTGCAGTAAAAAATGAGCTGGTGTGGCAATACCAATCTCTTATAAAATAAACTTCAAGGTAAAAGCTACAAAAAAGTACATTATCTCATGTTTAAAGTGTCAATTGAACAAAAGGACATAACCATAATAGACAACTATGCTTCCAGTGAAAGTGACTGAAAAGACATAAAGTAACCCCTGATAGAATTGAAGAAAGAAATACACAGCTCTACAATATCGTGGGAAATTTTAAGACACCGCTTTCAAAAAAGAACAGAATAACCAGAACGAAACTCAACAAACACACAAAAGAACTAAACAACACAATCAACCACTTGAATTCATAGATTCATATAGAGGATTCAACCCAACAACAGCACAAAACACGTTCTTTTCCAGTTCACATGGAATATTCTCGAGAATAGACCATGTGTTAGGTCACAATGCAAATCTCCTTAAATTTAAAAACATCAAAATATTACAAAGCATATTCTCAGATCACAATGCTAAAAGTTAGCTATCAATAATAGGAAGATCAAGGAAAAAAGTCAAACACATGGAAAGTGAATACCACTTTGCTTAAAAGCTATATCGTCACTGAGCAAATAGAAGGTAAAATTAAAAAATTCCTAGAAGCAAATGAGAATGAAAACACAATATGCCAAGACCTTTGGGACACAGCAATAGCAGTGCTGAAAGGATAATTTACAAGATATCGAAAAAGAAGTAAGAACCAAAATAAAAACATTAAGACAACATCTCCAGCAATTAGAAAAATACCAGCAAA
>NW_006408527.1:29678890-29680995 GCF_000296735.1 Chrysochloris asiatica | reverse complement strand
TCATCCTCTCTGCCTCCATTTCTGGCATCACTGTTTCTCTGGGTGGGGTCTGGCACTCTGTTCTTCTCACTTGATGGTCCCAGGGACCTCCACTCCTGGACTGAAAAATCAACCACTTCCCTCCTTTTGTTACAAAACATCTACCTTTACATTTTTGACCATCACAGTCAGTCCTGATAGTAATTATTCACTATTGTACCCCAAGAGTCCTATCCCAATTTACGTTCTCCAGTCCCGCCCAGACAGATTGGATACTACTCAGTGGAGATTCTACCTTCCTCTGCACCCTCTGGATCTAGGCTCCCTCTTGAAAGCTTGTAAGGTAGTCACTTCTTGCCTTTGAGGTCCCCCATTTTGAGTAGCCAATGTCTAAGTTGCCCATCCCTGTCAACCCTGTGTACCAAGGGGGTGGGTATGATCCTCGCTGTAAAGATTTGCTCCCACTTTTGAGCTACTACATTCATAAGTACAAGTAAAGTTCATCAAATTGTAGCAGATTACTGTTTTTTTTCGTCTTCTTTCTTCTTCTAGTTGAGTTCTGAATATCCAGCCATTGAAGTAAGGTCAAGTGGGTACTATCTGCAAGTATGGATGTTCTTGTGCATCTCTCCTCACTTCATATCGGCTGGACACTTCACTCTCAGCTCTAGTCCTCTGTGGCCATGCCCCTGTTTCTGGGCTCAGGGGTCTCCATGCCTTGCCATACTTCTGGTCAACCAGGTCTCAACCCAGGTTCACAAGAGTCTATTAAATGAGTTCGTACTTAGTTTACAACTTCAGTGCTGTTTGCTACCCCACCCTCCACCCCCCACTTTTCCATACCGGAGAACAATGTGGTCACCAGACAGAGCACATGCCTGCTCGCATATTCCCTTGAGTCTTGAGTCTTGAGGTTTACTCTGAGAGGCCCTGATTGCTTGCCTTGATGGCTCCCAGGCAAACAGCTTGCTTGTTCTTGTAGTAGTCAATCAGACTGCCATTATTGTTTTTGATTTTTCCTGCTGGTCTTTCTCTCACAAAGTATCTTCTGCTCTTCTATCAGCTCCAAGCTGGTCTACTTGTCCTTTCAAGTGGAAATTTCCCACCTCAGAAGATTCTGGATAGGGTTCAGGATTCCACCTATGGTCTTATGCAATGCAAAGGTTCCACAAGAAGCCTCTTTCACTGGGCAAGTTCTAGCCCCCTTTAAGGTATTCGAGCACTGGAAGCATAGTGGTTACGAATCGGGCTGTGAACCTTAAGGCCAGCAGTTTGAAACTACCAGCCGCTCCACGTAGAAAGATGAGGCATTCTGCTCCCGTAAAGATTTACAGCCTCAGAAACCCTGTACAGGGTCGCTATGGGTCGGAACTGACTCGAAGGCACTTAACAACAACAACATCAGTTATAGACTGAATACGGATTTACAAGCTTTCTATTGTGATATTTCTGGCTATTCCTTTGTCTCTCCCTCAAGTGTCTATTTTACAATGGTGTGCAAGGTAAACCAATATTCAAAAGACAGCCAAGCATCTTAAAATTATTTCCCTTCTATTACCCATTCCTTTGAATTGTGGTGTTGGAGGAGAATACTAAAAGTGCCATGGACTGCCAAAAGAACAAATAGATCTGTTTTGGAAGAAGGGCAGCCAGAGTGCTCCTTGGAGGCCAAGATGGGTAAACTTTGCCTCTCATACTTTGGACATATTGTCAGGAAGGAACAGCCGCTGGAGAAGGATCCCATGCTTGGTAAGATATAGGGTCAGAGAAAAAGAGGAAGACCCCCAATGAGATGGATTGGCCAGGTGGCAGCATTGATGGACTCAAGTGTGGCAGCGGTAGTGAGGTTGGTCTAGGATCGGACATTGTTTCGTTCTGCTGTGCATGGGGTCGCTATGAGTAGGTTCCGACTTGATGGCACCTGACAACAACAATAATTACCCATTCAAACCATGCCTCAATCCCTGTATCCCAGAGCCCTGTTTTTCCAAGGTAGTACATACATCATTATATTTACCTCTGTCCCACTTAGCTCATGCAAATCTGCTTAACTTTTCTCCCATGCACCTTATTCTTCCATTCCCCTCCCCCTTCTTGTGTATTGCCGCCCCCCAGCACCCAAGGTA
>NW_006408527.1:29676673-29677885 GCF_000296735.1 Chrysochloris asiatica | reverse complement strand
AATTCTGGGATTCACATTTAGGTTTCTACTCGGAGTAATGCTGAGTTGGTTTTTGTATAGGGGGTGAGATAAAGGTCTTGTTCAATCTTTTGCATATTGCTTTCCAGATCTGCCAACACCATCTGTTAAAAAGACTATCTCCTCTCCATGGTTGTATGTGGATAGGTTAATTTCTGGAATCTTGATTCTGTTCCATTGATCAATGTATCTTTCATTCATTGTACCAGTACCAGGCTGTTTTGACCACTGTAGCCATGTAGCAAGTTTTGAAATCGGGGAGCGAGAGGTTTCCAACCTTGTTCTATTTTTTAAGCAGTGTTTTGTTTGTAGTGGGCCTCTTTCCTTTCCATATAAAGTTTGTAATTGTTTTTTCCATCTATTTAAGAATGTCATTGGAATCTGAATTGGGATTGCATTATATGTGTGTATTGCTTTGGGCAGTATTGACAGTTTCATGATGTTAAGTCTTCCTATCCAGAAGCATGGTATATTCCTCCACTTTCATAAGTCTCTTTTAGTTTCTTGTAGTAGTGTTTTGTTGTTTTCTTTGTATAGGTCCTTTGTTTCTCTGATTACATTTATTCCTAGATATTTCATCCTTTGGGTAGCTATTGTGAATGGAATTGCTTTCCTAATGTCCTTTTCAGTGCTGTCATTGTTACTATAGAGGAGTACAACTGATTTTTGTATGTTAATCTTATACCCTGCCACTATGCTGGATCTTCCAATGAGGTCTAGTAGCTTTTTTACTGAGTCTTTGGGGTCTTCTATGCATAGGATCTTATCGTCTGCAAATAGAGTTTTAGTTCCTCTTCGCCAATTTGTTGTTGGTGTTGTTATGTGCTGTGGAGTTGGTTCTGACTCATAGTGACCCTGCACAGGGTTTCTGAGGCTGTAAATCTTTACTGTAGCAGAAAGCCTCATCTTTCTTCCACAGAACAGCTGGTAGTTTCAAACAGCTGACCATGTGATTAGCAGCCCGATTCATAACCACTACACTCCTTTCTTGCCGTATAGCCCTGGTTAAGAATTCCAGCACAATACAGAATAGGAGTGGTGACAAAGGGCATCCTTGTTTGGTTTCTGTTCGCAGAAGGAAAGCTCTCAGTTTGTCTCTATTGAGAGTAACGTAGGCTGTTGGTTTTGTATATATGCTCTTAATTATGTTGAGGAATTTCCCTTCAATTCCTACTTTGTTGAGTGTTTTTATCA
>NW_006408527.1:29660730-29670173 GCF_000296735.1 Chrysochloris asiatica | reverse complement strand
GTTAACCCACAGCGCCACACCAGGGACTAGCAGGGTCTAATAGCAAAGGGCAGTTCTTCATGGCAAAATTGATAGGACACATGGCTGGCAGTGTTTCTCTGGTTTCAGCTTCTTTTCAAAGTTAAACAAGCTACACGTAGCTGTTTTGTTTATTTCTTTTTTCTTTTCTAATCTACGACTGCTTGGCAACCACTAAATTCTCAGTTCTTGAAAGAATTTCTAACAGTTGACTAGCCTACATGATTTTCTCTTTTGGCCCCCATTTTTATTAATGGCTTGCATCCCCTTCTTTCTAGCCCTCTCAGTTTCTCCTAGGTCAGCTGCTCATACCTGGGTGCTGCATAGGAGTTATTGGTAGGTGCTGTCTGGTCACCTAACAGGAATGCAGAGTAGGATGAAACACTGCCTGGTTCTGCACCATCCTCACAATTGTTGTCATACTTGAGCCCATTTCTGCTGCCACTGTGCCAAGTCATCTTGTTGAGGAGGTCGTCCACTTTTTTGCTGACCGTTCAATTGCCAAGTATGATGTCCTTCTACTGGGACTGGTTACTCCTGACAACACTTTACGAGAGGCAAAGTCTCAATATCCTTGCATTCTTGTTCTTCTTCCAACACAGATTTGTTTGTTCTTTTGACAGTCTGGGATACTTTGTATGTTCCTTTCCAACAAAGACCATAACTCAAATGCATCAATTCTTCTA
This sequence comes from Chrysochloris asiatica, assembly GCF_000296735.1. Taxonomy (NCBI): domain Eukaryota; kingdom Metazoa; phylum Chordata; class Mammalia; order Afrosoricida; family Chrysochloridae; genus Chrysochloris; species Chrysochloris asiatica. Next base: position 29,669,469 of record NW_006408527.1, on the reverse strand, counting down.
TGGACTACCCTACTCATTGTCCATCTTTCACATGCATACGAAGCAACTGAAAATGCCATAGCTTGGGTAAAGCACACTTTACTCCTCAAACTGATATTCTTTGCTCTTGAACAATTTAAAGAGGTCTTGTGCAGCAGATTTGCCTAATGCAATATACTGGTTGATTTCTTGACTGCTGCTTCCATGAGTATTGATTGTGGATCTGAGCAAAATGAAATCTTTGACAACTTTAATCTTTTCTCCATTTAGCATGATGCTATTTATTGATCCAGTTGTGAGAATTTTTTGTTTTCTTTACATTAAGGTACAATGCACACTGAAGGCTGTAGTGTTTGATCTTCATGAGTATTTTAAGTCCTCTTTGCTTTCAGCAAGCCAGATTGCATCATTTGTATGTCACAGGTTGTTAATGAATCTTTCTTCTATACGGATGCCACATTCATCTTCATATGATCCAGTTCTTAATATTATTTGCTCAGTTCTGGTAGCGTCGTAGTTACAAATTGGACTGTGAACCTTAACGTCAGCAGTTCGAAACTACCAGCCACTCCGAGGGAGAAAGATGAGGCTTTCTGCTTCTGTAAAGATTTACAGCCTCGGAAACCCTGTGCAGGGTTGCTATGGGACAGAACTGACTCAACAGCACTTAACAACAACAACAACATACAGTAGTAATAATTATGGGGAAATATACAACCCAGGCACATAATTTTCCTGATTTTAAATCACTCAATATTGCCTTATTCTGTTCAAGTGGCTGCCTCATGGTCTATGCAGAGGTTCCTTAAGAACACAATCAAGTGTTCTGGATTATTTGTTTCTTATTATGTTTTCCATTACTTGTCATTATCCACAGTCAATAAAGTGCAAACAGCTTGAAGTCACATTCTTTTTCATATATTGCTGTTTCTCAGATTAATTGTTCAGCATACAGATTAAATAAGTATGGTGAAAAGATACAATCCTGACACACACCTTTTCTGATTTTGAATCATTTAGTACCTCCTCATTTTGTTCTAATAACTGTGTATTGGTCTATATACAAGTTCCTCATGAGCACAATTAAGAATTCTGGAGTTCCCATTCTTCTTAATGTTAATCATAATATATGCCATAGTTTAATACCTTTGTATTGTCAATAAAACACAAGCAACCACCTCTCTGGTATTCTCTGTTTTCAGCCAAGAGTCATCTGACATCAGCAAAAATATCCCTCATTCCATGTCCTCTTCTGAATCTGGTTTGTAATTTTGTATGATTACTGTATGTGTTGTATGACTTTGTGTTGTATGATTACTGCTGCAATCATTTTTGAATTTATCTTCAGTAAAATTTTCCTTGCATTGTGATATTAATGGTATTACATGATTTCTGCATTCAGTTGAGTCACCTTTCTTTGAAACGGGTGCAAATATGGATCTCTTCTAGTCGGTTGGCCAGATAGTTGTCTTACAAATTTCTTGTTATAAACTAGTGAACACCTTCAGTGCTGCTTCAGTTTATTGAATGATTTCACTTTGTATCCCATCAGTTCCTGCAACCTTGTTTGTTGTTTTTTTAATGACTTCAGTGCTGCTTGGATTTATTCCTTCAAAATCATCAGTTCTTGGTTATATGCCATCTCTCTAAGAGACCTGAATATTGATCTATTCTGTTTGATACAGTGACTCTATGTATACTTCCCATCTTCTTTTGATGTTTAGTGAATCATTCAATATTTTGCCCATGTTTTTGTTTTTATGTGCTATTGAGTCACATTGACCCTGTATAGGATTTGAACCACCACAGCCCAGTGTTTATTCTATAGCACCACACTAAGAATCCATTTTCCCCATAGAATCTTGCAATATTGAAACTCAAGGATTGAATTTTCTTCAGTTCTTTAAAGTTGGAAATGTTGAGCATGTTTTTACCTTTTGCTTTTCTCACTCCAGGTCTTTGCACATTTCATGATAATACTTTTTCTTTTCATGTTACCTTTTGAAAATTTCTATTCAGCTCTTTTACTTTATAATTTCTTCCTGTTGCTTTAGCTTCTCTATGATCAAGTTTGGTCTTTTCTTTCTTTCTTTCTTCCTGTCTTTTTAATGACTTTTTACTTTCTTCATGTATGATCTTCTTGATTTCAACCCACAACTCCTCTGGTCTTTTGTCATTAGTGTCTCATGTATCAAATTTTTTCTTAAGATAGTCTCTAAATTTGGTGGTACATACTCAAGGTCTTTATGTGTTCCAATTCATTTTCAGCAACTTCTACTTTTTCAAACACATTCCATGTTCTGATTATTAATGGATTTTTTTCAGCTGTTCCATCTCCTTTTGAATTGTGCCTCGTTGCAAATGAAGGACCTGAAACTTTTGTTCTATTAACACCATTAGGGTCAATTCTATATTGAGGAGGTTATGCCTCCCTAGTCATATTTGAAGTGGTTCACCTTCTGACAACATATCGTGAGAATACTTTTTCTCTAATTATTTTTTATTAAGGGTGGTTTGGGTGAAAATTTAAAGAGCAAAGCTGTTTTCCATTCAAAAATTTACACATATATTGTTCGGCAATTCTTCTTCCTACGAATCTCCAAGAAATAGGAGTCATGGAACGAGTAGATATATTTATACCCAAGTTTACGGCAGCACAAATCACAACAGCAAAAAGATGGAGACAGTCTAAATATCCATCAATGTAAGCATGGATAAGCAAACTTGGTACATACACACAATGGAATATTAAGCAATAATAAAGAATAAAGTTGAATCTGCAAAACACCTCATTATACGCAGAGCCTGGAGGACATTATGCTGAATGAAATTAGTCAATCACAAATGGACAAATATTGTATGAGACCGCTATTGTAAAAACTCAAGAAATGGTCTTCATGTTAGAAGAAATATTCTTTGATGGTTGTCATGGGTGGGAGGGAAAGGAGAGTATTTCACTAGCTAGAGGAGTGTAGACAAATGGTAACTTGGGTCACATGGGAGGCAATATACAACACGAGGGAGGTTGGCAGAAGAATGATGAAGATAGGTGAAGACGCAGAGAAGAAGGCAACAGTGAAAGGGATAGAGGTAAATACTGCTCTATATACAACTCTGCAGCAATAGTGTTCTACAGGTAGATGCACAGACAGATACACAGCTGAACAGCTATAGAAGGGAGAGTACCCACAAATCAGTAAGGGTTTGAAACAAGATTGCAAACACACCTATCATGGAATCACCTCCAACTCAGCAACTTTGTATAGGATGTCTGAGGCCATATATCTTTACAGGAGGAGAAAACCACATCTTTCTCCTGCAGAGTGGCTGGTAGATTTGAACTGCTGACCTTGCAGTTAGTAACCCAACTTGTAACTCAGACCATACCATGGCTCTGTGTGATGGAGCATGTTGTTGTTATGTATCTTTGAGTTGGTACTGATTCATAACAAATCTATGCACACCAGAACCAAACACTGCCTGTTTCTGTGCCAACCTCACAATTGTTGCCGCGTTTGAGCCCACAGCTGTTAAAAATGTGTCAAACATTGGTTGGGAGTTTTTCTCTTTTTCTCCTATCCTTCACATTACCTAACATGACATTCTTCTCTAGGGACTGGTCCCTACTGATAATACATCTGTATTAGAGATAAAGTCTGGCCATCCTGGCTTCCAAGGAGCATTCTGGCTGTACTTTGTACAGCACAGATTTGTTTGGTCTTCTGGCAGTCTATGGTACGTTTAATATTCTTCGCCAACACAATTTTGAAAAATGCATCAATTCCTCTACGGTCTTCATTGCTCAATTGTCACATGCTTATGAAGCTGTTGAAAATACCATGGCTTGGGTCAGGCACACCTTAGTCCTTTGCTTTTCTTCTTTGTGGGATACAGTAGCAATTGGTTTTAGCAACGGTACAGATGTACAAATGATCAGGATCTCAGTTTATTTTAGACTAGGCAGACACAATAGTCAATTAATTTTGTGAAGCTGCATGCTGTCCCTCAAAAACCCACACTCTTTGAGTTAATTTGGACACATGGTGAGCCTTTAGAGAGCTTCAAAGTCTGCAGATTTTTAAGGGAGTAGTTAGACTTATCTTTCTCCTCCAGAGAAGCTGGTGGGTTTGAACCATCAGACTTGCTTTCAGGATTCTTCCCTTAACTTTTGGGAGGGTTTGATTATGATATGTATTGATGATTTATGTATGTGTGTGCTCACTCCTCTTTGGAGTTCATCCCCTTTTTGCCACATATGTTCAACTTTCTCTCCTAGTAAGCACTCATCTGGACCTCAGGATGCCAGGACTATCATCTGCACTTGTTTCATTTGGCTTTCCATATCTTCATTGTAGAGGGTTACTGCCTAGTCTGCCATCTTGCTGCTTTCCACTCTCCCAGTTTTTGCTTCACACATTTTGACACACTACTTTTAAGTTCATATATACAAGAGTAAGTAAGAAAATTATTGCTTCTAGGGTTCCTGTTTACATATGTACATATTTATTCCAAACAAAACGTGATTAAATATGTCTCTGCTATCAGTGGAGGGCTGCAGATGAGTTCTGTCAGTCATACACTTGTCTTAGTCTAGTTAAGGTGCATTTTTAAAAGACAGGATATATTTTATGCTGTGGAAAAGAAATGATTTTGAGTAGTGTGCTTACACTGAATTTTGAAAAAAACAAAGTCAGCTGGGCATCTTCCCAAGTCTTTGAAGCTTTGCAACAAGTTTACCAGAATGCTGTCCCATATAAAAATAAGGTCACAAGTTCAATGAACTGGAGGTCAGATGGAGATGAGCCAGATGCAGTGTCTAGAGCAAGAGAGTGCACTTTGCCAATGCATTCCCGTATATTCGACCCAGACCACCCCTCCAAAGTAAATAAGGGTGGTGATTTGAGTAACACCCTCGAGTACTGTGGACACTCAAGATTTATCCCACTTTAATCCTGTCTCATTGATTTAATTGCTGACTCATTCCAGATAAGACCATAATCACAGGCATAGAGTCTAGGGTTTACAATGCATCACAAAATAAAGGACTCTGGCTCGTTGGGCCACATTAAGTAATGAACTCCATTGCAGAAGCCGTTGTCCTGGGTCCTGCAGGGTCACTGCGAGGCAGAAGCGATTCCATGGTTTTGGGGTGGTTTTGGTTTACTGGATTTTTTAATGCACTATTTCATTTATTCCTTTGGCTTCTTAATTTTATCTCTGTTTATAAAAATAATGCTAACATTAACACTCTTATCTTCCCCAATTTATTTAAACTTAGCAGTCCCCACATCAAACCTATCATATCCCATTCCAACTTCATGATTTCCATACACTCCTTCCAATTAAGACTATACACTTCACTTTATACATCAAAAACATAATTAATCTACCACAATGTAATTCCTTATAACCTCCCCAAACATGCTTTGTTCTATTGTTTTCATAGCTATACTATTACACATATTATAGACCAGAATTAAGATTTTCTTAAGTAAATTTTAAGAAAATATTTACTATTTAGTGTTTACTTTAGTGCAGTTCTATTGTAGAAGAAATTATCTCAGCTGTCATTTATCTGATGCTTGTAATGTCTTTATTTTATGCTAATAAAAGTCAGGTTAAGTGCCATTGAGTAGTTTCTGAATCATAGCAACCTTGTATAGGATTCCCAAGGAGTCGCAGGTTATTTGAACCACTGACTTTATGATTAGCAATCCAGTGCTTAGCCTTCAGCAACAACCTGGGATTCCTTAAAAAAGGTAGAGGTCAATATTATCCTTATTCCTTGGTTAAAAACTCTTTTTTTTTTCCTGTATCCTTTCAAAATTTTCTCTTTAGCTTTAGCTTTCTGCCCTTACCTAAAGTCTGTCATTTATATTTAGGCTTCATGGTTCTCTGAGTTTCTCATCAAAAACAGAACTTTTCCTGTAATGTTTCTTCAAATGTTTCTCATGACCCAATTCAAGTTTCTTCTTCTAAGAATGTGAATTACTTACATACAATACAATACAATTACCTACAATAATGCTCCATAGATCTTTAAACAACTGTTAACTTGTAAACAAGTGTTTTAGTGTTTCTCTATTCTTGTGACTGGCCTATCTTTATGGACTCTTTAAAAGTTCATTGACTATTTTTCTGAGAACTCTAAAATGTTATGAAGTTGTCAGCTGCTGTCCACTTGATTCGGATGCATGGTGACCACATATGTACAGAGTGGAACTGCTCCTTACAATATTAAGGCTGTGACTTTCAGAAGCACATTGCCGGACTTGTCTTCCAAGGTCCCGCTTGGTAATTGTCATCATTCCCATTTATCCAGGATAATTGCCTATCAGCATACTCACTCGGATCATAGATTTCCTTAGTCCTTTTACTTACATTACTTTTGTTTAATCTAATATGTTGTTATTGTTGTTATGTGCTGTGGAGTCAGATCTGACTCATAGTGACCCTGTACAGAGTTTCCGAGCCTGTAAATCTTTACGGGAGCAGAAAGCCTCATCTTTCTCCCATGGAGCAGCTGGTAGTTTCGAACTGCTGACCTTGAAGTTCTTGGCCCGATTTGTAACCACTATGCTACCAGAGCTCCTTTTAATCTAATATAGTAATGTATAATACAATTGCTTTTGTATGTATAATTCTGTGAATTTTGATGAACACAAAAATTTACATGACCAAAGAATCAAGATTTAGAATGTTTTTACAATTCAACTTCGGTAGCTATGGTTATCAATGGTAATTCTGCAGTCTTTTTCCATCAGTTTCTGGACATCAGCCACAGTTTCTTCATTCATCAAAGTCACCAGTCTTTGCTTTCTTGGCTCATCTTTGAGGTGATGCCTATCTTTCTTATGTATTATGTATTATTTCATGTGGGACAGCATTCCTGAAAACCTGTTACAAAGCTTCAGTGATCTGGGAAGACAGCTACATCATTCATTTATATCTCAAGTGTAATCACATTTATGTAGTATAAACATGGGTCTCTCAACTGATATTTTACAAACACTTCCTGCCAATCTATGGCTTCTTAAATGTTTGGCTTTATGATAGTGCCTTTTGATGGACACCAATATAAAATTATTACTGAAATCCAATTTATTACTTTTAAGATAATTAGTACTGGTCTACCAGTTGCAACTGAATACAGTGTCGTCTGCTTTCTTCTCATGCATTATCTTTTCAACTTCACATTTAGGACTATGATCCAATTTAAAATAATTTATTTGCTGTGACAAAGAGTTCAGTTTTGTTTGCCATTTCAAAACTCACTTGATACTCCTACATTTCTGAGAAAAAAACTTTTCTTTTACTACTTGGGATTGTATTGGTTCATTAAACTTTTGATTTACACATGTGGGTCTATTTCTGGACTCTTGTTCATTGATCAATTTATGGCACTGTAGGACTTGGAACCACAATGATGGCAGTTCAAACCCACCAGCTGCTCCTCAGAAACCAGATACAGGGTCAGTATGTGTCAGATAATGACATGTCACTCCCACAGTATTCAACAAGTCCAAGTTTTTAATTCTACACTAGATAATGTGAATGATACATTGTACATATTATGCATGCTCTCATCTTCCTTTGAAAAGCATTGGCTTTCTTGCAATAGCTTTGCTCATGGTGGTCCATTATTATTCTGTAAAGTCCAGGTTTTAGGTTTTGCAAGGGTGGATTTGGAGTCCTGGTGTGGCAATATAGGATAAACACTAGAGTGCAACTACAAGGTCAGCGTTTCAAACCCACCACAAGGTCAGTGGTTCAAACAAACCAAATGCTCCTTGGAAATCCTTTACATGAGTGGGAACCAACTCATCAGGACTCAACAACAACAACGTGTGTCTATTTCAGATTTCCCTTGGTTCAAGTGCATAGTCCTTAGTTGACTACTGGGAAATAGTTCTTGTAAGACATGTCCCATTCTGAGTTTCAAAAGAAATTCAGAGGATTTCAGTAAACTCTTCTGCCAATGAATAGCAAACTCTTTTTAACCCTCAATGGAACTGCTGAATTTTTAATGTTTTCAGTGTTTCCACAGTTGCTTTCTACTGGGCTGCTTGAAGTTCACAACACTCAGTGTAGTAAGAAAATGATTTAAAGAGCAATTGCACGCAGATTTGGAGAGGTTTCCTGTGTAGGTTTTTTGCTTTGTCATGTATTTCTCTTCACAATTGACACATATTTTCCAGCCAAACTCAGATCTCTAAGTTAGCACTACTCATTTCTGTTTAAGTGCTGTCATCGGTTCCATGCACCAGGAGAAGTACTCATTTCTTTTTCTTTTATGACTTTTTATTGTGAACTGACAGAAGGATTAAAGAGAAGACCATCATTCGTACATTCAGCAAATCATATAATTTGTTTCGTCACAATAATTGCAATCCCCTCCTCCATGAAACAATAGTTATCCCATTTCCTCTCTGTGGTTCCTATTTCCTTTCCACCCATTTTCCCATCCCTTCTCAACTTTGTCTTTAGGAAAATGTTGCCCTTATGATTTTGAATGATTCCCTAGTGTAGTTGGCCTGCTGTATACCTAACTAATGCTAGGTGAAAACTGCATCATGTCCTTTCCAGACATGAAGGGTGGCCAAGGACCATAATATTTTTGGATTGCTCTAGTCTCTTTCTGACTAATAAGCCCAGTCTTTTTCCTTATATACTTTTGAGTTTTGTTTCACATTTCTTCCACTCTATCAGGGACCTTCATAGAAGTTGGTAGTAAGACTGATAGTCACATGTTCCATTAGT
>NW_006408527.1:29648170-29659435 GCF_000296735.1 Chrysochloris asiatica | reverse complement strand
CACTCTATCAGGGACCTTCATAGAAGTTGGTAGTAAGACTGATAGTCACATGTTCCATTAGTCTGTTGGCCTAATTGATTCCAGGCATTTTCAATATATATACACACCTACCTCTGGTAGCGTAGTGGTTATGAATCGGGCTGTGAGCTGCAAAGTCAGCAATTTGAAACTACTAGCTGCTCCACAGGAGAATGATAAGGCTTTCTGCTCCTATAACGATTTATAGCCTCAGAAACCCTGTACTGGGTCACTATGAGTCAGAACCCACTCAATGGCACATAATATATATGAAAATATAGAGTAAAGCAATGAAAAGCAAAGTCAGTGACAGCACAGTACAGTTAAAAGAAAGTGAAGTTTGAATGATATTCCCTCATTAGATAGAAAATCATTGTATTTATCAGAATTGTGTCCTCTAAAGCAAGTGTCTCAAAGAATTTCAGTCAAAGATTTTTTTTTAATATCATAAATAGGCTGGACCCTTTGCACTAGGAGAGTGGTCAATTGTGAGTTTAAAAAAAAAATTGTGAGTTAAAAAAAAAGTAAGCTTGTTTCCTTACTTATCTGGAGCTGCTGTAACAGAAATACCACAAGTGTGTTGCATTAACATAAATTTATTTTTAACAGGTTAGGAAGCTAGCAGTCCAATTTCAGGGTGCCATCTCTAGAGAAAGGCCTTTTCCATCAGTCAGCTTCTGTTTCCTTGTTCCTTGGAGATTTCCATGTATCTTGACAGCTATTGTACCTCAACTCTCCTGACTTGGTTGTTTGTTTAACCCCTTATATATCTCAGTGGAAATTGGCTCAAAACATAACCTGTATCCTGGTGTGCTGCTATAGGATAAGCACTGAATGAGTAACCACATGGTGGTGGTTCAAACCAACCAACTACTCCTCAGAAACCTTATACACTCCTCAGAAACCCTATACAGGGACACTATGAGTCAGAACTGATCCACTTAACAACAACAACAATTTATGACTTGTTTCCTTGGTTAATTTCCTTTTTAGCTCAATAGAGATTGGCTCAAAACATAGCCTGAATCATTGTTACCTCATTAACATGACAAAGGCAACCCATTTCAAAATGAGATTAAGATCTCAGGCATGCTGTTGTTAAGTGCCATCAAGTTCTCTCCTACTTTTAGTGACCTTTGTAAAAAGCAGCAAGAAACTCTTTCTGGTCTTTCATCATCATCACAATCTTTCCTATGTTTGAGCTCATTTTTGGATCCACAATGTAAATCTGTCTCCTTGAGGGTCTCTCTCTTTTACCAAGACCCTCTGCTTTACCAAGCATGATGTCCTTCTCCAGGGACTGGGCACTCTGATAACATGTCCAATGTATGTTAAAGGAAGTCTTGTCCTCCTTGATGCTAGAGCTCACTAGGCCTGAACTTTCAAAGCAGATTTGTTCATTGTTCTGGCAGTGCATAACATCATAATTCACAGGCATCATTTTTCTTTGGTCTTTTAATGTATATATTGCCAGCTTTCCCATAGAAGAGAGGTCTACATTATATGTTTCTGTGTATATAATTCATTCCCTAACATTTCCAGATCAGTCGTGAGGTACAATGCTGTCTGTGATAGGATAATATCAATGCGTCTACAGGGGAGACCAGTTAACACCACTATTATTCAAATTTAAGCACCCAACACTAAAGCCAGTGAGGATGCAATAGAAGAATTCTACAACTACTTCAATGTGAAATTGATCAAACACACAAACTAGATGTATTGATCACTACTGGTGATTGGAATGCAAAGGTTGGGAGCAAAGAGGAAGTATCAGTTATTGGAAAATATGGCCTTAGTGATAGATATGATGCTGGAGATCACATGATAGAATTCTGTAAAAATCAATGATTTGTTCATTTCAAATACATTCTTTAGACAGCATAAGAGATGAGTATACACATGGACCTCACCAGAGGAATACATAGGAATCAAATTGACTACATCTGTGGAAAGTTAAGATGGAAAAGCTCCATATCATCAGTCAAAACAATGATATGCCAGGGGAGCATTGTGGAACAGACCATCAATAGCCCATATGCAAATTTACACTGAAGCTGAAGAAAAAACAAGTTCATGAGAGCCAGAATATGTCCTTGAATATATCCCGGGCAGTGTTTCGTTCTGTTGTGTATAGGGTTGCAATGAGTCAGTACCGACTCGACGGCACCTAACAACAACAACAACATTTCTCTAACCCCAAGAAAATACAGATGTTTGATTAGGTTCCAAATACCCTTGCTGAGTTTTAGAGACACCTAAGTGATGAAGTTAGGTGAAAAAAATACAGAACAGAAAAAATAATTATACTGACATGTCTTGAGATGTGAGAGGTATTCAGATACTGGAATGCCTGTGTGGTACTGTAGGATAAGTAAGCACTGTACTACTAACCACAGTTTGGGGGTTCAAACCCTCCAGTTGTTCCTTGGGAACTCTGGGAGCCATAGCAATGAATCAGAACTGACTTGAAGACAAGTAACAACAATCAACATTAATGTATTATTCAATATGCTAAGGAATAGGCCTATTTTAAATAATTGTCTTATTTAAATCAGCTAGCATTTTATATTAGCCTTGGAGCCAATGCATTCATTTCTCAGCAGACAGTGTATACACATATCACAATGGATGAATTAAAGAAATTATTGGGAAACCACTGAAAGAATTACTTAGAGAGTTTGTAAACTCTTTGAACTTTCATATTTACTTAATGACATCAATTTGCTTAGCTAAATTGTAGTGCACTTAAATTTGGAGTCATGATTGCTAACTGTTAGTGCAGTTGATTTCAAACCTGAAGCAGCACAACTGGAATATGTGTATTTATATATTAAAGGAACATCTAATATGCTGTTACTAATCGTCATTCTCACCTTGCTTGTGTCCAATGCTGAGGGAGAAGGTAAGTGAAAAACAGACCTAGCTAGCATTCGGTGTTCTTCTTCAGTGTTACTTTATGTCAAATCTGCTTTCATGTAGTTGTAGTTTTGAATAGATTGAATGGCCAAAATATTCTGTATTGTGAGACCATAAATTATACATTTAGGGGAAATTGGTGTTGCACTGTAGGATAAGCACTAGAGCAGAAGGTCGGTTTGCACACAAGGCTGACAGTTCAAACTTACCAGCTGCTCTTAGGAAACCCTATGCAGGGTCACTATGAGGTGGAACTCACTCGATGGCACTTAACAACAACATCTGAAAGGAAGATAAAACAAATCTTGTTTTCTCTGATATCTAAATTCAAAAACATGAAAAACTAGTGACTACTGATTATAAACTCTTGTAATTGTGCTTATAAAACCTTCAGAAGACAACATATCACATTGACAAAGCCAGATTCTGACTCAGAAATGTTTGAGGGATTTTTTTTTTTAATACAAGGAAACTTTGGCAAGTAATAAATATTTTCATAATCTTCATTATGATGACAATTTTTCAAATTCATATATCAAAACCTCTCACATTGTGCATTTCAAATATGTAACAATGATATTTTAATAAAGCTTTAAAAATTCATTAACATAATTCAATATTTTAACAAAATTAGTATATTGTAAAACCATTGCCTCCTTTAGAAAATTTAAAAGCATATATTCTTAACCTCTAGTTGATTTGGTTATCTGAGTTCATTATCAAATTTTGCTTATAACAGCAGTTCCTGGTTTATGAATGCCCAAGTTATTTACAGCCCATAGTTACAGACCAAGTCTCCTAATTACTGCTGCCATATATTAAAAATTCAGGATACATATAGTGAATGGTTCATAATAACAAAAACGTGCTATTTTGTGTTGTCCATCAAAAGGTTAGTATAATTATTACCATAATGTTATGGTAAAGATGTTTTAGTGTATCTCAAAGCATTTCTTTAATGTTTTTTATATATAGAAAAGTGAACTATATATAAAATACAAAGATAAACATTTGATTAACTGACGCTATATACAAACCTTACCTTATTTTTTTGACTTATGTACAAATTCAACTTCAAAACAGATTTAGAAATTTGTAATCCAGGGACAAATTATATACAAACAAATATATAATTTGAGCCATGTCTTTACCAATTTATTTTTTATCCTTCATTATCATACTGTGGTGGTGGTGGTGGTTATGTGCTGTGGAGTCATTTCCAACTCATAGTGACCCTGTATAGAGTTTCTCAGACTGCAGGAGCTCTGGTAGCATAGTGGTTAGGAATCGGGCTGCGAAACTACCAGCTGTTCCGCGGGAGAAAGATGAGGCTTTCTGCTCCCGTAAAGATTTATAGTCTCAGAAACTCTGTACAGGGTCGCTATGAGTCAGAACCGACTCCACAGCACAAACAACAACAACAAATATTTACTGAAGCAGAAAGCCTCATATTTCTCCCATAGAACTTCTGGTAATTTCGAATTGCTGACCTTGACTGTAGTAATTAATATTGCATATGCTCTGGTAGCGTAGTGGTTACGAATCGGGCTGCGAACCTTAAGGTCAGCGGTTTGAAACTACCAGCCGCTCCACGGGAGAAAAATGAGGCTTTCTACTCCCGTAAAGATTTACACCCTCAGAAACCCTGTACAGGGTCGCTATGGGATGGAACCGACTCGATGGCACTTAACAACAACAACAACAGCATGTTAATTATAAGGACCCCTGGTAGCTACGTTACTCCACCTAAGGAAGAGGAGACTTTCTGCTCCGGTTTAAAGATTTTTGACCTCGGAAACCCTGAAATGGGTTTCTATGAGTTGAAACCTACTCGGTGACACAAAACCACCACCATCAGGTCAATTATGGAGTTTTGGTGGCACAATGGCTAAGAGCTTCGCTACTGACCATTCAGTCATTCATGCATTCAAACTCATCAGTCATTCCTCAGAAAAAAAGACCAGGTTTTCTGCTCCCATAAACATTATAAACTAGTGAAAACTATGGGACTGGGCTATACTGTTTAATAGACTCCCTGTGAGTCAGAATGGACTCGGTGGCATACAACAACAATATGATTCTAATTGAAAAAAAAATTTTCCATTTAAAAAAAATCTTACAACATGATAAATATAATTGATAGGATCTTCCACTTATTTTGAAATAAAAATATTTTTGTTTATTGATTGTAATAGATTTTTTTTTCTGAGAGATGTTTTTTGACAGAATTCATAAGTTTTTCGCTTTCATCGTACAATAATCCAGAAGGTTGGCAGTTCAAAAGCACCAGCCGCTCCTCAGGAGAAAGATGAGACTCCCTGCTCCCGTATAGAGTCACCTCTTCAGAATTCCTATTCAGGGTTGCCATGAGTCAGAATGGACTCGATGGCAGTGGGGGTTGTTTTTTATTATTTTTTACTACTTCTTTACAATCTTTATTAATTCTTCATTATGATATTTTTAAAATGTTTGATGTTGTCTTTTTCAATTCAGTACTCATTTCCAAGTTACATAAATTAAACTGTGTTGGAACAGAAATTAGATTAGAATCCTTGACAAAAGTCAGGAGATTATGGCATAGAGACTTAAACGGGAAAAGAGGAAGTAATGTAGGGTTTATATAAATGGATTTTAATCTATGTCACAAGAAGCCCTGGTGGTACCGTAGGATAAGCATGGTACTGTGAACCACAAGGTTAGTAGTTAGTAGTCACTAGAGAAGGTTATCATGTTTGGTAAGATGGAGGGTCAGAGAAAAAGAGGAAGACCCCCAGTGAGATGGCTTGGCCAAGTGGCAGAATTGATGGACTCAGTGTGGCAACAGTAGTGAGGTTGGCCCTGGATCAGGCAGTGTTTTGTTCTACTGTGCATAAGGTCACTATGAGTTGGTACTGACTCAATGGCACCTAACAACAATAAATGACTACTGTCAGCATTTAAATATAATTTAAGATCAGTTTGAGTCAACACTGTGCTGTAACCAGCACTGTAAGGGAATTGCTAATAAGACCATAGTCTCTTTGGTCGATGAGAAAGAGGTGGTTGTCTGCTGGTCAGACCATATGTGTAACAGCCCGTGCACTTCAGACAAACACCTTGTAAAAGAGATGAAAACAGACCTAAATGTGCCCAAATGAGATCGAATTAACAAAGGCTCAGTTAGTATGTATGGGCTCATGAAGGAGCAATATTATTTTTGACAGCTAATATACTTTTTGTATCTTTTAAAAATAAACATCAGTGGCTATTTTATTTAGCCGTAGCCTATGAAACACTATAAAGGGCTGGACAACTACACTTGTTTTGAGGTATGACCATCAGGGTTTAAATCTCAGCCTTCAATGTAATGACCGATTTTAGTGAGTTTTTAGCACTCAGTTTCTACAAATCCAGACTCAAACTTGCTCAAGATATGTGTCTAAACACATGATGAGGAAAATTACATAATTCAGAAGTAAGAGGAAAATATTTCCAGTTTTTAAAAAGTGATAGAGAAAGAAAAACTAGATTATCTTGTAAAAAGAATGACGCTAATCTGAGAATTTTAACATGCAACATCAGGAACTATTAAAATTAGGGGGAAATCTATTAATTCTAAGAGAAATGTATAGTAAACATAGATTTTATAAATAGAAAATATGTTATTCACAAGCTTATGGATAAAGTAAGGCATTTAGACTGCATGCATCCAATGTTTTTATCCAAATGACACATCTATAGAATCTACTTGAGAAAATTCTCTAATACAACAAAAAATAATTCAGATCAATAAACTCTTGACTGAGAAGATGAAGACGGTCAAGAATTGCTAACATTGTGTGCATGGTTTTCAAATATTTTAAGCTTAAAGCACATTTGTTAAAATAGAATAATCAAATTCCATAGATAAAATTAATTCTGTTAAGGTATTAAAGCTACTAAATTATCTTTAGAACATCCTATAAAAATGGCAAAAAAATATGTTTAAAATTTTAATAAGCACAACTGGACTTAATCATATGCATTAATATGACTCTAAATATTTAAGAGTGACAACAAATACAATATCATCATACTCCACTCAAAGTAAGTTTTTCACAGGACATTAAAGAGAAAACAAACTCTCAACTTAAAACTAGATATACACAATCCAAACGTCACCATAATCTTAACTATTTGGATATTAAAAAGTATTTGTAGACTAATTTCCCTCATTAATAAAATGAAATAACACTATTCCTTCCATCTGAATAGACTTGGCAAGAATAAGCACAGCTGATTTTTGCTGGGAATAGAAGAGAAAAAAGAGAGACGACAGATAAACTGAATGGTAGAATGAGTACCTTAGTCCTTCAGTGACGATGCTCATTTAATGATGTCAAAGAAAAATGAAATGGGCTTGTACAGCTTTCAAATTGGAGCGTCTTCATATAAACTTGTACATCATATGATATAGAAGGACAGTAAAGAGTTCGCTTGGTAATGGAGTTGTTGAAAGTAGAAAACCCACCAGTCACTCCACAGAAAAAAGTTGAGACAGTCTGCTTTCTACAGAGTTATAGCCTTAGAAACCCTATGGAGCAGTTCTACTCTGTCCTACAGAGTAGCTGTAATTGAAATTGACTTGACAGTAGCAGTAGGTTTGGATTTGGGTTTATGATCCAGAAAACATAATGTAATTCTTATTAGCAAAGACCTCCTCCAGTACTTCAGCAGTAACAAGAGAATATATATATATTCTACTAGAAAAATATTTTAATATAATCTGTATTGATATTTATTAAGTTAAAATATTTATACTGTTTTGCATTTTTTTTATGCCAAGAGAAGCCTTGTGACTTTCCAGAAATAAAGCATGGATCCCTACCTAATGATGATATATATATCTTTCCAGTACTGATAGGAAAATATTTTCACTAGTACTGTAATAAAGCTTTGTGACCCATTCACACAACTCTGAGGGTCAAATAAGATGCATAAGAGAAGGATGGATAGCAGAAGTCCCATGTCTCAGTATGCAAATGTCTTAATTATTATATAATTGCAAGTATGAATGTTTCAATGAGTGGAGAGAGGAGAATAAAATGTGAATACGATTGTGTTTACCATGATAAAAATAGAGTATTAGCAATAGTGGTGTTAGTAAAAAGATAAAAATAAATACATTTTTTGTGAGTAGCATTTTATAAAAATGAAAGATAAGGGAGGAACTTCATATAAAATTTTCTAAATAGACCAATATCCTTCATAAACATAGATGCCAAAATTCTCAACAAATTCTTAGCCAACAGAATCCAGCAAAACATCAAAAAGATAATACATCATGATCAAGTGGGATTCATATCAGGGATGCAAGTATGGTTCAACATTAGAAAAATGATCAAAGTAATCCACCATATAAATAATAAAAGAGAAAAGAACCCTATGATCATATCGATTGATGCAGAAGAGGCATTTGACAAAATCCAACATCCATTCCTAATAAAAACACTCAACAAAGTAGGAATTGAAGGAAAATTCTTCAACATAATCAAGAGCTTATATACAAAACCGACTGCCTACATCACTTTCAATAGAAAGAAACTGAAAGCCTTCCCTCTGCGAACAGGAAACTGACAAGGATGTTCTTTGTCACCGCTCCTATTCAATATTGTGCTTGAAGTCTTAACAAAAGCTACATGGCAAGACAGGGAAATTAAAGGCATCCAAATTGACAAAGAGGAAGTAAAACTTTCTCTATTTTAGACAATGTGATCCTATACACAGAAAACCCCAAAGACTCAGTAAAAAAGCTACTAGACCTCATTGGAAGATTCAGCAAAGTGGCAGCATGAAAGATCAGCATACAAAAGTCAGATATTCCTCTATACCAAAAATGACAGTGCTGAAAAGGACATTAGGAAAGAAATACCATTTACAATAACCACCCAAAGGATGAACTATCTAGGAATAAATGTAACCAGAGAAACAAAGGACTTATACAAAGAAAACTACAAAACACTACTACAAGAAAAAGAGACCAACAAAAATGGAAGAATGTACCATGCACCTGGATAGGATGACGTAACATTGTGAAAATGTCAATACTGCCCAAAGTAATTTACATATATAATGCAATCCCAATCCAGATTCCAACAACATTCTTCAGAGAGATAGAAAAAGTAGTTACAAACTTTATATGGAAAGGAAAGAGACCCAGGATATACAAAGCACTGCTTAAGAAGAAGATATGGTTAGAAACTCTTGTTCTCTGACTTCAAGATTTATTACATGGCTACAGTGGTCAAAACAACTTGGTACTGGTAAAATGAAAGATACATTGATCAATGGAACAAAAAGAGAATCCAGAAATTAACCAATCCACAAACACCCAACTGATTTTTGACAACGTACCTAAATATATCACATGGGGAGGTGATAGTGTCTTCAACAGATGGTGCTAGCAGAACTGGAAAGTGCTATGCAAAAGATTGACACAAGACCTTCACCTCATGCCTTATACAAATACCAACTCAACATGGATTAAAGACCTAAATGTGAATCCCAGAATTATGAAGGCCATCAATGAAAAAATTGGGACAAATGTGAGGACACTAATTCAGGCAATACACAGACTACCAAAGATTTTGAAAATGATACAAATCAAAGTAGACAAAATAGATGAGTGGGACATACTAAAAATTTAAAACTGATATGCATTAAAAGACTTTACCAGAAGAGTAAAAAGGGAACCCAAAATTGGAAAAAAAAAATCATCTGCAATGACACATCAGATGAGGGACTCACTTCTAAAATATATAGGAAACTACAACACTGCTACAAGAAAAAGACAAATGACCCAATTAAAAAATGGGCACAGGACATGAACAGATACTTCACCAAGGACGAGATTCAGGCAGCCAACAAACATATGAAGAAATGTTCATGATCACTAGTTATTAGAAAGATATGAAAATCAAACAGCAATGAGATATCATCTCACACCAGCAATACCAGCAAAGATCAAAAAAGTAGAGGACAATAAATGCTGGTGAGGATGTGGAGAGACTGGGGTGCCCCTGCATTGCTGGTGGGATTGCAAAATGCAACCTCACTGGAAAGCAATGTGGCGCTTCCTCAGAAGGTTGGAAATAGAAATACCTTGGAATCCAGCAATTCTTCTACTTGGTATTAACCCACAAGAAATATGAGCCATAACACTAGTAGATATATGCACACCAATGTTCATAGCAGCACTATTTACAATAGCAAAAAGATGGAGACAGCCAAAGTGCCCATCAACTGAAGAATGGATAAACAAACTGTGGTACATACACACAATGGAATACTATGCTACCTTGAAGAACAACAAGGAAGCTGCAAACCACCGCATAACATGGATGAACCTTGAGGACATTATGTTGAGTGAAATTAGTCACAAAAGGAGAAATATTGTATAGGACCACTACTTTAAAAGACTAAGAATAGGAACCTGTACTAAAGGGGGTGGGGATCCTTTGCTGGGACCAGGACATGGGGTTTTGGATGAGGAGAGGGAGGGGAAGGTGGAGCACAGAGCAGGGAATAGATACAGGTTAGTTTGGATGCTCTGGATGGGGGCAATACACAAGAAGGGGCAGGGATATGGAAGCAATGAAGCTGTGAGCTAAGCACTACAATGTTCAATAGACTCTTGTGAACCAGGGTGGAGACCTGGTCAGCCAGCAGTGTGGCAAGACCTGGGGACGCTTGGGCCCAGAGTCAGTGACATAGCCACAGAGGACTAGAGTGGAGAGTGAAGCTTGCAGCTGATAAGAAGAGAGGGCATATGCATTAGAACACCCACACTTGCAGATAATACCCACTTAACCTGGCTTCAATGACTGGATGATCAGAGCTCAACAAGAAGAAGCAAGAAGAGGAAAAAAAGAGTCATCTAATACAATTTGATGCACTTGACCTATACCTATGGAGGGTTGGAAATGTAAAGGTAGACATTGTATAGCAAAAGCAGGGGAGTGGTTGACTTTACATCCTAGGAGCGGAGGTCCCTGGGACCATTAAAGTGGAAGAGCAGAGTGCGGGAAACTACCAGAGAAACAGTGATGCCAAAGATGAAGGCAGAGACAAAGACTTGGAAGGATTGAGTGACTGAGGACTCTAGACCAAGAGAGTGGGAGGGGCTTTTTGCTGATGACAGAGGGGCAAGCTTATGGGATATACCCTTTGGTTATTTGATGATGCATGGAGGGATTGTAACCCTAGCAATGAAATGATATATGATTGGATGAATGTAAAGTTAATGTTCTCCCATGTAAACTATAACATAATTCACAATAAACCGTAAAAAGTTTTTTTCTAAGCTATATT
>NW_006408527.1:29625048-29647501 GCF_000296735.1 Chrysochloris asiatica | reverse complement strand
ATATATACATATATACATACATGTACACACACACTCACACACACACACACACACACACACACATATGTATATTTCAAACAGACCTTGCAGTCCAGTGTTTATCCTACTTTACCACAAAGGTGATATCTATATTTTCATAATGGCTATACCAATTATACATTAATTGTTCTATATCCTTTTTAATGATAAATGTTGTAGCATTGCTAGTTCAATATGAATTTGTTTTATTATTGAGTTTAGCATATTCTTATGTTCATTGACAATTACTTTATCAAATTTATGAAATGCTTTTTTTCTTAGTTTATCTTTTTGAATTTCTTTTTTACTAATCTGAATACTAATTTCTCTTTCACTTGTAAGTATTACAAGCAATTTCTATTCTATGACTTCCATGTTTCTTTCCATTTTATTACTCAATTTTTCATGATAAATATATTTTGTATCTTATTTAAGGAACATTTCTTTGAATCAAGAGCATAGAATACATCATAATTTGCTTTTAAATCAAAGGGAACACACAAGTAGGCATGTAAACTTGCTGATGACCACGTTGGTCTACTGGTGAGTGGAAGAGGAGGAAAGGCAGCAATAAAGATGTGGGCTGTGTTCAACCATGTTCCTCAGAATCCCATCGACCTGGAGATGAGAGGGAAAAGAGGAAGGGCTGGTTGGTCTGTAGTATGATGAGACCTGGGGACTCCTGAGCCCATGGACAAGCACATGGCCATGGGGGAGGGCTAGAGCTGAGAGTGAAGAATCCAGCTGATATGAAGTGAGGGGAGACTCACAGGAATGCCCAAACTTGCAGATGTTACCCATTTGACCTAGCTTCGATGACTTGATCAGAACTTAAGTTATTGTTGTTGTTATGTGCCGTAGAGTCAGTTCTGACTCATAGCGACCCTGTACAGGGTTTCCAAGGCTGCAAATCTTTATGGGGGCAGATAGCCTCATCTTTCTCCTGCAGAACAGCTGGTAATTTTGAGCTGCTGACTTTATGGTTCACAGCCCGATTCGTAACCACTATGCTATCAGAGCTCCTTAGAACTCAAGTAGAGAAATATAAAAAAAATTTTTGGTAACGGAAACAAGTGTATATTGTTATAATTTGATGAACTTGACCTATACTTCTGGATGTTGTAGCTCAAAATACAAACTGATAGGGAAGAAGTGTTCACATGAAGGATCAGTAGAATCCCCTCTGTACACTGGGTTGATAGGAACAGGTAGCTTAGACATAGGTTACCTAAAATGGGGGAGGGAGGGTGGCAGGTCATGAAGGCACAAAGTGACTGACTGGCTTACAAGCTTTCAAGATGGAGTTTAGTTTCAGAGTGTGCAGGGAAATGTAGAATTCCCACTGAATTGTTTTCATCTTGTCTAGATGGGTCTGATGAAAGGAGAATGGGATATGATTCCACAAGTCAACAGTGAAAAATTTTTATCATGACCTTGCAGTTCGCAGCCCAATTCATGACCACTACACTACCAGAGCTCCTTAGGCCATCACATTAGGTGTGAGTTAATAAAATGTGTGACCAAATATAGCAGGCTAATTTTTAACTTGATAATTTTTTTATAGCCTGTAAATGATGTTATAATTTTTGGTAGAAAAAAAGATTCCCCACTCCTGGAAAGGAATCCAACTGTTTTTTTTAGTATTGATCTTATATACTGCCACTTTGCTGAATCTTTCAATTAGTTCCAGTAATTTTAGTGTTGAATCTCTGGGATTTTCTATGCATAGACTCATATCTTATGCAAAAAAGGATCACTTTATTTGACCAATCTACAAAACCCAATCCATCAAGTCAATTCTGACTCATAGAAACCCTGTGTAGGATTTCTGAGACTATAAATTTTTACAGAAGCAGACAGACTCATCTGTACCCTGCAGTGGGTCTGATGGGTTTGAACTGCTGACCTTGCTAATCACAGTGCCACCCTCTCTTGATTTATTCCCCTGGCTAGAGCAGGTAACTCATTGTTGAATAGGAGTGGTGACAGAGGGCATCCTTATCTATTCCTTTTCAAAAGGGGACTGCCTTGAGACTCTCTTCATTGAGAATAATGTTGGCTGTTGGTTTTGCATATATTCTCAGATTATGTGGAGAAATTTCCCTTCTATGCCTAATATGCTGAGAATTTTTATCAAAAGCCTTTTCTACATCAATTGATATGATTATGTGGTTTATTATTTTATTTTATTTATGTAGTGGAGTACATGCATTGTTTTTCTAAAGCTGAACCACCTGCACATATCTGGTACTAATTCCATTTGGTTGTAATGCTTTTTTGTTTTGTTTTGTTTTTAATATGGTGTTGGATTCCATTGGCTAGGATTTTGTTGAGGATGCTTATATCTATGTAAATGAGGAATATTGGTCTGTAATTTTCTTTTTTATTGTTGTCTTTGCTTAGTTTTGGTGTCAGGGCAATGCTTCTTCATAGAATGACTATAAGAGCAGCCCATTGTTTTTTATGTTATGGAATAATTTGAATAGAATTGATGTCCATTGTTATCTGAAATTTTGGAAGAATTATTCAGCAAAGCCATCTGGGTCAGAACTTATTTTTGTTAGGAGTATGTGTTATGATTTTTTTCAATTTCTTTCTTTGTTGTTGGTCTGTTCAAATTTTCTTATGAGTCTGTTAATTTAGATAAATCAGGTGCTTCTAGAAATGTGACCATTTATTCTAGACTACAATTCTTCATTGCATTCTTTTTTTTTTTTTGCTTCTGTTAGTTCTGTTGTTTCATCACCCGTTTCATTCGTTATTTATTTTATTGGTATCTTCCTTTTCTTTCATTGGTAAAGCGTGCCATTGGTTTGTCTATTTTGTTAATCTTCAAAGAACCAACTTGTAGCCTTATTTATTTTTCTACTATTTTTATGTTTCATTAATTTCTCCTTTAATATTTATCATTTCCTTTCTTCTGGATACATTAGGATTTCTGTAGCTTTTTTCCTGGGGTAAGATATCAATTTTAGCTTTTTCCATAAGTGAGTTTATTGCTACAAATTGATCCGTGAGCACAGCTTTTGTTGTATCCCAAAGGATTTGGTATATTGCATTTTTATTTTCATTTGCTTGTTAGAATTTTTTTTTTCACTTTTTATTCCTTCTATTACCCAGTAGTTTTATTTCTCTTTTTTTATACACACATATATATGCATATATGCACATATACAGATTCCTGGTATGATGCTGTATAGTCAGAACTAGACTGGAAACCACAAGGTCTGCAGTTCAAACCCTCTAGCTGCTCCTTGGAAACCCTATACAGGGTTGCTATGAGTCAGAGTCAACTCAACAACGTGTACATGCAAAATCATATACATATAAGTACATACACATATACACACATTCTACTCTTCTTCCCATAGTCATGTGTCTCTGTCCCTGTATCGACCCACAGAGTATTGTTCCAAGGTTATATAGTTGTCACTATTTACCTCTATCCTTGTTAGCTTTATCACATGTGGGTAAATTTTTGCCAAAAGCAACACAAGCCATACATTGATGGAGAGCTTCCAGAGGTTCAAGCTGGATTCACAAGAGGATGTGGAATGAGGATCTCATTTCTGATATCAGATAGATCTTGTCTAATAGCAGAGAATAACAGAAAGATGTTTACCTGTGCTTTATTGATGACCCAAAAGTCTTTTGATTGTGTGAATCTGGAAAACATTGCAGAGAAGGAGTATTCCAGAAAATTTGTGTGCAAGAGGAACCTGTGCATATACCAAGAAGTAGTTGTTTGACCAAAACAAGGGAACACGGAATGGTTTAAAATTGGGAAAGGTGTGCGCTAGGGTTGTATTCTTTTACGATGTTTATTCCATCTGTAGGCTAAACAAATAATCCAAGGAGCTGGATTATGTGAAGAAAATTGTGGCATCAGGATTAGAGGAAGATTCATTAACAACTGAGATATGCAGATGTTACAATCTTGCTTACTGAAAGCAAAGAGGACTTAAAATACTTCCTGATGAATATCAAAGACAACATCCTTCAGTATGGGTTGCAACTCAATGTAAAGTAAACAAAAATACCCACCACTCAACCAATATACAACATTCAAATAAATGGAGAAAAGATCGTAGTTGTCAAAGACTTCATTTTGCTCAGATCAACTACCAAGACTTATGGAAATAGCAGTCAAGAAGTCAAATGATGTATTGCATTAAAGCAAATCTGATGTGCAAGACCACTTTAAAGTGTTGAAGAGCAAAGTTCGAGGACTAAAGTGTGCTTGATCCAAATCATGGTATATTCAATAACCACATATGCATATGAAAGTTGGATAGTGTTAATATAGAATATTTGATGCATTTAAGTAATGATATTGGATGAAAACATTAAAAGTACCCTGGACTTCTAGTAGAACCAACCAATCCATATTGGAAGAAGTACAGCCAGAATGCTCCTTGAAAGCCAGGATGGCCAGACTTTGTCTGTCATACTTTAAACATATAATCAGGAGAGACCAGTCCTTGGGGAAGGATATCATGTTTGGTAAAGCGGAGAGTTGAAGAAAAAGGAAGATCCCCAATGAGATAGGCACAATGGCATTCAGAACAGGCTTTGTAAGATTGGCCCAGGACCAGGCAGTATTTCATTCTGTTGTGCCTAAGGTTGCTATGAGTTGGTACCAACTTGATGGTCACCTGGCAGTGTTAACAACAAACACCTTTAGCCATTATATACACCTCTGTGTTTTCACCTATCTTCATCATACTCTACTAACCACCCACTTTTTGTATAACATTCTTTGTGTTCAACAAACATTCAGGTTACAACAAAAAATAGAAACATCAGAACATTCCTTTGATTCTTATGTATCCTGTTCCTTTGCATCCCCTAATTATCCCGATAACATCGGGTTCATTTCCGTAACTCTTTTGTTTTTCTTTAATCCTCCTAAGAATGTCTAATTAACTTTTAAGCAAAGTTCTATATCTTGACTTGTATTTTTAGCTCTTGATTGTTTCTTTGCTATCTTCTTGTGCCTCAGTGTCTACTAAGCAGGATGTAATCTTAAGCTTGAAAAACTTTTAGCTGATTTGGCTTTTGCTAATGATGAGACTTATTGTTGATGTAAAAAGCAACTATTATAACTTTACATGATTAGTGTGAGAATATCTAAATGTAATTTTAATTTTTACTATGATTATAGCAAATTATCAAGTGAATATATAGAAAATTATTAAAGAACTTCTTATAATAAGATCAAAATTGAGCTATGCACTAAAGGAAAAAACAAGAACTGCAAGGCCTCCACATGAGGTTCCCCTCGGGGTTTCCCATCCAAGGAGACACTCATTGTCGCTTTGCTAAACAATGAGCTTTTCATGCTTAGGGTCTCTCGCAGTTCTGTTCCTTGATGGCATGGCTTCTGCCAGAAGACCGTAG
Organism: Chrysochloris asiatica; assembly: GCF_000296735.1. Classification (NCBI taxonomy): domain Eukaryota; kingdom Metazoa; phylum Chordata; class Mammalia; order Afrosoricida; family Chrysochloridae; genus Chrysochloris; species Chrysochloris asiatica. The sequence continues at coordinate 29,642,083 of NW_006408527.1, read as the reverse complement.
AAGAATTGATGTCTTTGAGTTATGGTGTTGGAAGAGAATACTAAAAGTGCCATGGACTACCAAAAGAACCAATAGATCCATTTGGAAGAAGTACAGCCAGAGTGATCCTTAGAGAGGCCAAGATGTCCAAACTTCGTCTCTTATACTTTGAACATATTGTCAGGAGGGAACAGTCGCTAGAGAAGGATATCGTGTTTGATAAGGTGGAGGGTCAGAGAAAAAGAGGAAGACACCCAACGAGGTGGATTGGCCAGGTGGCAGCATTGATGGACTCAAGTGTGGCAGTAGTAGTGAGGTTGGCCCAGAATCGGACATTGTTTCTTTCTGCTGTGCATAAGGTCGCCATGAGTTGGTCACAACTCGATGACAACTAACAACAAAATCAAGTCCTTATGATTTTCTTCTATTAGTTGAAACTTTACTAACTTCCTTTGTGATTACACTGTAATTTATTTATTTTCATCTTCCTACGTTCAAAACAATCTTGATATAATCCTGATTTGTTCTCCAGTTGCAAGTTCAGTAATTATACATTTTGTTCATTCTCTTTTATTTTAGTTGTCATCTTTTATAGACTAATGCCTCTGCTTCTGTATTTTAAATCTTGTAAACTTCTATTATTTTTGAGAATTCTCTTTCTAGATTTGTGTTTGGGTGATACTATCCCATGTATCAATCTCAGGTTACTGTCTGACATTGTTGGCTATAGATCCAAAGTACTCCCTTTTGCATTTCTTATAAGGTTAGTCTTTTTTTTTTTACAAATTCCTCTAATTTCTGTTTATCTGGAAATGTACTAATTTTGGCATCATATTTGAAGAATAGTTAGTTTTGCTGTATATATAATTATTGTTTGGCAGGATTGTTTTTTTCCTTTCAAAATTTATATGTGTCATCTCATTTCTTTCTAGCCTACATGGTTCTGCTGAGAAATCAGAGCTTTCTTGGTTGTCCTTTGTACGTACTATTCTATTTTCCCTGAGCTGCTCTCATGATTGTTTACCTTTGTTATGGGAAAATATTAGGAACTCTCAGCAAACCTGCCTCAAGGCAAACACATCTCTTACATATGGATCCCAATTGTAAAATGGTGTATCTGCTATGGAAAATGGTATGGCGCTTTTTCAGAAGGTTGGAAATAGAAATGCCGTATTATCCGGAAATCTCTCTTCTTGGTGTATATCCTCAAGAAATACAAGCCATGACATGAATAGATATATGCACATCCTTGTTAATTGCAGTACAATTCACAATAGCAAAAAGATGGAGAAAAACTAGATGCCCATCAGCAAAGGAATAGTTACAATTTTTGTTATATACATACAATGGAATATAATGCAACATTGAAGAATAATGAAGAATCTGCCAAACACTGCATATGTTTTGCTGAGTGAAATTAGCATTGACTGTAGATACAAGTAAATGCAATTTTCATGATACTGTTTATTGGTCAGGTTGCAAGAATTTTTGTTTTACTTACATTGAGTTAGAATTCATACTGAAGGTTGCATTATTTGATCTTCATCAGAAAATGCTTCAAGTCCTCTTCACTTTCAGCAACAAGATTGTGTCATCTGCATATCACAGGTTGTTAATGTGCCACATTCTTCTTCATAATAGTCCAACTTCTTAAATTATTTGCTTGGCATAGAGATTGAATAAATATGATATATGACAAAAGATGAATTTCTGGTATGGCCCTGTATGATCAGCACTGGACTTCAAACCACAAGGTCAGCAGTTCATACCCACCAGTTGCTCCTCAGAAATCCTATTCTTGGTAGCTATGAGTTGGAACTGACTTGACGGCACTTAACAACAACAACATCGGTGAAGGATGTAACCATTGTCCCTTGGATCTGCTGAACCACAGCCCCTTGATATAGTTTCATTATGAGCACAATTAAGTGTCTGACATTCCCCATTCTTCCTAATGTTATTCATAGTTTGTCATTAGTCACACAGTTGAATGACACTGTACAGTCAATAAAACACAAGTAATCATCTTTCTGGTGTTCGCTGCTTCCAGTCCCTATCCATCTGACATAAGCAATGATATCGCTGGTTTCACATCCTCTTCTGTAACCAGCTTGGCTTTCTGGCAGCTCCATGCTCATGTGCTGCTGCACCCATTTTAAAATGATTGTTAGCAAAATTTTACTTGCATGTGATCTTAATGATATTGTTCAATGATTTCTATATTCTGTTGTTATCCATTTCTTTGAAATGGGCACAAGTATTGTTTTCTTTCTGTTGATTGGCCAAGTAACTATCTTCTACTTTTCTTGGCATAGACTATTGAGTGCTTCCATTGTTGCATGATTTTGTTGAAATATTTCCGTTGGTAATCCATCAAATCTTAGAGACATGTTTATGCCAATGCATTCAGGGCAACTTGGACTTCTTCCTTCAATATCAGTTCTTGACCTAATAAAATAATTGAACACTGATCAGTTCTTTTTAGTATTCTGTGTGTTCCTTCCATCTTCCTTTGGTGATTCCTGCACGATTGTATATTTTGTCCAGAATATCCTTTCATACTGAAAACTGAGGCTTGATCTTTTTCTTTTATTCTTTCAGCTTGAGAAATACTGAGCATGGTCTTATATTTTGATTTTCTAACTCCAGTTCTATTCACATTTCATTCTAATACTTTACTTTGTGCTGTCCAGCTGCTTTTGAAGTTTTCCACTCAAACTCTTTTACTTCATTTCTTCCATCTACTTTATCCACAACATTCTCAAACTCTTCTTAAAATAAAGGCCAAAATAAAATAAACTAACAAGAGAGCCACCAATGCAGCTTATTCACCATCTCACAAAGCTGATGGTGTACTTTCTTAAAATATTCTCATAGAATTTCAATGGTAGCATTATACATTGAGAGTAATGGGATACAACAAAATGCAGGGGTGTATTAATTTTAAAATAGGCATCCATAAACAAAATGAAAACAATAGGTATTATAGTCTAGAAATTAGAAAAGAACATACAATGAAAGAATTTAAAAGCAAGAATAATTAAAACATACATTAAAATAAGAAGCTTCAGAATCCTCATCCTAATACATTTAAAAAATTATAGTTCTGCTTTTATGAAATTATTTTAAATAAGTCAAACTCTCACTAGATTTGTGAAACACAAGGTCAGCAGTTGAGCCCACTACTCAGTGGACAGCTTCAATACAATTGGGTAGGGAAAGAAAGATGAATGGGAACACTACTCCTTTACTGAGCTTTTTGAAGACTTTCTTGGTCTTAGGTCAATTCCCAGAGACTATAAATGGTTACATTGGGTCATTTAGTCAAGATTTTTGCTACCTTTTAAGGATAGGATATACCAAGCTCCAAGTATAGTCATTCTGGAAGTAACTTTCAAATATATGTATTTTTTAATTTTCAGAAAGTATTACAGGGTGAAAAAATAATCTTGAATAGATTTTTTTAAATACCAACAATGGAACCTAGTGAGGAACAACCTAATTGTTAGTGCCAGTGTTAAAAGAAATGTGCAATAGCTATAGGATTGATTGGATTGGATTAAAATGAGGACTGAAGATTTATACTTGCTTGTCTCTGAAACAGCTGACCTTCTGACTACAAAGAAGACAAGAGGGTTTAAACTTTTTTTCCCAATGGTGTATTTCTAAGTATTTTCAGACTTAAAGACTCAGTGACTACAAGTAGAAAAGTGGACCAGTTTAATTTTTCTCAAACAAAAAAAAAAAAGAGAAATTCAGAGTACTAAAGTGAAAACTCTGATAAGCCGCCACTAGTAATTTCACATAACCCTCTGTGAACTTTGATGTTTACTAAATTACCAAACCAGCTTCCCGGCAGTACACTGAAATTTAAAGTCATGCCCATTTCTGTCAATGGAAGTAAGATTCAAATCAACATCAGCATTACTGGAACATTTTATATCCAAATGAGTTAATCTAGCATTCTGCTCTTATTGAGTATTATTCTAACCTTGTGTGTTTCCACTTTTAAGAGACAAAGTAAATTGAAAACAAATCTGAATATTTAGTTTCTCTTTCAAATGTGTGTGGTGACTTCTTGTATGTGTACATGTATAATTTATTCGTTTGTAGATGAGTCAATAAGCAAGAATATTTTGAATGAATATTTTGACCACCTAATATGCAAATAAAGGAGAAAATAGAATAAATGGTTTGCTTTTTTCTCTGTGTTCCAAAGTGTAAATGGCCACAAAATACAGAATTTTTTTGTAGAGGAAATAAATGGTGAAAAACTTGCATAAAAATGAAAGTGACAAGGTAAAGTCCTAATGAAATTCTTCAAAAGCTGTTGTGACACTGTCAAAAAAAAAGATGCCAAGAAGAGTTGAAAATCGTGCAAATGTTTACAGGTTCTATCTTTATTGATTGCTTCATTTTAGTTTTTAAGTATCATTAAAATCAAGATTTTTGATTTCAGTGTAATTAGTACCCAGCCATGGGATAACTCTTTAAATTAAAACATGTTGTAGTTAAGTGCCATCAAGTCAATTCCAACTCATAGTGACCCTGTATAGTCATTCTTAGGAGTAAGAATAGGTTTGAACTACTGAGCTAGCAGTTTGAAGTCTGGTTCTTATCCTACAGCAGTATACCAGAAAAATACAGTTTACTTTTATCTATAAACCAATAAAATATCAGTAAGATATTTTCTTCTTCTGAGCTTCAAGAAGTGCTGAAAGTGAAAAGACATTGTATATCTTTATTACAACTAAAAACTATGTCAGATAGTATTTTAAACACTGTCCCATGTTATTTAATCTTAAAATAAAAACCACCATATCCAAATAGTTGCATATGCAACCTCTAACAAGGTAAACAGCTGACTAGACTATATATGTAGTTGAATTCTGAATCCCTACAATTTATTGTATAATATCATCATCAGTGCAGTGAATTATTTAATATGCCTCTTGGAGCCATGTCTTTGTAATTCCCACAAAATGACTTCTTCCTGATGGGTCTGGGTAAAAAAATGTGGGGGTCGATGCTGGTGGGATTATATGGTTCATTTGTGAATGATTGCTAACAGGGTTAATTGCAATTATTCAAATTTGGAAATCTAATGAGTTACTTGGTCAGTCTTGTCATCTTGTGGGTATAAAATGAGCCATTTTGATGATGTGAAAGGACTGTGTGCCCCTTTGTTCAACTAACCAAGCTCACCTTCATCTGATCTTTAGGTCTTGGGACTTAACCCAGGGGTCTTATCTGATTTCCCAGCTTCACAGCCTTGTGAGTCAGTAGCCCAATTCTGCACGAGTGAGGAGAATCTTCCAGACTGACATCTAAACTGCAGATTTGTGACTTGCCAGTCTATGCAATTGATTGAGCCATTTCCTTGATAGTTCTTGAGTTCTGTGAGGACGTTACAGTGAATTTTGGAAAGCTGAGACATGGGGGAAAATACTGAGGGGAGGAGCAGTGTTTGATATTAGGGACTATGGAGTGGTATGTTGTTTTTAGGTCCATAGAGTCAGTTCCAACTCATATTGACACTATGCACAACAGAATGAAACACTGCCCACCCTCACAATTGTTGTTATGATTCAACTCATTGTTGCTGTCAGTCCATCTCCTTAGAGATCTTCTTCTTTTTTGCTGACCCTCAGCTTTACCAAGAATGATATCTTTCTCCAGGGAATGGTCCCTCCTGACAAGATGTCTGAAGTATGAAAGACAAAATCTTACATTCTTCATTTCTAAGGAGCATTTTAGCTCTTTTTCTTCCAACACACATTTGTTTGTCCTACCAGTCCATGATACTTTCAATATTTTTATCCAACACCATCCTTCAAATGCACCAATTCTTCTATGATCTTCCTTTTCCATTGTCCTTATTCACTGAGGCTATTGAAAGCACCATGGCTTCAGTTAGGCACACCTTAGTTTTTAGACTGGTATCTTCTGTCTTTAACAATTTAAAGAGATACCACACTTTAGAAAAGTCAGACATCTGGAATGTCTCTAACTGCCACCTAATAGGAACCAGTTTCATGTTGATCCTTATCAAAGACACTGTTGTTACATAATCACTTTCCCAAAACAGGCCTAGCCCTCAGCCCATAGACAAATAAAGCTCATTGTCTTTGGGAAGGATGCTCACTTGTGAAGTGGGGTGCCTCTAGGAACTTTATTGGGGAAACTAGCAATTAACAGAGCCAGAAAACAAGAATTTGTGAGGGAGTTGACTCAGTTGTTAAGCCAGCATGGATTCCCATGCAGAGAAGTAAAAGAAGTTTCATTCAGCAGGAACTCAATTTAGTTTATGAGTTTCAGTCCCTCAATTTTGGTCAAAAAAGTTTTATAAATTTCTCTATCACAGTGTCTTCACAGCAGCCTTACTGAAGAACTATATTTATGGGTGTATTTGTGTTTGGCGTTGGTTTGTTTTTAACATGCACTTCTGGTACATGGTGGTGGTGGCTGTGTGCCGTGGAGTCGGTTCTGACTCATAGCGACCCTGTACAGGGTTTCCAAGGCTGTAAATCCTTACAGGAGCAGAACGCCTCATCTTTCTACCATGGAACAGCTGGTAGTTTCGAATTGCTGACCTTGCAGTTTGCAGCCCAATGCGTAACCACTACGCTACCAGAGCATAGTAAGTGGTCTAAACATGTGCTCAAATGACATTAAAAGGGGATTTCTAAATAGGGGGGAGTAAAAATGTGAAAATGATATGAATAATGTTGGCAATCCCTAACCCTAAACCACAAAAAGAGAGGGCTGAGACTCTAGGATAGTCACAAGACTGGCAGTTTGAACCCACTAGCTGCTCAGCAGAAGATCTGTCTTTCTATTCCCCAAAAGATATACAGCCTCAGAAACATTATACAAGGATCGCTGTGAGTATGAACTGACTGACTGAATGACACTTAACAATGATAACAGCGAACTACCCGAAAAAGACTTTCAAGCTGCAATCTGGCTTCCTTTAGAATCTTCAGTAAAGTTGTTTCCTAAATTTGTCTAGATTTTAAATGACCTGTAAGCTTCCATTGCTTTTAGGTTTAGATGACTATTGAGAGAGTTCCCAAAAGGCAAAAAGAACAAACTACAGGAATACTTTTGTGTAAACACAATAGTCTGCAGATTTTCAGCAATACAGTGTTTATCAAACAATATATTATACTTCATGAAATATCAAAGAAGCTGCAAAGAAAACAAATAAACAAAACTCAACCACATGTCACTGCAACTTACAGCATTCTAGGTGGTAATCTAACAAAGAAACAATAGATTACAAGACTATATTGAAGAAATGTATTCATAAGGTTGTATTAGAATTTGGGGACCAAAAAAATTGTTTTTTGCTATTGGAGTGAGTGGTTGGTTAAGATGAAAACTTGACATTTATAGCTTGCACTTTGGCTGATGTGTACAATGCAAAATTGCTAAATGTAGAATGAGTTTGGAAGGATGGGTAGAATCAGTATACTTGGAGCATAGGAGCAAATTTACCCTCGCTATAAAGTATACATAAATACAAATGTATGGAAATCAAGTACTATGATTTGATTGAAGCAAAGGGTATTTGGCAGTGCAGGGGCTCAATACAATAAGCACTGGGCTGTGAACCAACAACAATGGGTATTTGAAAAAGTCTTATGGGAGGAAGCACTGTCAATGTACAAAGGGGTCTTTTTTCCTTTTCCTGAGTCTTTGGGGTTTTCTATGTATAGGATCATATCATCTGCAAATAAGGAGAGTTTTACTTCCTCTTTGTCAATTTGGATGCCTTTAATTTCCCTGTCTTGCTATATAGTTCTTGCTAAGACTTCCAGCACATATTGTATAGGAGTGGTGACAAAAGGCTTCCTTGTCTGGTTCCTGTTCACAGAAGGAAGGCTTTCCGTTTCTCTCCATTGTGAGTGATGTAAGCTGTTGGTTTTGTTGAGGAATTTCTCTTCAATTCCTACTTTGTTGAGTGTTTTTATCAGGAATGGATGTTGGATTTTGTTAAATGCCTTTTCTGCATCAATCGATATGATCATGCGGTTCTTTTCCTTTTTCTTATTTATATGATGGATTACATTGATTGTTTTTCTGATGTTGAACCATCTTTGCATCCCTTTTATAAAACCCACTTGACCATGATGTATTATTTTTTTTGATGTGCTGTTGGATTCTGTTGTCTAGGATTTTCTTGAGAACTTTTGCATCTATGTTCATGAGAGATATTGGTCTATAGTTTACTTTTTCAGTGATGTCCTTCCCTGGTTTTGGTATGAGGGTTATGCTTGCTTCAGAAAAATTATTAGGGAGTTTTCCATCCTCTTCTATATTCTGGAATAATTTGAGTGGAATTGTTGACAGTTCTTCCCTGAGTGCTTGGTACAACTCACCCTGAAGCCGTCTGGTCTTGGACTTCCTTTGTTTGGGAGTTTTTGATGACCTGATCAATTTCTTCTTTTGTTATGGATTTGTTCAAGTTTTCTACTTCATTCTGAGTAACTTTAGGTAGGTCATCTTTTTCTAGAAATATATCCATCTCTTCTAAATTTTCAAATTTGTTGGAGTACAACTCTTTATAGTATTCCTTTTGATTTCATTTGGTTCCGTTGTGACATTGCCCATGTGGTTTCTAATGCGTTATTTGTGTCCTCTTCCTCTTTCAGTTTTGCCAATTGTTTGTCAATTTTATTAATCCTTTCAAAGAACCAGCTTCTTGTCCTGTTGATTCTTTTAATAGTTTTTTGGTTTTCCATCTCATTCATTTCTGGTCTTATCTTTATTATTTCCTTTCTTTTGGTGACTGTAGGTTCCCTCTGTTAGTCTGTTTCTAATTGTTGGAGATGCTGTGTTAATGTGTTAATTTTGGTTCTTTCCTCTTTTTGGATGTACTCATTTATCGCAATAAATTGTCCTCTCAGCACTACTTTTGCCATGTCGCAAAGATTTTAATATGTTGTGTTTTCATTTTTATTTCTTGGAACTTTGTGAATTCACATTTAATATGTTCTTTAATCCAGTCGCTTTTTAGCAGGATGTTGTTAAGTTTCCGTGTATTTGACTTTATTTTCTTGGTCTTCTTATTGTTGATTTCCAGCTTTATAGCATTGTGGTCTGAGAAAGTGCTCTGTAGAATTTTGAAGTTTGTAAATTTATGGAGGCTTGCTTTGTGACCAAACACATGGTCAATTCTGGAAAATATTCCATGCGCACTAGAGAAGAATGTATATTGTGCTGTTGTTGGATTGAATGCTCTGTATACATCTATGAGGTCAAATTGGTTAATTGGTTGTTTAGTTCCTCTGTAACGTTTTTAGGGTTTCTTTCTGGTTGTTCTGTCCCTTTTTGAAAATGAAGTGTTAAAATCTCCTACTATAATTGTAGATTGATCTATTTCATTCTTCAATTCTAGTAAGGTTTGCTTCTCATGTCTTGGTGCTCTTTCATTGGGAGACTAGATATTTATTATGAATATGTCATCTTGTTCAATTGACCCTTTGATCATGAGATAGTGTCTTTCTTTGTCTCTTACTCTGGTTTTTGTCTTAAAGTTTACTTTATCAGAGATTAGAATTGCCACTCATGCTTGTTTATTGTTGCAGGTACCTTGGTATATTTTATTCCATCCTTTGACTTTTACTGTGTTTCTGTCTTTGTTTGTAAGATGTGTCTCTTGCAAGCAGCATATTGAAGGGTCTTGATTTCTTATCCAATCTGCTAGTCTCTGTCTCGTCACTGGTGCATTCAATCCATTGACATTCAATGTAATTATCAATAGGTGTGAATTAATTGCTGCCATTATGTTACTTTTTTTGGTAGTGCTGTTTGTTCTTTTGTTCTGCATGCTTTCTTGAGTTGGGTTTGTATTTTTTGTGTGTGTGCTACTTCTTGTTGGTTTCTTCTTAATTTTCATGTTTGCTTGTTTGCTTGTTCTGCTTGGAAGTTCAGTCTCATGGTTAGTTGTGAAGTATTAAGTTTCTTGGGGTTACCTTATAGTCTTCTAACTTTTCTCTCCATTTAAGAGAATCCATTGTAGCCTGTATTTTACCTGATATTCTGACCAATTGCATCTCTGTTGCTACGTTTGTCCCTTCTTTGACACTGATATAATTTTGATCTTCAGTTGAACTCCCAGCTCCTTTGAGTTCATTGTTGTAGTCTGTTATCTGTTGACTGAGTTCCAGGTGGTGTTGCCATGCCTGTCAGTCTCTGGTTATTGTCTTTTCTTCTTGGTTTTCAGTCCACAGAACTCTTTTTAATGTTTTGAAGTACTGGGTTGGTTTTGATAATATATCTCAGATTCTGTCTATTGTGGAATGTCTTGATCGCACCATCATATTTGATTGATAGTTTTGCTGGATAGACTATTCTTGGTTGGCAGTTTTGTTTTTTTTTTTTTTTTCATTTAGGGTTTTGTATATGTCTCCCCATTGCCTTCTTGCCTGCATGGTTTGTTCTAAATAGTTAGTGCTTAATCAGATTTGCTTGCCTTTGTAGTGACATTTCTCTTCTCCCTGGCCACTTTTAGTAATTTTTCTTTGTCTTTGATTTTGGAGAGCTTGATTATTATATGTCTTGGTGACTTTCTTTTAGGGTCTGTCCTTGCTGGGGTATATTCGGCTACTTGAATGTTTATCTTCTCATCTTTCAAGATGTTAGGGAAATTTCATTCCAGAAGCTCTTCAACTATCTCCTCTGTGGACTTCACTGATTCTTCCTGTTCTGGAATGCCAATAATTCTTAAGTTGTTCCTCTTCATGTTATCCAGCATGGATCGTAGACTCTCTTCACATTTGTTCATCCTTTTTACTGCTTGTTCTATCTTAGCAGTATTGAGAGATTTGTCTTCCAGCTCACTAGTTCTGCTTCCATCTCTTCTATTCTGCTCCTTTCCCTTTTCAATGTATTTTCTATTTCTGATATCTTATTGTTAATCATCTGGACCTCTTTTTGCAGGTTTTGAATTGTTTACAATGCTATATCAGTCTCATTGGGTTGCTCTTGTAGTACTTTCCTGACTTCTTCTTTGTTTTCCTCCACCCCTTTTCAGAGTGTTTGAATTTGTTTCCATATCATTCTTCTGAATTCTTTCTCAGGTATATCCAAAACCTGCCATTTCTCCTCTAGAAAGCCTTTGTCTCCAACTCTTTGTCTCAGCTACTCTCTTCTTTTTTGGACATGTTTTGACATTGTTGTTTTTTAATTATTATTTACAATAGTTTTGTGGGGTTTTTTAATGCTTAAGTGGATTTTTGTTGTTGTTTGTTATTGAGATTAATGGGTGTCTCCTGGTAAATATGATCAGGAGATAGCCTTCCCTTTTTGCATGTAATGTTAGCAGGTATTGTTGCCTCTTGTTTCAGTGGTGGAATATAATGGAGTGTGGTTATAGCTTGGCTATATGGCCACGATGCTGTCTCTTCTTGGGTAACACAGGGAGAAAAGCTCTCACCTACAGGAAAGATGTGTGATCCAAAGGACCAAAAGCAGAACAGAAACAAAACTGTGATCAACTGTACGGAGCTACACAGGCAGTGTGTATGCAAGGTAGAAGCCTCCAGCAGTGGGTAAGGTTGTCCGCTCACTCAGGCCCCTCCTCTAGTCACTACAGTAGAGGTGCACAGGTAGATATTGAGAAGTTAATGGGAGAAAGATTGTCCACTATTTTTGTCTCTGAAGGTCAGTTAGGTATCTGTGTGTGCACAGCACATATCACAAGATGGTTGAGTCCTTTTATGTTGGGGTTTTACAGATAGTTTTATAAGGGAACTCAGGTAGCACAGCAGCCATGAATGGGGCTGCGAACCGCAAGGTCAGTAGCTCGCAACAACCAATGGCACCTTTGGAGAAAGGCGAGGTGCTCCACTCCCACAAAGACCCACAGCCTGGGATATCCCGCACAGGGTCACCTGGATTCGGAACCCACTCCTAGGCACACAGCTATCAAGGGTCCCTCACAAGTCAATTTTAAGGCTGTGTCTCCGCAGCTGATGTCATAAGTAGTTGCGTAACTCCTTCTCTCTATACAGTGAGAAGACTGTGAGGTCAGTGCTGGGCCTCTTTTTTTTGTGGTGGGGGTGCGGCGGGAGGTGCTCTCCCACCCGCCTAATGACATCCGGCCTGAGCAAAAAAGGTGTGACAGGGAAAAGGAGGAAGAAATGTGTAGAGTCTCCCATGCCTCTTTTTGAAAATGTCTCTCCACCACTTTTAGCACCAGTTCCCTGAGCCAGTCTGGCTGTAGCCCCACTTTCTAAACAATCCAAGGACAGGGTGGCTGCAGTGCGAGTCCCATTTCCAGATTCCTAACTCACAGTATTTTCCTTAATATTGCGAGTTTTTCACTTGCAAGTGTGGGAAACTAACATCCTGGACTTATGGTAGATCCGGAGCTCTGGAGTTGTTCTGTGAGCGCTTCCTCCATGAGTTCCCAGTCCTACCACAGAGACTTCCCTACTGGGCTTTCTCTACTGCCACCCAAACAGGAAGTCTTGCTGCTTCTTTAGCAGAGAAATTCTGTATAAATCAGTATGTTTTCCATTAAGTTATTACTATGATATACAATATTTAAGCTGAAGGCAAAGTTAGAAACCACTCACAACATGGCTTTCAAAGCACAATTGTCCTTTTAAAACTCTTGTTTTCTAATTTATGGTAGTGCAACATCATTTTTATGCTATTGTAATCTCTCAGTCTTAAAAAATAAAATAAAAATTTTAAGACTGTAAAAGAAAACAAAAATGCAGTCTTCTATGACATTGGTTGTTGTTGTTAGATGCCGTTCGCCTCATTCTTCCATTTGCTTTAACATCTCTATGCTGGAAATCAGGTTTCAGAGTCTCTTCTGACATCCATTTTGGTCTTTTCCTTCTTTCTTGTCTTCTTAATGACCATTTGCTTTCTTTCTGTATGATGTTCTTGATGTCATTGTACAACTTTTCTGGTTTTGGTCTTTAGTGTCTAATGCATCAAATCTGTTATTCAGATGATTTCTAAATTCAGGTGGGATATATTCAAGGTCATCTTTTACTTCTCATGTACCTGGTTTAAATGTTTTCAGCTTCAGTCTGAAATTGCATATGAGCAATTGATGGTCTGTAACACAATCTTCCCCTGGCCTTGTTTTGGCTGATGGTATGGAGCTTTCCTACAGTCTCTTTCCTCAGATGTAGTCAGTTGGATTTCTGTGTAATCCACCTGGTGAGGTCCATGTGTATAATCATCTTTAATGTTGTTTAAAAAAAGGTAATTGCAATAAAGAAGTTATTCTCTCATGCAATCTCCAGCATCAGTTCTACCACCAAGGCCATGCTTTTCAACTACTGATACATTCTTTTTGTTTTCAACCTTTGCATTCTAATTGCCAGCAATTATCAGTACATCTTGATGTTTAATCAATTTCAGACTGAAGAAGTTGGTAGAATTCTTCAATTTCATCATCACTGGCTTTAGTGGTTGGTGCATAAATTTGAATAATAGTAGTATTACTGGTTTTCCTTGTAGAGGTGTGGATATTATCCTATCACAGACAGCATTGTACTTCAAGAAAGATCTTGATATGTTCTTTTTGATGATGAATGTGACAACAATCTTTTTAAGCCATATTATCTTTTGAAAATAAACAATTTATTTTTTGATCATGTGTAATATTAAGTTTTGTAGGCATCACTTATTGTGGAATAAAGTGATATAATGATAGTTGAGATCATTGCCAAATATAGAATGCCATGAAATGTGGGATGTCTGTATAGAAATAGAAGGATCAGGAATTCAAGGAGCAGAGATACATCTGAGATCAAGTATAATGGACAGATATGTGAGTGATAAAGCAGGAAGGAGATGAGCCTTAGTTCATTTTTATGTTACCTTTGTATTGTGCTGAGATTATAGGCTCTACTATTTTATTTTCATGAATTACATCCTATTTCTTTTTAGAAGTCGTATGTAATCCTCCTCTTATTGAAAATGGTTTCTACATACCTCCAAGGATTACACACAGAAGCGAAGATAAAATCATGTACATGTGTAAAGATGGCTTTTATCCTACAACCAGGGGAAATACAGCACTGTGCACTAGCAGTGGCTGGGTACCTACACCAAGATGTAGTTGTAAGTTCCAATTTTGTCTTGATCTGTTTTTTAAAATTCTGGAAGTTCTTCCTACTAAAAATGAAAATTCATAGAAACAATGTAAGTGAGTATTTCTCTAACTGTGTGTGTAAAATAGGGCCCTTTTAGAATTCTTTGCTTATCGAAGTAGGAATTTCTACGTATAATCAAAAACATATTTTTGCCTGTTAAATTCTCTTAATTATTTAGCTGCTTAATAGAGACATGTATCTCTAAGTATTAGAATTCTCCCAATATTTGAAATAAAACACTGAGGAATAAAAGTACCAACAAACACCTAGTATATCAGCTAATCTATTGCTGTGCAAATTTACCTAAAAATATATTGGCTTAAAACGATAAAACTATATAATCTCACAATTTCTACAAGTCAAGAAATTGAGAGTGGCTTGGCTGACTTTTTCTGAGCCAGACTCTTGTCTTTTGATTACAGTATATCTGATGGCTTAACTGGATTGGAAGATTTATTTCTGAAATGGTTTTTGGGAGGAGGCATCACTTTCTTGCCACATGGGTCTCTCATAGAGGGAGAGTTACATTTCCTCACAGCCAGTGTTCTGAGAAAGAGAGGAAGAAGCTGTGTTGGCTCCTAGGACACATTTTCACTTCAGCTATCTATTCTTTAGAAGTGAGTCACTAAGTCCAGCTCACACTCAAGTGGAGGAAAGTGTTGTTATTGCTAGGTGCCTTTGAGTTGGTTAGGACTCATATCGACCCAATGCACACAGATGAAATATCCTCATAATTGCCTCATCCTCATAATTGTTCTGTTTGACCCCATTATTATTGCCACTGTGTCAATCCACCTCGTTGGTGGTCTTCCTTATTTTCACTGACACTTCAGTTTACCAAACATGATGTCTCTTTCCAAGGAGTGATCCCTACTGAACATATGCCCAAAGTATGAAAGACAAAGTCTTGCCATCTGGGCTTCCAAGGAGCAATTTAGCCATACTTCTTACAGAACAGGTTTATTTGTTCTTCTGGCAATCTATGATATTTTCAGTATTCTTTGCAAAAACCATAATTCAAATACATCAATTCTTCTATGGTCTTTCTTACTCATTGTCCACTCTTTATCGCATATGTAAAGCAACTAAAAATACCATGACTTGGATCAGGTGCACTTCAGTCTACAAAGTAACTTCTTTGCTATTTAACACTTTAAAGAGGTCTTTTGCAGCAGATTTGCCAAATGCAATATATCATCCAAAGTTTTTGACTGTTGTTTCCATGAGCATTGATTGAGGAACCAAGTTAAATGAACTATTTGACAATTTCAATATTTTCTCTATTGACCATGATGTTATTCATTGCTCCAGTTGTGAATATTTTCATTTTCTCTACATTGAGGTGCACCCTATACTGAAGGCTATAGTTTTTGATCTTCAAGTTCTCTTCACTTCCAGCAAGCAATGTTGTGTCATCTGCATATCACAGCTTGTAATGGGTCTTCCTCTGGTCCTGTTGCCATGTTAGTCACATAATCCAACTTCTTTTATTATTTGTTCAGCATATAGATTGAATAAGTATGGTGAATGCATACAACTTTTGGCACACACCTTTCCTGATTTTAAACCATTCACTATCCCTTGTTCTGTTCTAATGATTGCTTATTAGTCTATGTATAGGGTACTAATGAGCACAATTATGTGTTCTGAAATACCCATTCTTTGAAATGCTAGCCTTAGTTTGTTATGATCCACACAGTCAAAAGCCTTTGCATAGTCAATAAAGCACAAGTAAACATCTTTCTGGTATTCTCTACTTTTAACCAAGATCCACGTGATGTCAACAAGTGCACTTCCTCTTCCAATCTTGGCTTGAATTTCTGGCAGTTCCCTGTCAGTGCACTACTGTAACCATTTTAAAATTATCTTCATCAAAATTTTACTTTCATGTGATATTAATGATGGTGGTAGGGGTGTGCCATGGAGTCAGTTCCTACTCATAGCCACCCTATATGGGGTTTCCAAGGCTGTAAATCCTTATGGTAGCAGAAAGCCTCATCTTTTTCCTGTGGAATAGCTGGCAGTTTAGAACTGCTTGCCTTGAGGTTAGCAGCCTGACTCATAACCCCTAGTGCTACCAGAACTAGGGTTAAATCCCCTATGCTACCAGAACTAGGGTTAGATTATTTCTTCATTCTGTTGGGCTACCTTTCTTTGGAAGGGGTACAAATATGAATCTCTATGAGACTGCTTACCAAATGACTGTCTTCTAAATTCTTAGCATAGAAGAGTGAGCTGCCTCAGTTTCTTGATACATTTCAATTTGTATTCTGTCAAATAATGGAGCTTATTTTCCATTATTTTCTTCAGTTCAGCTGGGACTTCTTTCAATGCCATCATCGATTCTTGATCCTATGTTACCTCTTGAAATGGTTGAACATGGATCATTTCTTTTGGGTACAGTGAATTCCCTTCATCTTCTTTTGATGCTCCGTGCCTATTCCAGTATCTGCTCATAGTATCCTTCAGCATTTCAACTTGAAACTTGAATTTTTCTTCAGTTTTTTTGGTGTTAGAAATGCTGGGCATGTTCTTCCCCTTTGGTTTTCTGACTACAGGTTTTGCACAGTCCATTATAAATATATCTGAGGCATATCTTTCAGCATGACAGTACATACAAGCCACCACAGTACAGTAAACTGACAGATCAGGATAATTAGCTTCTCCTCTTTGGAGGAAGGAGTGTTGCAAATGTTGTGGAATTAAAACAACAAAAATCATCACATATAGCAGACTGCCCTTCAACATTATGTTTTTATATTTGTGGCACTTCCTTTCCCATTTTCCAAGTTTTTATTCCTCAACTATCATCACTTGTATTTCTTTGAAAGTATCTCTAAGTACACTGTAAAGATGGTCCACAATTATATAACATATTTCATTTAAAAACTAACAAACAGTAATTATACAAATGATAGACCCATTAC
>NW_006408527.1:29612459-29619058 GCF_000296735.1 Chrysochloris asiatica | reverse complement strand
AGAGATGAGTGAGTGCCTCCTGTGCTGCCTCACTTTCTTGAAAGATTTCAATTTTTATTCCATCAATTCCTGGTGCCTTGTTCTTTGCCAATGTCTTATCTATTATGAATTATGTCTCTTATTTAACATATATTATTTATGTAAGCTTAATTTTGTGTGTGTGTGTGTGATTTGACCATCTATCTTGCTTAATAATTTGAAATGATCTCTATTTGATGAATTTTGAACTTTTTGGTGCTACTTTTGTTTGCTTATTTTCCAAAATTTTTTGTCATTCTTAGTTGTGATTTCTGTTATTTAGCTTGAAAACTCTTAGGAATGTATTGATTTTCTCATATTTTCTGATTTCTTTTCACATAACCTGCTGTATAGTGTGTAGGCAATGGCTTTTTGTAAATACATACACTTTGATACCCACAAAGGCAGTCAAGTTAGAGATGATTTTAATTTCAGAAGAGAGTAATCCTGTGTCCATGCCCCACCTAATCTTTCCCTGAACCACTGTTCCAAGTGCTGCAATGATTTAAACTCCCAATGGGCTTCATCCTTTCTTTTTAAACGTGTTATTGTAATTTGATTGAGTTTGCAGAGAAAATTGGTTTCCCAATGAAAATTTAGTCACATTTTGTTTCATGACATTGATTATAATCAACACAATGTAGCATCACTTATCCACTTCCTTTCTATGTTTACCATTTTCCTTCTTTCTTCTTCCTTTTTCCTTCCTGCCTTTTTTAACTTTGTACCTAGACAAATGCTGCCCTTTTGATCTCCAATTGTTGATTATTATGAGTGCATTCACCTTATTGTTATGGTTTAACTTGCATGCCTATTATTTCTGTGAAAGTTGAGCCAAGATTGTGAATTCAGTTCTGAGGCCATAGTCTCAGGGGAGTTCCACCAATTTGTGTCAGACCAGAAAGCTTTGTCCGTTTTTATGATTTTTGACCTTTTTTTTCACATTTTTCTCTTGATCTATCTAGAATCCTCTATTGTGATCCCTTTCAGTACGGATAGCAGCAGTAGTAGGCACTATCAAGTTCTTCTGGTCTTATGGAGGTTGAGGTCTACTTGGTCCTTTGGTCTTTTGGACTAATTGTCTCTAGGCATCTGATTTTATATGCTCTTCTTTGTTCTCGACAGGAAGAGACCAATAGTTGTACCCTAACCACTTACAAGATTTTAAGATCACCAAGTAGGAGTACAACATTGCTTTTATAGACTGTATTATATCAGTTGATGATGTCCCCCACAATTGTGGTCCTAAGCCTCCAGGTCTAATAACTCACTCCCTCACAAGTGCTTGTTTATGATTAAAAAGTTTACATATCTTTGCCCTCATTTTGCTGTATCATATGCAAAGGATATATTCACAAGGATGTATATAAATACACATGTGGGAATATCATCTGCCAAACTCGTATATAGTTGTGAGTTAGTGTGTTTCACTTACTCATATTTGTTCATCTTTACCACCTGCCACAGTATCTGCTTATAGATTGTTGTTGCTGTTGTTAGGTGCCAACCACTCAGTTCCGACTCAGAGAATCCCTAAGATAACAGAAGGAAATACTGTCTGGTCCAGTGCCATCCTCCCAGTTGTTGTTAATTTTGAGGCCATTATTGTAGTAACTGTGAATTTTGTTTGCTTTACAACCTGAAGGATTCATCTTGTATAACTATATATTGAAAAGGTCAGTGGTTCAAACTTACCAGCTGCTCCCCAGAAACCACATACAGGGCTGCTATGAGTCAGAACCAACTCAATAGCACTCAACAACAACAGAAATTATGAACTTAGTGAATTTCCCTCATCTGCACTCCCATTTCTGGTATCAAATAACTTGTGTGTATGTGTGCATATAAATAATTTTTTCACTTGTGATAGTTGTTGTTGTTAGGTGTCATCGAGTCGGTACCAACTCATCTGACCATATGCACAGCAGAACAAAACACTGCTCAATCCTGGGCCAACCTCACTATTGTTACCATGCTTGAGCCCATTGATGCTGCCACTTTTCCAATCCATCTCACTGGGTGGGGTGTTCTTCTTTTTCTCTGACCCTCTACCTTACCACCTATGATATCCTTTTCCAGTGACAGGTCCCTACTGACAGTATGTCCCAAGTATGAGAGACGAAGTTTGGCCATCTTGGCCACCAAGGAGCATTCTGGCTGCACTTCTTTCAACACAGATCTGTTGGTTCTTTTATCAGCCCATGGCACTTTCAGTATTTGAACTCAAAAGCATCAATTCTTCTATGGTCTTCCTTATTCACTGTCTAGCTTTTGCATGCATATGAGGTTATTGAAAATACCATGGCTTGGGTCAGGTGTGCCTTAGTTCTCAAGGTGACATCTTTGCTCTTCAACACTTTAAAAAGGTCTTGTGCAGCAGATTTGCCTAATGCAATATGTCGTTTGATTTCTTGACTGCTGCTTCCATGAGTGTTGATAGTTGATCCAAGAAGAAGAAAGACCTTGACAACTTCAATCTTTTCTTCGTAGATAAGAATGTTGTTTATTGGTCCATTGATGGGGATTTTGTTTTCTTTACATTGAGATGTAATCCATACCGAATGCTGTGCTATTTAATCTTCATCAGTAAATATTTTAAGTCTTCTTTACTAGTGGGCTCATAATATGTGTCCTTTTGTGATTTGCTTATTTCACTCAGCATGATGTCCTCCAGGTTTGTCTACATCATGAGGTGTTTTGCAGATTCTTTATTATTCTTTAATGTTTCATAGTATTTCATTGTATGTATGTACCATAGTTTATCCATGCATCTGTTAATGGACATTTAGGTTCCATCTTTGTATTGTAAATAATATAGCAATGAACACAAGCATACATATATCTATTTCCTAGCTCTTGCTCTTTTTTAGCATATATACCTAGTAGTGAGATTGCTAGATCAGTTGATATGTTTTCAATATTTTAAAGAAGCACCATACTATTTTCAATAATGTTGACACCATTTTACAGTCCTACCAGCAGTATTTGAGATTTCCAGCCACTTCACATCCTCCCCAGCATTTGCAGTTTTCTTGATTTTTTTTTTTTTTTTTAGCTATTAATGCTGGAGTGAGATGAAATCTCATCGTTATTTTGTCTTGCCTTTTTCCAATGGGGTCACAAACATTTCTTGACGTATTTGTTGGTTACCTGAATTTATTCTTGGTAAAGTGTCTGTTCACATTCTCTGCTTATTTTTCATTGGAATGTTTGTGTCTTTGTAGTAGAGGTGTTGAAATTTTCTATAACTTTTGAAGATTACACCCTTGTCTGATATATCATTCCTAAATAATTTTTCCAATTTCTAGATTCTCTTTGTCCTTTTTTGAAGAAGACTTTTGGTGCACATAGTGTTTAATTTTTATAAGATCCCAGTCGTATGGTTTATCTTCTGTTTGCGCAGTTTTTCTTATGTTTGATAGTCAATTTATACCATATATTAGGGCCTCTAAGTTTGCCCCTACTTTTTCTTTGATAATCTGTGTAGGTTTAGTTTTGCATTGAGGTCTTGTATCCATCTTGAGTTTGTTTCTTTATGTACTATGAGGAATTAATTTTGTCTCATTTTTATGCAAATGATATCCAGTTTTGTCAGCACCATTTATTATAGAGATTGTTTGTAATGAATTACAGCAATTTGTGGAAGATCAGCTGTCCACAGATGGATGGGTTTACTTTTGGGTTCTCAGTTCTGTTCCATTGTTCTCTCTGATTGCCATTGTACCAGTATAAGGCTTTATTTATTTGTTTTTAAAATTTTCCCACACACCCTCTGAAATTCGGTTACCTTTTGAAAGCTTATAAGCCAGTCACTTCGTGCCTTTGTAGCCACCCCCATTTTGGGTAGTCAATGTCTAAATTGCCCACCCTTGTCAACCCTGTGTACTGAGGAGGTGGGAATGATCCTTGCTGTAAAGATTCATTCTGTCTTTTAAGCTACTACATCCATAAGTATAGGTCAAAATCATCAAATTGTAGCAGATTGTTGTGGGTTTTTTTTCCTCTTCTTACTTCCTCTAGTCGAGTTCTGATCATCCAGTCAATGAAGGTAGGTCAAATGGGTACTATCTGCAAGTATGGGCATTCTTGTGCATCTCCCCTTACTACATCTCAGCTGACACTTCACTCTCTGCTTTAGGCCTCTGTGACGTCCCTGTCCCTGGGCTCAGAAGTGCCCTATACTGCTGGCCAATGAGGGCTCAATCAGGGTTGACAGGAGTCTATTGAATGTGGTTGGACTTAGCGCACATCTTCATTGCTGTTTTTCCCCCACTTCCCCTTATTGGTAGACCAACGTGAACACCAGCAAGATTACATGCCTGCTCGTGTATTCATTTTGAGTTCCAGTCTTGGAAGGGGGTATTCCCTGAGGGGACTTGATTGTTTGCCTTAATGGTTCCCTCGTGAACAACTTGCTGGTTCTTGTAGTAGTCAATCAGACTGCCATTATTGTTTTTGATTTTTCCTTCTGGTCTTCGTTTCAAGAAGTATCTTCTGTTTCTCTAGCTACTCCAGGCTGGTATGCTTATGCATTCAAGTGGAAATTTCCCACCTCTGAAGATACTGGATGAAGATTAGGATTCCACCTATGGTCTTAGGCAACACAAAGACTCTGCAGGAAGCCTCTTTCACTGGGCAAGTTCTAACCCCAT
This sequence comes from Chrysochloris asiatica, assembly GCF_000296735.1. Lineage (NCBI taxonomy): Eukaryota > Metazoa > Chordata > Mammalia > Afrosoricida > Chrysochloridae > Chrysochloris > Chrysochloris asiatica. The sequence goes on along the minus strand of NW_006408527.1, from coordinate 29,614,388 downwards.
TTTAGGTAATACAATCAGTTATAGGCTGAAGATGGATTTACAAGCTTTCTATTGTGATGTTTCTGAGTATTTCTTTCTCTCCCCATTAAGTGTCTGTTTTACAATTGTAGGCAAGGAAAACCAGGATTCATAAGATAGCCAAGCATCTTAACATTATTTCCTCTTTACCCATTCAAACCATGCCTCAATCCTTGTATCCCAGAGCCCTGTTGTTGCAAGGTTGTACACACATCATTATTTACCTCTGTTCAACTTTGCCCACGCACACCTGCCTAATTGTTTTCCTGTAAGCTTTGTTCTTCCATTCCCCTCCCCCTTCTTTTATATTGCCCCCTCCGTAGCACCCAAACTATCCTGTGTCGATTCCTTACCCTATGCTTCACATTCTGCTCCCTCCCCTCACCTCACCCCTCTCATCCAAGTAGCCAGCAAAGAACCACCCCCCCCACACACCTTTAGTATGGGTTCTTTTTCTTAGTATTTTTTTTATTTTTCTTAAGTGTTTTATTGTGAATTACGTGATAGTTTACATGGGAGAACCTTAGTTTTACATTCATTCTATCGTATATTGTCTCACTGCCATGGTTACAATCCCCTCCATGCATCATCAACCAACCAAAGATATACCCTGCAAGACTGCCCCACACACCTCCCCGGTCTTCAGCAAACAGTCGCTCTCCCTCTCTGGATCTAAAGTCCCCAGCTGCTCCATCACACCACGTCATCATCTCTGCCTCCGTCTCAGGCATCACTGCTTCTCTGGGTAGGGTCTCGCTCTCTGCTCTTCTAGGACCTTTGCTCCTAGACTGGAAATGTAATCACTCCCCTCCTTGCTATAAAACATCTACCTTTACATTTCCAACCCTCACAATCAGTCCTGATAACAACAATTCTTCGCTATTGTATCACAAGACACCCGTCTGCATTTCATTTCATCAGCTCCGCCTAGACAGATTGGATACTCCTCACTGGAGATTCTACCTTCCTCCGAGCCCTCTAGATCTAGGTTCCCTCTTGAAAGCTTGTAAACCAGTTACCTCTTGCCATTGTAGGCTCCCTCCCCTCCCCCATTTTGGGTAGCCAGTGTCCGAGTTGCCCATCCCTGTGTACTCTGTGTGTGGAGGGGGTGGGAATAATTCTTGCTGTAAGGATTTGTTCCCTCTTTTGAGCTACTGCTTCCATTGGTGTAGGTCAAGTTCATCAAATTGTATCAGAATACTTTTTTTTTTCCTCCTCTTTCTTCTTCTGGTTGAGTTCTTATTATCCAGTCATTGAAGCCAGGTTGAGTGGGTATTATCTGCAAATGTGGGTGTTTTTGTGCATATGCCCTCTCTTCTTATCAGCTGGATGCTTCACTCTCCACTCTAGTCCTCTGTGGCTATGTCACTGACTCTGGGCCCAAGAGTCTCAGGTCTTGCCACACTTCTGGCCAACCAGGTCTTCACCCAGGTTCACAGGAGTCTATTGAACATTGTAGAGCTTAGCTCGCCACTTCATTGCTGTTTTTCCGTCACTTCCCCTTATCGGTGACAAGCGTGGTCACTAATCAGAGTGTGTTTTACTATTGAGTCTTAGTCTTGGAAGAGGGTTTGCACTGAGGGTACCTGACTACTTCTCTTGATGTTTCCTGGGCAAGCAACTTGTTTGTTCTTGTAGTAACAGTAGGTCTGCCTATGTTGTTTTATATTTTTCCTGTAGGTCTTTCTTTCAAGAAGTATCTTCTAGCCACTCCAGGTTGGTCTGCTTGTCCTTTCAAGAGGGAATTTCCCATCTCTGGAGATTTGGATGTGGTTCAGGCTTCCACCTATAGTCTTACATATTGCAGAGGCTCCACAGGAAGCCTCCTTCACTGGGCACGTTGTAGCCCCATTTTAGGTATTCCAATCACTTATAGGCAGAAGACGGACTTACAAGCTTTCTATGGTGATG
>NW_006408527.1:29609888-29611034 GCF_000296735.1 Chrysochloris asiatica | reverse complement strand
TACCTTTTTACTCTTCTAGTGAAGTCTTTTGAGAACATAAGTTTTTAGTTTTTAGTGTGTTCCACTCATTTATTTTGTCTACTTTTGTTTGTGTAGTTTTCAAAATATTTGGTAGTCTATGTATTCCCTGAATTAGTGCCCTCATATTTGTCCCTGTTTTTTTCATTGATGGTTTTCATATTTCTGGGATTCACAATTATGTCTTTAATCCATGTTGAGTTGGTTTTCATATAAGGTGAAGTTCTTGTTTCAATTTTTTGCATCTTGCTTTCCAGTTCTGCCAGCACCATCTGTTGGAGAGACTATCTCCTCCCCATGTGATATATTTAGGTATTTTGTCAAAAATCATTTGGTTGTATGTAGATGAGTTAATTCCTGGATTCTCGAATCTCTTACATTCATTTATGTATATTTCATTGTACCAGTACCAAGCTGTTTTGAGCACTGTAGCCATGTAGTAAATTTTGAAGTCAGGGAGTGAGAGGCCTCCAACCTTATTGTTCTTCTTAAGCAGTACTTTTCTTATACTGGGCCTCTTTCCTTTCCATATAAAGTTTGTAATTGTTTTTTTCCATCTCTTTGCAGAACGTTGTTGGAATCTGGATTGGGATTGCATTATATGTGTAAATTGCCTTGGATAGTTTTGACATTTTCACAATGTTAGGTTTTCCTCTCCAGGAGCATGATACATTCTCCCATTTTTGTATGTCTCTTTTGGTTTCTTATCATAGTGTTTTGTAGTTTACTTTGCATACGTCCATTATTTCTTTGGTTACATTTATCCTAGATATTTCATCCTTTGGGCGTCTATTGTAAATGGTATTGCTTTTCTAATGTCCTTTTCAATGCTTTTGTTTTGTTATAGAGGAATCCAACTGACTTTTTTATGTTGATCTTATATCCTGCTGCTTTGCTGAATCTTCCTATGCAGTCTAGTAAGCTTTTTTACTGAGTCTTTGGATTTTTCTACTTATAGGATCATACCGTCAGCAAATAAAGAGAGTTTTACTTCCTCTTTGCCAATTTGGATGCCTTTAATTTCCCTGTCTTGCCGTGTAGCTCTTGCTAAGACTTCCAGCACAATATTGAATAGGAGTGGTGACAAAGGGCATCCTTATCTGGTTATTGTTTACTTTTGGAAGGCTT
>NW_006408527.1:29606764-29609509 GCF_000296735.1 Chrysochloris asiatica | reverse complement strand
TGATCATGATGTATTATCTTTTTAATATCTTGCTGGATTCTGTTGGCTAGGATTTTAGGGAGAAGTTTTGCATCTATGTTTATGAGGGATATTGGTCTATCATTTGCTTTTTTAGTGACATCCTTCCCTGGTTTTGGTATGAGGATTATGCTTGCTTCATAAAAGGTATTAGGATGTTTTCCATCCTCCTCTATCTTCTGGAATAATTTGAGTAGAGTTGGTGACAGCTCTCCCCTGTATGTTTGGTAGAACTAACCAGTGAAGCCGTCTGTGCCTGGACTTTTTTTTGGTTGGGTGTTTTTTGATGACCTGATCAATTTCTTCTTTTGTTATGGGTCTTTTCAGGTTTTCTACTTCACTCTGTGTGAGTTTAGGTAGGTCGTGCTTATCTAAAAATGTATCCATCTCGTCTAAGTTTACAAATTTGTTGGAGTGCAACTCTTCAGAGTATTCTGTTATTTTTCTTTTGATTTCATTTGATTCCATTGTGACATCACCCATGTGGTTTCTAATGCATGTTATTTGTGTCTTCTCCCTCTTTTCTTTTGTTAAGTTTGCCAATGGTCTGTCAATTTTATTAATTATTTCAAAGAACCAGCTTTTTGTCCTGTTGAATCTTTCTATAGTTTTTCTGTTTTCTATCTCATTTATTTCTGCTCCAGTCTTTATTATTTCTTTTCTTTGGGTGGCTGTAGGTTCCCTCTGTGGGTCTGTTTCTAATTGCTGTAGATGCTGTGTTAATGTGTTAATTTTGGGTATTTCTTCTTTTTTTATGTGTGCATTTATTACAATAAATTGCCCTCTCAGCACCGCTCTCACCATGTCCCAAAGATTTTGATATGTTGTGTTTTCATTCTCATTTGTTACTAGGAGCTTTGTGAATTCAGGGTTAATTTCTGCTATCCAGTTGTTTGTCAGCATGGTGTTATTCAGTTTCCATGTATTTGACGTGATTTCCTTGGTGTTTCTATGGTTGATTTCTAATTTGTTAGCATTTTTGTCGAAGAACATGCTTTGTAGTATTTTGATATTTGTAAACTTATGGAGATTTGTTTTGTGGCCTAAGACATGGTCTATTCTGGACAATGTTCCATGTGCATTGGAAAAGAATGTGTATTGTGCTGTTGTTGGGTTGAATGATCTGTACACATCTATGAGGTCCAGTTGGCTGATTGTGTTATTTATTTCTTCTGTGTCTTTGTCAAGTTTCTTTCTGGTTGTTCTATCCATTTTTGAAAGTGGTATATTAAAATCGCCCACTGTTTTTGTAGATTCATCTATTTCTTTCTTCAGCTCTATTAGAATTTGCTTTATATATTTTGGAACTTTTCATTGGGAGCATAGATATTTATTATGGTTATGCCATCTTGTTCAATTGTTCCTTTAATCATGAGATAATGTCCATCTTTATCTATTATGCTGGGTTTTGCCTTAAACTTTATTTTATCAGAGATTAGTACTGCCACTCTGGTTTGTTTTTGATGGCAATTATCTTGTATATTTTTTTCTGTCCTTTGACTTTTAATCTGTTTCTGTCTGTGTGTGTGAGAGATATGTTTCTTGAAGACAGTTTACTGAAGAATCATGTTTTCTTATCCATTGTGCCACTCTTTGTCTCTTAACAGGTGCATTTAATCCATTTACAGTCAGTGTAATTTTCGATGGGTATTGATTAATTGCTGCCTTATGTTTGTTTTTTTTGTGGTGATGCTCTTTTCTTTGTTCTGTGTGTCTTCCTTTGTTGAGTTCATGCTTTTTGTGTACTTTCTTGTGAGTTTCCACATAGTTTTAATGTTTCCATATTCTTCTTGGATTTTCATTTTCTTGGTATGTTGTAAAGTGATAATTTTCTTTGAGGTTGCCTTGTAGTCCATTAGCCTTTCTCTCCATTTAGTGCAGTTTATTTTATCCTGTATTCAACCTGACCTTCTCACCAGCTGGATCTCTGTTCCTACGTGTTTACCTTCTTTTACATTGTAATTGTTTTGATCATAGACTGACCTCCCAGATTCTCTGAGTTTGTTCTTATAGTTTTGTTTTGTTCTCGACTCTTCCTTCTGTCAATTTAATTCTGGGAGGTGCTGCCACGTATGTCAATCTCTGGTTGTTGTCTGTTCTTGTTGGTTCTCAGAATCCAGAACTTCCTTTAGGATGTTTTTTATAGCAGGATTGGCTTTGGCAAAATCCCTTAGTTTCTGTTTATCCTGGAATGTTTCAGTTACACCATCATGTTTGATTGATAGCTTTGCTTGATAAAGGATTCTTGGTTGGCAATTTTTTTCTTTCAGGGTTTTACATATGTCTCCCCATTACCTTCTTGCTTGCATGGTTTCTGTTGAGAGATTCCAGCTTAATGTGACTTACTTGCCTTTGTATGTAACACTTTGTTTTCTCTAGCTGCTTTCTCAATTGTCTCCTTATCTTTGATTTTGGAGAGCTTGATTATGGTATATTTCGGTGATTTTCTTTTGGGGTCCATCCTTCCTGGGGTTCATTGAGCTTCTTGAATGTTTATCTTTTCACTTTACAGGATGTTAGAGAAATTTTCCAGCATTTCTTCAACTGTTTTCTCTGTGGACTTGTGTGATTCTTCTTGTTCTGGAATGCCGATAATTCTTAAGTTATTCCTCTTCATGTTGTCCAACATGAATCTTAGACCTTCCACAGATTTTTTTTGTATCCTTTTTTCTCTTTATTCTTCTATCTTAGTAGTATTGAGAGATTTGTCTTGCATTTCACTGGTTC
>NW_006408527.1:29593279-29606499 GCF_000296735.1 Chrysochloris asiatica | reverse complement strand
GTCATTTGTCTCAGACATTTTTATCTTGTTTCTGGACATGTGTTGATATGGTCATCTGCTTTTGCTTCTTGGACATGTTTAGTGTTTATCTGTGGCTTTAATACTTAATTGAGTATGTGTTTTGGTATTTTTTATGCTTTCAGATTACTTCCAGGTATATGTGATCTGGATGTGGGCTTCCCTTTTTACTCTTCTGATTGTTTAACTCAGAGTAAATTTTATTGATGTTGTCTGTTTCCCTGGTATATGGCAGTTGGTATTGGTTCTTGCCTGGGTTTTGGTGTTTTATAGAGTGTGGTTGTAGCTTGACTATATGGCAGCTGTTGCTGTCTCTTCTTGGGTAATATAGGGAGAGAAAGAGTCCCCCAAAGGTAGATGGGGGAGCACACAACAGCAAAACAGCATCAGCAAAAAAAAAAAAGAAATAAATACCAACAACAACAACAAAAAGACAAAACTAGACTGAATACTGTAGTTTATAATCGCAGAAAAGGGAGAGGAGAGAGAGTTTAAAAAAAAAAAAAAATCTGTAGGCTAATAAAAGTATGACTTTAATGTCCTCTCTTCAGCTTCGTGCCTTCAAAGCTACCTGAGAGATTTCAAGATGCCACTGTTGGCTGGCATACTGTACCTCAGGATTTAATTTAAATTATGGCTTGTTTTGTTTTTATACTCTCTTTCCCTCTCTACACCCCTGTCCTGTAATTTCCCATATTTAAAAAACAAACAAAAAACAGTTCAGGGCCAGCTCTTAGACTGAGTATCTATGTGCATGTGTGACAGATGAATCCACCAGTGGTTTGGTGGCGGGTGTCCACTTCCTCAGTCACCCCCTGTAGATACCATATTGGAGATGGATAAACAATGGGGTGGGGGGAAGCAAAGAACAGAGACCCCCCCCCCAAAAAAAAGAAGATCAGACTAAAGAAATCCCACAAAGTGTATTGTCACCTTTGCTCTGAGGTTCTTGTGGCGTTTTCTGTGATGTGTCTGCTCTCCCACTTGGTCTTGACATTTGTTTAACTCAAGTTGTCAGATTGAGGTTGCTGAGCTGTGAAGATTCAAAAGTACATGATTTCTTTATTTTGCTACAAGTTCCACTAGCTATAAGCCTTCACACCTTTTAAATATTCCTATCTCTGTGGTTTTCAGTTTTGGAGCTCTTCACACCTTTTAAATATTCCTTTTTCTGTGGTTTTCAGATTTGGAGCTCTGTCCTGGATCTGCTTTGCCTGGTATTCAGTTTAAATATTTAAATATTCCTTTTTCTGTGGTTTTCAGTTTTGGAGCTCTGTCATGGATCTGCTTTGCCTGGTATTCTTGGCAAAGAACAGATATCCTACCCCCCCTACCCACCCCCCCAAAAAAAAAAGAAGATCAGAACAAAGCATAACCGACAAAGTGTAGTGTCTACCTTTGCTCTGCTTTACCGCTTGGTTTTGCCATTTGGTTTCACCCAAGTTGTCGGCTTGGGGCTGCCGTGCTGGGAAGATTCAAAAGTACATGATTTCTTTATTTTTCTACAAGTTCCACTAGCTATAAGCCTTCAAACCTTTTAAATATTCCTATCTCTGTGGTTTTGAGTTTTCGAGCTCTGCCCTGGATCTGCTTTGCCTGGTATTCCATGGTATCGCTGAGGGCAAACTTCATTGCACCTCCACCCTAGTCACCATCAAGCACCATCTCTCCCCTGTTGTCTTTTACAATTTTAAATTTTGTTCCACATCTTCTCCCACTCTATCCAGGACCTTATAATGCAGGGGTGGGGAACCTTTAGTCTGCTAAAATTTGTAACATCATTTGTGAGCCATACAAAATTATCAGTTTAAAATATAACCCGCTATATTTGGTCAAACATTTAGTCAACTCATACCTAATGTGATGGCTATGGAGCTTTGGTAGTGTAGTAGTTATGAGTCGGGCTGCTAACTTCAACGTTAGCAGTTTAAAACTACCAGCCATTCTGAGGGACTAAAATGAGGCTTTTTGCTCCCATAAAGATTTACAGCCTCGGAAACCCTATGCAAGGTTGCTATGAATGAGAACCTACTCCATGACACACTACCACCACCACCACCAATGTGATATCTGGGACTGCAGTTTCCTTGAAGGTGTCAGACTAAATGATTTTGAGGTTTTATACAGACCGTGGGTCAGACAAGCACCACCCCTGTTCTAATATGATCCCTTTCAGAATAGTAGATAGTGGTAGCTGAGAATCACCAGGTTCTTCTAGTCTCAGAGGCATGGAGACTGGTGTTATTGTAGTTCACTAGTCCGTAGTACTAACTGATTCCAAGTATCTTCAGTTTTCATCACTCTTCTTTCTTCTGCATTCTTCTTTCCTTGTTGTACCTTGGATAGCCACTCCTGAGCTTTTAAGATTCCAATCACTACTCACTGAAGTAGGATGTAGAACACTGTCTTTATGGACAATGTTATGCCAGTTGATCATGGTGTCCCCTGAAACTGTGATCCTGAGTCCCCAGGCCCACCAACTCATTCACCCAAAGTTTTTGATAATGTATAGGAAGTTTTTGATAATGTATAGGAAAAAATTCACGCCTCAACTTTCGTTATTGAAAGATTCTCTGGGAAAATTATTGAATAATGCAGAATGCATAAAGAAAAGATGGAAGGAATACACAGAGTCATTGTATCAAAAGGAAATGGTTAATGTGCAACCATTTCCAGAGGTACCATATGAACAAGAACCAATGGTACTCAGGGAGGAAGTCCAACGTGCATGAAAGAATTGGCAAAGAACAAACCACCAGGAATTGATGGAATAAAAATTGAAATCTTTCAAGAAAGTGAGGTGGCACAAGAGGCACTCACTTATCTCTGCCAAGAAATTTGGAAGACAAGTATTGGCTGACTGATTGGAAGACATCCATATTTTCACCCATTCCAAAGAGAGGTGACCCAACGGAATGTGGAAATCATCAGACAATCTCTTTGATATGCCATGTGAGTAAAGTTTTGCTAAAGATAATACAGAAATGGCTACAATCATACATTGACAGAGAACTTCCAGAGGTTCAAGCTGGATTCAGAAGAGGCCGTGGAATGAGAGATATCATTGCTGATGTCTGATGGATCTTGGCTGAAAGCAGAGAATACCAGAAGGATGTTTACCTATGCTTTATTGACTAGGCAAAGGCTTTCGATTGTGTGGATCATGACAAGCTATGGACAACATTGAGAAGTATGAGTATTCCAGAACACTTAATTGTACTTCTGAGAAATCTGTACCTGGACCAAGAAGCAGTTGTTTGAACAGAGCATGGGAACACTGAATGTTTTAAAATTGGGAGAGGTGTGCGACAAGGTTGTGTTATTTCACCATACTTATTCAACCTGTATGCTGAGCAAATAATATGAGAAGCTGGATTCTATGAAGAAAAACGTGGCATCAGGATTGGAGGAAGACTCATTAACAACCTGCAATATGCAGATGATACAACCTTGCTTGCTGAAAGTGAAGAGGACTTGAAACATTTACTTATGCAGATCAAAGAGCACAGACTTCAATATGGATTGCATCTCAACGTCAAGAAAACAAAAATCCTCACCAGTGAACTAATAAACAACATTCTAATCAATGGAGAAAAGATTGAAGTTGTCAAGGACTTCATTCTTCTTATATCAACTATCAACACTCGCAGAAGCAGCAGTCAAGAGATCAGACAACGTACTACATTGGGCAAATCTGCTGCACAGGAACTTTTTAAAGTGTTGAAGAGTAGAGATGTCAGCTTGAGGAAGGACTAAAGTGCGCCTGACCCAAACCATGGTATTTTCAATAACCTCATACGGATGCGAAAGCTGGACAGTGAGTGAATAAGGAAGATCATAGAAGAATTGATGCCTTTGAGTTGTGGTGTTGAAGTAGAATACTGAAAGTGCCATGGACTGCCAAAAGAACCAATAGATCTGTTTTGGAAGAAGTGCAACCAGAGTGCTCTTTGGAGGCCAAAATGGCTAAGCTTCGTCTCTCATACTTTGGACATATTGTCTGGCGGGAACAGTCACTGGAGAAGGATGTCATGCTGGGTAAGGTGGAGGGTCAGAGAAAAAGAGGAAGACCCCAAACGAGATGGATTGGTCAGGTGGCATCATTGATGGACTCAAGTGTGGTAGCTGTAGTGAGGCTGGCCCGGGATCAGACATTGTTTCGTTCTGCTGTGCATGGGGTTGCTATGAGTTGGTTTCGACTGGATGGCACCTGACAACAGCAACAACATAGGAAGTTTTAATAATTTTGACCCTGGCTTGCTTCACCACATTCATAGATATTTTTGCAGCAAAGGTAAAAGGTCATGTTCAAATATCCTCTGTCAACCCTTTATATATTTGTGGATATTCTCTAACACCCTTTCAGTCTGTGTTTGTACCCATAGATCACTGTTGTTTTAGGATTGTGCATGTAACAGCATTTACCTCTATTCCATTAACTCTTGCACTACTCTTGTCTTTTACCTGTCTTCATCATTCTTCTGCAATTTCCCTCTTGCATATTGTCTTTGCTGTCACTCGAGTTAACATGTCTGCTCTCTAGTCAGTGAATTATTCTCCCATCCTTCCTACACTTTGAGACCATTTAAGAATGTGTCTCTTAGCGTGAATACCTTTTCTTGACTTTTACAGTAGTCCTCCCTACAATATCTGCTCTTTGTTTGATTGAGTAACTTCACTCAGCTTAATTTCCTCCAGGTTCATCCATATTATGAAGTGTTTGCAGATACATCATTATTCTTCAACAATGTGTAGAACTCCACTGTGTGTATGTATCAAAGTTTGCTCATTCATTCTTCTTTTGAGGGGCATTTAGGCTGTTTCCATCCACTGGCTATTGTGAAGAGTGCTGCAATGAATATGGGTGTTTGCATATCTATTTATGTCATGGCTATTATTTCTTGTGGATACATACCAATTAGAAGAATTGCTGTGTCATATACTATTTCTATTTCCAACTTTTTGAGATTGTGCCATTCCATTATCCACAGTGGTTACACCATTTTACAGTTCCACTAGCAAATTATGAGGTTTGTAGACCTTCATACCCTCTACAGCATTTGTTTTTTTGAACTTTGCTATTAATGTTGGTATAAGATGAAATCTCATTTCTGTTAGGATGTGCATGTCTCTAATGGATAATGATCACAGCCATTTCTACCTATGTTACTTGTGTGCCTGAATGTCTTGTTTGGTGATGCCTCTGTGCATGTCCTTCCCACATTGTTTAATTGAATTACTTATATTTTCCTTGATGAGGTGGTGAAGTGTTCTACAAATTTTAGATATTACTGCCTTATCTGATATTCCATTTTCAAAAAGTTTTGCTTAGTCTGTGGGTTCTCTTTTTAACCTTTTGGTGAAATATTTTGATGCACAATAATTCTGATCTTTAGGTGTTCTCAGTCATCTGTTTTGTCTTCTGCTGTCCATGTGTCTTGAGACATATTTGTTAGTGTGTCACTATCGTATCATCTTGTCTTCTCCCCTAGGATTCGTCTTAAGTCATGGTTATCCTACCTCGGTTAGAAAATTCTTATTCAAGTGTAATCAATGACCAGTTATAATTAATTATACTACTGGGTGCATTTTTTTTAAGGTTTTTATTGTGGCTTGGAGGAAAGTTTACAGGGCAGACCATCAGTTTTACATTTTATAAATCATACACCTGGTTTCATTACAATGATTATAATCTCTTCCATGTACCATCAGTTAACAGTATTTCTCTCTATTCATTTTAGCTATTTACAAAAAACAAAAACAAAAACCACTCAGGCATATATTACACCTCTAAAGGGCACATTCTGCAAGTCTACCTCCTGGCCACCAGCTCTTAGTCCCTCTCTTCCCATGAATCTAGAATCCTCAGCCGTTCCCCCTATTGATGACCCCATCTTTGGCATCTCTGCTTCTCTGTATAAGGTCCCATACTTTGCTTGTGCTCTTCTCCTTTGATGGTCCTAGGGTCCTCTGATTCTGTATTGTAAGACTAACCACTCCCCTGTTTTTGTTACAAAACTTCTACTTTTACCATTCTGACAGTTGCAATTAGTAATGATAATAATTATTCACTATTGAATCACATGAATCTTATCTCCAACTCCTTTCACCACACCCATCTAGACAAGATGAAAACTGTATAGTGGGGATTCTTTCTCCCAACACACACTCTTAAACTGAACTCCCTCTTGAAACCTTGTAAGCCAGTCACTTCATGCCTTTATCTCCCCCTCATTTTAGGCAGCCAATGTCTAAATTGCCCATCCCTAACTACCCTGTGTACAGAGGGGATAGTATTGATACTTGATATGAAGACTCCTTCCCTCTCTCTTGGTATTTAGAGTTATTATGTCCATGAGTTGAATTCTGGTGTGGCACTGTGAGTTAATGTGCCAGACTGCAAAGCTGTTTGAACTACATGTTTGGTGGTTCAAACTCACCTGTTTCTCCTTGGAAACCATATACAGGGTGTGGGTTGGAACCGACTCAATGACACTTAACAACAACAACCTGCATGAGTATAGGTCAGGTTCATCAAATTGTAGCAATTTACCCTTGTTTCCTTTATCAATATATTTATATAAATTTTTTTGGTAATCTTCCTCTAGTTGAGTTCTGATTATCAAGATATCAAGGCTAGTTCAAATGGGTACTATCTACAAGTTTGGGTGTTCTTGTGCATCTTCCCTCACTTCATATCAGCTGGATGTTTCACTCTCAGCTCAAGCCCTCTGTGGCTCTGTCCTTGTCCATGGGCTCAAGTGTCTCCAAGTCTCACCACACTTTGGAACAACCAGCCCTTCCTTTTCTCTCTCTCATCTCCAGGTCAACAGGAGTCAATGGAATGTGGTTGAACAGTCCATTTCTTCATTGCTGCATTTCCCCCTATTCCACTCACCAATAGACTGATGTCACCAGCAAGGTTACATGCCTGTTCATGTGTTCTCTTTGAGTTTCAGTCTTAGAGGGGAGTTTGTCCTGAATGAACTTGATTGCTTGTTGATGGCTTCTTGGCAAACAGCTTGCTTATTCTTCTAGTAGCCAGTCATGCTGACTTTTTGTTTTGGGTTGTTCCTGCTGATCCTTCTTCGAAGATGTATCTTCTTTTGCTCTAGCTGTTCCAGGCTGGTCTGCTTGTCCTTGCCAGTGGGAATGTCCCACCTCATAAGGTTCTAGATGAGACTCAGGATTCCACCTAAAGTCCTATATTCTGCAAAGGTTTTGCAAGAGGTCTATTTCACTGGGCAAGTTCTAGAACCTCTTTTAGATATTCTAATCAGTTATGGGCCAAAGACGGGTTTACAACTTTTGTGTAACCATGTTTGCCAACATTCCTTTCTATCCCGCTCAAGTGTCTATTTTACAATAGTAGGCAACGGGAAACCAATATTCATAAGACAGTCAAGCATTTTAGTATTATTTTCCCTCTTCAAACTATGTCTAGTTCCCTGTATCACAGAGCCCTGTTGTTCCAAGGTTGAGCATGCATCACTATTTACCTCTGTGCCACTTAGGCCATGCAAACCTGTCTCAGCCTTCCTTATCTATCTTGTTCTTCCACCTCCTCCTCCTTCTTGTATTGTCCTCCCCAACACCAGAACTAAATTCCCCTCCCCATCCCCACTGTTGTAGTTACCTTATATTCCATTAACTCTTCTCCCTCCATTTAAGATAGTCTATTTTATCCTGTAATCTACCTAACCTTCTCACTACCTGGATCTCTGTTCCTTTCTGTTTACTTTCTTTCACACTGTAATTGTTTTGATCATAGACTGACCACCCAGACCCTCTGTTATTATTTTATTCTGTTCTTGATTCTTCCATTTGTTGACTGAGTTCAGGGTGATGCTGCCACGTACGTCATTCTCTGGTTGTTGTCTGTTCTTTTTGGTTCTCAGTCCACAGAACTTCCATTAAGATGTTTTTCATAGCAGGGTTGGCTTTGTCAAAATCCCTTAGCTTCTGTTTATCCTGGAATGGTTTGATTACACCATCATGTTTGACTGACAGCTTTGCTGGGTAGAGGATTCTTGGTTGGCAGTTTTTTGTTTTATTTTTTTTCTTTCACAGTTTTATAGATGTCTTCCCATTGCCTTGACTGCATGGTTTCTGTTTTGAGGTCTGAGCTTAATTTGATTTGCTTGCTTTTGTATGTTAGACTTCTCTTTTCCCTAGCTGCTTTCAGGATTCTGTCCTTATCTTTGGTTTTGGAGAGCTTGGTTATTATATGTCTTAGTGATTTTCTTTTAGGGTCTGTCCTTCCTAGGGTTGTTTGAGCTTCTTGAATGCTTATCTTTTCGCTTTTCAGTATGTTAGGAAAATTTTCTTCCAAAAGCTCTTCCACTATTTCCTCTGTGGCTTGTGTGATTTTCCTGTTCCAGAATGCCGATAATTCTTAAGTTATTCCTCTTCATGTTGTAAATATGAATCTTGAGCCTTCTTCAAATGTTTTTATCTTTTTTTTTTTGGCTTGCTCTTCTATCTTAGTAGCATTGAGAGATTTATCTTTTAGCTCACTAGTTCTGGCTTCTATCTTTTCAATTCTATTCCTTTGCCCTTTCAGTGTTTTGTCCATTTTTGATATTCTATTATTAATCAGTTGGACCTCTGTCTGTAGGTTTTGAATTGTTTCCAATGCTGTATCTCTCTTATTTGCTTGTTCCTGTAGTGCTTTCCTGACTTCTTCCTTATTTTTCTCTACTCCATTGTATAGTTTTTTGATACCTTTTATCATTTTTCTGAATTCCTTCTCAGGCATTTCCAAAGCCTGCCCATCTTCCAGTATGGAGTGTAGGTCTACTTCCAGCTCATTTTCCTCAGTCACTTTATCTTCTTTATGGACGTATGTTGATGTGGTCATCTGTTTCTGTTTGGGGGATATATTCAGGAGTTATCTATACCCTTACTACTTAGATGGGTGTGTATTTTGTTATTTTTCATGCTGATTGCCTCCAGGTAGATGTGATCAGGATATGGGCTTCCCTTTTCACTTTTCTTCCTGAGAAATTTCAAGATGCCACTGTTGGTCATTGTGTCATAACTCAGGATTTAATTTTCAGCTTATTTCTTTCTTTCAGTCTGTGTGTCCCACTCCACAATTTCTGTTCAGGCCTTTTTCCTAGTGATAAACAGTTCAGGGTCAATTGTGGCCATTTTGCACTGCTGTTTGAGTTTAAGTGGAGACTGTCACTTTAAATTTTGAGGAGATCTGTGTGCATGCATAATAGAACCCTCTGGGGGTTAACGGTGGGATGTCCACTCACTAAGGTATTCCCTCTAGTCACCAGAATGGAGGTGCACAGACAGCGAGAGACCAATGAACAGATACAAAAACAAAACAAAACAAAGAATGTCTACAACTTTATCTGTGGTTCTTTCAGGCATCCATGGCTCCTCAAATCCTTCCCCTGCTCAGTGTCGTCCAAGTTGGTGGCTCCAGTAGCAGCTGAGCATCATGAATTAGAAAGCAATGGATTTTTTGCTTCTGCTACAAATTTCCCTAGTTGTAAGCCTTCCAACCTTCTAAAGATTCCTTTATATGTAGTTCAGACTTCTGGGACCATCCCATGAGCCTGCTTGATCTGGTATTCTGTGTTGTTGCTGACGGAGCTCCTCACTGTGCTTCTACCAGATTCATCATTTTGTTTGTCCTCTAGGTGCATTTTTCTCTTGTTTATGTTAGGGCCTTGGTAGTAAAGAGCACCTAAGAAAATTTTATTTTCCATTTAAGTCATGATAAAGGGAATTATAATCTCTTTTAATTTCATTTCTTATGACTCTCTTGACGAAATCCCTACCATTGTTTTTGAGTTATCTCCACTTCCAGCTGGTTAGACATATATATCAGTTTCTTACCATAAGTACTATTCACCTTCAGACAAAAGAGACTTTTGCAAACAGATTCATCTATATGGACACTTGTAATTATAAAAATAAGATTATTATATTCTTACTTCTTCAGCCTCTTACAAGCTTCACCAGTTATATTTTGAGTGCCTTCCAACCTGAGGGGCTCATTTTCCAGCACTACATCTGACAGTATTCAGGTGCTATTCATCATGTTTCAATATTCTGTATTCTGATATTCTCTGACAATGTTATATTGCTATTCATAGGTTTCCAGTGGCTAAATATTCAGAAGTAGTCGTCATCTCCTTCTTTCTAGTCTGTCTTTGTCTGGAAGCTCAGCTGAAACCTGTCTACCATGGGTCATCCTGCTGGTATTTAAATCGTGGTGGCATAGTCTCTAGCATCACAGCAACACAAGCCATCACAGTATGACAAACTGACAGATGAGAGGTGGTTCTGACCCATGAATACATTGTATATCTTCATTTTTTAAAATATTTTTTTTGTTTTTCTCAGCAATATTTTCTAATTTTTGGTATACATATCGGGCATATATTTTATTATATTTTTCCCAAATATTTCATGATTTTATGCCAATGACACAATATTGTTTTCCTTAATTTCCATTTCTGATGGTTCATTGCAAGATTATAGAAAAAAATAGCATTTTTTATGTTTGTAGACCTCATAATATCTTGCAACCTTGCTAAGCTCACTTACTAATTCATTGGATTTTCTATATAGACAATTATGGCAAGTGTAAATAAAAACATTTTTACGTCTTTTCCAATCTAGGTGGCTTTTATATCTTCTTATTGGGTCATTTTACTGATCAGAACCTCCAGTTAAATATCAGATGGAAGTGGATTAGAACCTTCCATGTACTATTGCTGATCTTAGGATAAACATACCCAGACCTTTACCATTGGGATGTCTATGTTTTCCCTTATTAACTTGCCAATATGATGACATTGGCATATTTTCTAATGCTAGACAGTCCCTGTATCCTTTGATAACACATTTGAATATAATATATTATCATTTTTATAGAATTTTTATTCAATTGCTAAAATTCTATTAAGGCATTTTATATTTTTGTTCATGATGGATATTGGTCTACTCTATTTTAGTATTTCTAATGTCTTTGTTTGTTTTTGTTAATAGGGTAATGTTAGCCTCATAGAATGGAAAGGCAAACATTCCTTCACCCATTTCAGTTTTATGGATAAGTGTATGTAGAATTATAATTATTTCTTTCTTAAATATTTGATAGAATTTACTAGGGAAGCTTCTGTCTTGAACTTTCCTTTTGAGGAAAGGTCTTCCCCCCCCCCCCCAAACTACACATTCAACTTAATACAGATAAATATATGCATGTTATCTTTTCTTTCTTGACTGAGCTTTAGTAGGCTGTGGTGGCCAAAAATTTGAAAATTCATTTAAGTTGATGAGTTTATTGGCATAACATTGTTCATAAAACTTATTATTATCATTTAAATACCAAGAAAACACTGTAGCAGTGAAACCATTTATCTCATTGTTGATATGTGTAGTTTTTGTTTTTGCTTTTTTTCCTGATCATTCAGTAGTTTTAAAGTTTTGCAACTTTGTTCACCTAAGCTTTTTGTTTTATTAAGTGTCTTAATGTTTTTCTGTTATTTTTCAGTTTGCCAATTCTTACTATGATCTCTTTTGCATGCTACTATATTGTTTGGGCTTAATGTCTGATTTTTTTCCCAATGCTTAATGTAGAATTTGAAGCTATTGATATGAAACACTTTTTCTTTTCTAACACAGGTATTTAGTGTGAAAAGTTTTTCTAAAGTACCACTGCCTGTGGTAGCTGGCATTTTGTTATGATGCTGAAAGTTATGGCACCAATATTTCAAATGCCAGCAGGGACAGGTTTTAGCAGATATTCTAGACTAAAATGGATTAGGAAGAAAGGCTTGGTCATCTACTTCTGAAAATGATTCAGTGAAAATCTATGGATCGCAACAGAACAGTGTCTGAGTCACTTGCTTTAGGAACTTCATCAGGAGGGATCAGTCAATAGCTACAAGAAGGACTTGAACATTCTGTTGATCATGATGGTGATACAGAACTGGACAATGTTTTATTCTATCAGAGTCAATGCTATGGCAACTGCCAATCTATGCATGGTGCAGGACTCATAATCCCTGCTCAGACATTATTAGAAATCTGATTGTCTAGTGGATCTGAAATCCTACAGCTTGCCTAGAGTTATATCAACAACTGGCTGTTTCCTGTTGTTGTTAACTACTGTCGACTTGGTTCTGACTCTTGGCAATCTTGTATAGGGTTTACAAGGAGCTGCTGGTGGAGTTTAATCACCAATGTTGCAGTTCAAACCGACTTTGCAGTCCAATGCTTTATCGTATAGTGTTTGCTGAAAGCATTCTGTTAAAAAAAAAAAAAAATGAATAAAGCTTCTTGATATAATATCTTGTGAAATATAGTTTATTTTCTGTGACACAAGAACCCAGATAATTAAAGTTACTTCAGACTCATTTGTAAATGACTTATTATTTTATCATATTGTCATTTTATTTGATTCTGGATAAATAAGTTTACTGAATGTATGTTTATATTTTTCTTGTGACGTTTCCCTCTAGAAACATGCTCAAAATCAGATATACACATTGATAATGGCTTTATTTCTGAATCTGAGTTTACATATCCTGTAAGTAAAAGAACACAATATAAATGTAAACCAGGATATGTAACAGCAGATGGTAAAGCATCAGGATTCATTACGTGCTGGGAAAGTGGATGGTCAACTCAACCTGTATGCATTAGTAAGTAGTTTACTAAGTTTAGTTTTTTGATGATAGTTTTAAAAATGATTACTCCAACTTGATTATGTGATTTTAGAGAGTGAGAAGGTAAGGGATAGGTCTGACATAGTTCCATTTTTAAGGATAAAATACTTTTTTTAAGGATTAAATACTTTGGGAATTATACATGTAGAACATAGAAACGAAACATATATAGAATGTTTATGTAATATAATAAATAGTATAAAACATGTATAATTTAGGAATATATAATATAGAAATCATGTATAAAATGTAGAGATATTAACTATAGTATAAAAATCATATACAGAATAGAAATAATATATGTTGATGTTGCTGTTATTCAGTGCTATCAAGTTGGTTCTGATGCTTAGAGACCCAGTCTAGGATTCTAAGGATTGGTTAAATTTGAACCATTGATCTTGTGGTTAGCAGTCCAGTGCTAATTCTAAATACCAGGAGTCCATATAATATAGAAATAATAAATAAGATAAAAATTATATTAGAAGATAGAAATATATAATATAGAAATCA
>NW_006408527.1:29587609-29593131 GCF_000296735.1 Chrysochloris asiatica | reverse complement strand
AGAGAATGTAGAACTATAGGTATAATATAGGAATCAGATATGTAATGTAGAAATCATATATGTAATCTAGAAATCATATACAGGTATACAATTGTATAAGTACACAGTTATAATTAGGTAGTTGATTAGGTCTTTATTGCATTTTTGGAGTAATTACCAATAGAATAGAATTCCATCTTTTATGTTCAAGTTTTTCCTACTTTAAAGCAGTCTCCTGATTTAAAAGCTAGTTAGGGAGTCTCATGCCTATACTGGTGTATACTTGACTATTTTTAGCCCAAATTATCCTGTTTGTTGTGTCCAGTCTTTTTATATTAGAGTCTTGCTCAAGACAGAAGTGTTATGTTTTTAAGGGAAGAGATAAAACCCTAGTGCAGAATCCTAGAAAACTTTAACCTTTATGATTTATACAATCAATACTGTAGGAGAGGTCTACTTATGGAAATTCTTGCTGCGATTTTTGAAAATCTTCATGAATGTCTAGGTAATGAAGGGAAACATTGCTTGATAGTACTAAAATACTGCCCCATTAACTAATTGTTTATAAAGATCTACTAAGAACAATTTGCTTAGATTACCTTATTTTTCCAGTTATTCAATGGTATATTTGAAGTATAAAATGTCTATCTTACTGTATAGTTAACTTTTAGTTAATTTTTCAATCTTTATGTTTATTTGTCGTCTATCTAAAGAAAAAAAATTTAAGAATTGTTCTCATATCAATGTGTTTTATTCTAAATTGTGATCAAATATTATAAGAAGACTTGTTATGAAAGATAAAATGTCATATAAGTAAAACATAGATCTTTATATCCAATTAATCTATTTGCTATGGTTTATATGTCTTAACTGGTAATTAGACTTGCTTTTTAAATGAAAAGAAATATATATATATATATATATTTGTGGTTTTCTGAACAAGAATTAATACCTCTAATGTTTTGTCATATTAGCCAGCATTATAGGTTTAAATAGAATTGAGAAAAATGTACTTAACATAATTTTTCTCAGATGATTTAAATGATTTGAAGAATACTGTCAACATAAATATATATTTGTAATGTAGTAATGATTTTAGGAGACAATTTATCTTTGGTTTTCTTAGATCACATTTAAAAGGTACATAATTGGAAAGCAGTTTTGTTTCTGACATTGGATTTACCTAGTTGGCTTGCCCTTTAAATAACATGACATGAAATCCTCAATTTTATCATGCACTAGAATTTTGTGAAATGCCAAAATTTGAAAATGCCAGAGCCAAAAGTAATGGCACATGGTTTAAGCTCAATGACAAGCTGGACTATGAATGCAGATATGGCTATGAAAATGCAGGTGGAAACACCACAGGCTCTTTAGTATGTGGTGATGATGGATGGTCTGATACACCCACGTGCTATGGTAAGTTCTATTCACTTTCTTTCCTTCAGGTATTTATTTTTTGGGATAATATAATCTGCATATGTTTGTTATAGGGGGGTATTTTAATTACCTGGAGGCATTGCTAAGGAATGATTAGAACCAAGATATCTCAGGATTTAATGTAAACAGAAGGAGATAGCATTTAAATAAGGCACTCTGGTAGAGTAGTGGTTATAAGTCAGGCTGTTAACCTCAAGGTCGGCAGTTAGAAACTGCAAGCCCAGCCATCTGTTCCACCAGAGAAAGTTGAGGTTTCTGCTGCTGTAAAGATGTACAGCCTCAGAAACTTTATGAGTTGGAACCGACTCCACAGGATGCCACCACCACCAGAGTTTAAAGGTTAAAGATAATAATCTATATTTACATCAGTGCATCAAAGTAATATTTCCAGTGGGTCACATACATACACTACAGATTTATCATTAAACTGTAAATTGTTTCAAGTAATGCTATATGCAATCTTTCAGATGGTTTAAAGCTGGGTACCCATTACCAGATTATGATTAGTCACAACCTCTTCAATGGTTTTACTCATAACTTTCTGCTTTTTCCACCTTGAGTTCTAGGTTTTTCAGTTCCTATCAAGAACTTCATTTCAGATACCAACACTTTCCCTGAACTGTTCTGAACCTCTCTTGTACGTTTAGGGTTTCCAGGGATACAAAATAGTATTTAATCTCTGTAAAATGAGTGGATGTAGAGTGTTCCAAGTAAAGGAAATAATATGAGCAAAGCTATAAAGCAAAACCTCTATTTGGGAAATGTCAAGAACAGAAGGATCTCTGCAAGTTGTGAGAGAATTGTATTAGCTGAGGATGGAGAGGAGGCAGAGGAAAGAGTATTCTGATTGTTTTATTTTAGGGCACACTAGAATTGTATCAATCCAATGCTTTTAATAGATTTGTATATTGAAAGTTTTGTTGTTGTTGTTGTTCCTGGATTTTGAGCAGGTGGTAGTTAAGATAGGAAGTCAATGCATGGTGAGAAATGGTGGAGATTCAGGTACAATGAAGACTGAAGTGGTGCAGAACCAAGGACCTATTTGGGATATATTTGGTGTAGAAAGAAAAAGAAAAATGACAAAATATCAGACAGGGAATTCACATGTTTTGTTTTGATTTTTAGAAACAAGTAAGCAAATGGCAATGCCACTGTATGCCTGTATGTTTGTCTATCTACTTTGCTCATGTAGCTAGGCTGTCTCTTAAACTGCAGGCAGCCATCAGACTGTTTTAAATGGGGTATCTATACACCCACTGGTATCACCCATTCCATGGATGCTACATTTATCTGTGAAATTTATGGGTACATAGAACAGTTACACAGTGTAGGCAAAATAAAACTCATGATTATTTATAGAAGGCAAACATTAAACAATAACAACAGACTCTCAAAAGTGAATTGATTACCTTTCCTTAGATTACCCATGCCCATTCTTATGTTGCTGGACAGGTGTGCTACAGTTCACATCAGATGCTGTGTTCACATCACCGCTGCCTCTGGCTACCAGCCCACAGTTGGGGAGTCTGTATGGCTCCCGAGTCTTCTACTCTTCCTCTGGGACTCACTGGGTTCCACTTTGCCCACAGAAAGATCCTTGCACAAGATAACGTGAACCTCTATTTCTGGGTGTTTCCAGGCCTCTGCTGCTGGCTCCTTCCATGCTACCAGTGCCTATACTGCCTTAGGGTCTGAGTGGATCCTGCCTCACAGTCCATGTGGGAGGGTCATGAAAAGCCAGCAGTGGCATATGCAGGTCTTTGCCTTACATTGAAATTGTTTGAGCTCTTTTAGCTCCATGGACTAGTGACTGAATGCAGCCTGTTCTCTCAGCTGGCCTCCTGCTCTAAGTCACTCAACTTTAACTCTGGGACCACAAGGTCACAATTGGTCTCATGGTTCCTGTTGCTTTGATATTGTTACTCTTTCTCTATGTCTAGGCTCTCCTGAGTTTGCCAGTGTTTCTAGCCCTCTTGTGCTTTCTTCAGTGTTACCGCTCTGTTTTTTGGGTCCAGGAGGTGGTCTGTACTAGGACTACATGTCCAAAGTATGTGCTGCCCTCCAGATTCTTCTGGATGGTACTAAGGTCGCTCTGAACCTCCTTGGAATTAGCCCTAATAGATGCAAACTCATTGTTAATTTCATGATGTCATCTTTCAAACAGGATCATGACCTGACCAATCCCCTAGGTAGATCACAAGCCACTTAATCTGAATAGTAATGAATGTGTTAAACCATCCTAAGATGTGGCTCAGACAGTCATCTTGTGGAAGTTACATGACTATAGCTGGAAAGGCCACATAAAAACAATTTATTGATGTGTAGCTATTTTCTGAAATGGTGTTGGCAGGACAGAAATCACTTATAGAAAGAATAATACAATTTTTGTTTGGACAGTATATGGTTGAACTGCTCATGGTCATTCAAAATTTGACAGGTAACCTGGAGAGTTGCCTTCACAGGAGGTCATCACAAATTATTGTTGTTGTTCTTATGTGCCGTGGAGTCGGTTCCAACTCATAACGAGCCTGTACAGGGTTTCTGAGGCTGTAAGTCTTTATGGGAGCAGAAAGCTTCATCTTTCTCCTGCAGAACAGTTGGTAGTTTTAAATTGCTGACCATGAGATTCGCAGCCCGATTTGTAACCTCTACACTACCCGAGTTTATTACTAGGGTTCTAATTCATGGCGGATTGAGTTTATTCCAAATGAACTGTATTTAGACATGTCTCTGTAATCAGTGTATGATAGAAGACAAGTTCTTTTAGTAATACACTTTCTTAGTCTCATTAGGGTGCCCTCAAAAAGAGTCCAATCAAAACAGTGGTTTCTGAGGGGATCTCCTGGGTAGGTTAAACTGAAGGCAGAGATAGCCGCTCAGAAGATTGTGGCAACTGAATTTTGTGATTCCAATGGCATAATCTTGATAGATTTTTCTGAAGGATGCAAGATTATCACAGGGATTTATCAGGAAGAGGTTTTAGGAAAACTGAAAACTATACTGTTGTGAAAAAAAATTTCACTGATGAATGATTTTCCATCAGACAATGCACCTGCTCATTTTTTGAAGTTAGCAAGTCTTGTGTGAATATCTTTAGAATAGATTACGACATCCTTCCTACAGACCTGTATTTGCCCTTTCAGACTTCCTTTCGCTCCATAAACTCAAAGAACATAGTGAAAAAACCTGATTTGAGCCCCTCAAGGATGTCCAAACAACCATTTTGATGAAGTGTAAATTAAAGATTGCAGAATTATTTGGGAATGTTTGTAGAGATAGAAACACTGCTTTCAAAAGTATATGATCCTAAAACAAGATGGCAGATCAGGTGGACGTGTAGCAAAGAGCTCCACCTACAACAACACAGAATATCCTACCTAGCAGGCTCAGGAGATGGTCCCAGAACTCTGAATCACATATAAAGGAATACTTAGAAGGTTGGAAGGCTCACAGCTGGTGGAATTTGTGGCAGAAGCAAGAAATCTATTGCTTTCTAGTCTGGAACACTCTGGTGCTCCAGTAGCCGCCATCTTGAATGAGACCACATGGGAGAAGGATCTGCACAGCCACAGATGCCTGGCAGAACCGCTGAGATAAAGGTGTAGACATTCTTTTCTTTTGGCATCTGTTCATCAGTCTCTTGCTGTCTGCGCACCTCCATTCTGGTGACTATCAGGGTGCCTGAGCTAGTGGCCATCCCAGCAACACCCTCGGAGGGTTCTACTATGCATGCGCACAGATCTCCTCGAAATTTAAAGAGACAATTTCTAATTAAAACCAAACGGCCACAGCCAGACCTGAACTGTTTACAACCAGAAAAAAGGCCTGAACGGGGATTGTGGAGTGGGACAAGCAGACAAAAGAGGAAATAGGCCGAAAATTAAATCCTAAATTATGTCAAATGACCAATACTTGTATCTTGAAATTTCTCAGGAAGAAGAGTGAAAAGGGAAGCCCATTTCCTGATCACATCTACCTAGAGGCATTCAGAAAGCATAAAAAATACCAAAAATGCATACCCATCTAAGTATTAAGACCACAGATAACCCCTGAAGATGCCCCAAAATCAGAAGCAGATGACCATATCTGCACATGTCCAGAAA
>NW_006408527.1:29584924-29586882 GCF_000296735.1 Chrysochloris asiatica | reverse complement strand
GATTTCTCAACAGAAACCATGCAGGCAAGAAGGCAATGGGGAGACATATATAAAATCCTGAAAAGAAAACTTCCACCCAAGAATCCTCTACACAGCAAAGCTGTCAATCAAATATGATGGTGTAATCAAAACATTCCAGGATAGGCAGAAGCTAAGGGATTTTACCAAAGCCAACCGTGCTATGAAAAACATCCTAAAGGAAGTTCTGTGGACTGAGAACCAACACGAACACACAACAACTACAGAATGACGTACATGGCAGCATCAACCTGAACTCAGTCGACAAATGGAAGAGTTAAGAACACAGTAAAATTACAAGAACGGAGGATCTGGGAGGTCAGTCTATGATCAAAACAATTACAGTGTGAAATAAATAAAAAGAGAGGAATAGAGATCCAGGTAGTGAGATCAAATAGATTACAGGATAAAATAGACCGTGTTAAATGGAGGGAAGAGTTAATGGAATATAAATTTCTAAGATTCTAGAAGTTCTATTTTTGGTGCAAGGTTTCTGAAAATTATCATAAACCACTTAAGCAAAAGAAGTGTTTGCAACAATCTAGAAGTGCATTTCTAGCATTAAAAATTGATATTTAAAGATATCAGTACTAGAATTTATGATTTGTTTGACCTTTAGACAAAAACAAATATCTCTAATTCTTGTTAGGCATACCCAAAATATTCCTTAAATCACAATTCAGAACTTATTATCTCTATAGAAATATGGCAGTTGAAAATAGCCAAAAATTGAGATCATTTTTGTACTTGTTGAGACAATTTGCTCCACAGCCTGATGAGAGCAAGATGTGTAAGCAAACACAAATGCCAATAAAATAACTGACTTGAATAATAAACTTGAATTGCTATTTAAGAGTGGAATATTAGTGATTCTCATTCAAGTATGATGCCAAATTATCTTTTAACCTCAGCATAATATAAAACAAAAGCACTTTTATTTATTTTGTGGCATTACTCATTTGAAATATTTAATTTGCATTTAATATTAGGATTATGTGTTTATACCTGAGTTTTAGATAGCCTAACATTTCTTGTTAGCATGATTCCTGGTCTTGAATTCTAGTTTTTAAATTTAAATATTGATGAGTGTTTCTTTTCTTGATTTGTAAAAGATATATGTATATTTGATTTTAATGCTCTTCCACCTGAAAATATAGTAGATATTGCACCTTTCCTGCATTCTGGTTTCCCATTTATATCTAGATGAGCCCTCCTACCTGATTGATACAACGTCAACCATCACCAGCTGTGCCACTGTAGAAAGGCAGAGTGATATGCTTTTGTAAAAATGACAACTTTGGAACACAGTGTGGCAATTCTACTGTGTTTTACAAGGTCTCTAAGAATTGAAATTGACTAGATGGCAATGGCATGGCACTATTAAACAGAATATAAATGTATATCAATTGTGCAATTAAAAAGCTATAGGATTCTTTTCTTAATAAAAGAGAATAGTTATATGTTTCTAAAGCAAAAAAAAAAAACTTTAAATTTTATTTATGCCAGTGATAAAATGAGATCGAACCTAAGCTAATGTATTTTTCATGTAAATTTCCAGGACACACTTATTACTGTTCTATAACTTAGTATTTCTCAGAAAATCCAACATGAATACAATATACACAAATGAAGGGTGTTTTGTTGTTGTTGTTGTTTGTTTTTTTAAAGAAAAAGCATTTATCTAATGACTATATATGCAATACCTTGTTGTGTTGTTGTTAGCTGCCTTCAAGTTGGTACCGATTCATAGATGCCCTATGCACAACAGAATGAAACACTGCCCGGTCCTAGGCCAGCCTCAAATAGTTGCCACGCTTGAGCACATTGATGCTGCCACTTTGCCAATTCACCTCACTGGTGGTCTACCTCTTTTTCTCTGACCCTTCACCTTACCAAACATGATATCCTTCTCCAGTGACTGGTCCCTCCTGACAATATGT
>NW_006408527.1:29549144-29584324 GCF_000296735.1 Chrysochloris asiatica | reverse complement strand
TGTTAATGAGTCTTCCTCCAATCTTCATATAACCCAGCTTCTCGGATTATTTGCTCAACATACAGGTTGAAGAAGTATGGTGAAAGAATGCAAACCTGTGGCACACCTTTCTTTATGTTAAACCATTCAGTGTTCCCATGTTCTATTAAAATAACTACCTCTTGATCCATGTATAGATTCCTCATGAGCACAATTAAGTGTTCAGGAATACTCATACTTTTCAGTGTTGTCCATAGCTTGTCATATCCACACAATCAAAAGCTTTTGCTTAGTCAATAAAACACACATAAACATCTTTCTGGTATTCTCTGCTTTCAGCCAAGATCCATTGGACATCAGCAGTGATATTCCTCATTCTGTGTCCTCTTCTGAATCCGGCTTGAACTTTTGCAAGTTCTCTGTCAATGTATGCTTGCAGCCATTTCTATATTACCTTTGATAAAACTTTACTTGCATGAGGTTTCAAAGATATTGTCTGATGATTTCCGCATTCTGTTGGGTCACCTCTTTTTGGAATGGGCACAAACATGGATGTCTTCCAATCAGTTGGCCAGTTAGTTGTCTTCCAGATTTCTTGGCATAGATGAGTGAGTGACTCCAGTTCCACCTCACTTACTTGAAAGATTTCAAGTTATGTTCCATCAATCAATTCCTGGTGCCTTGTTCTTTGCCAATTCCTTCAATGCACCTTGGACTTCTTTCTTTGGTATCATTGGCTCTTGATTATGTGCTTCCTCTTAAAATGGATAAACATCAACAATTTCCTTTGGTACAGTGTCTCTGTGTATCTTTCATCTTCTTTGATTCTTTCTGCATCATTTGATAATTTTCCCAGAGAATCCTTCACTAAGGAAAGCCAAGGCTTGAATTTTTTCTTCATTTCCCCCAGCTTGAGAAATGCTGAGCAGTCCTTCCAGATCTTCGCAAATATTTTGTTGTAATATTTAACTTTGTCTTCTCTAGCTGACCTTTGAAATTTTGTGTTCAGCTCTTATACCTCCTCATTTCTTCCATTTGCTTTAGCATCTTTATGCTGGAGAGCAAGTTTCAGTGTCTCATCTGACATCAGTTTTGATGTTTTCCTTCTTTCTTGTCTTCTTAATGACTTTTCCTTTCTTCATATATGATGTTCTTGATGTTACCCCCAAATTTCTGGCCTTCAGTCCTTAGTATTTAATGTATCAAGTCTTTTCTTCAGATGGTCTCTAAATTCAGGTAGGATATATTCAAGGTCATACTTGGACTCTCATGAACTTGTTTTCATTTTCTTCTGCTTAAGTTTGAATTTCCATATGAGCAATTCATGGTCTGTTTCACAATCTGATCCTGGCCTTGTTATGGCTGATAATATGGAATTTTTCCATCGTTTCCTTCCACATATGTAGTTAATTTGATTTCTGTGTATTCCATCTGGTGAGGTCCTGTGTATAATCGTCTCTTATGCTATCTAAAGAAGTATTTGAAATGATACAAATCTTTGATTTTGCAGTTCTATCATGTGATCTCCAGTATCATTTGTATCACCAAGGCCATATTTTCCAACTACTGACCTTTCCTCTTTGTTCCCAACCTTTGCATTCCAGTCACCACTAATTATCAACACATCTTGATTTCATGTCTGATCAATTTCAGATTGAAGAAGTTGGTAGAATTCTTCTATTTCATCCTCACTGGCTTTAGTGGTTGGTGCATAAATTTGAATAATAATGGTATTAACATTATGCATATAAAGTTTATTTCATCAATGATAAATTATATATTTTCATTAAACTACTTTATCTTTCTCTTACTTCTCATTTGTTTTAGAAAGAGAATGCAGTGTTCCTATGTTACCAAAAACCTTAGAAGCCTCACCTAAGAAAAACAAATATAAAGTTGGAGATGTACTGAAGTTTTCCTGTTCACAGAAATATCAAATAGTGGGACCAGATTCAATTCAATGCTACTACTTTGGATGGTCCCCTAAAATTCCAATATGTAAAGGTGACTATCTTACCATTGATGCAAAAAGCAGCCCTGGGGCACTACAGGATAAACACTGGATTGCTAATCACAAGGTCAAAGCTCAAACTCACCAGCTACTCCACAGGACAAAGATAGAGATTTCTATTCATTCCTGTAAATATTCATAGCCTCAGAAACCCTACATAGGGTCACTGAGTTGGAATTGCCCTATGGCAGTGTGTTTGGTTCTTTGTTAATTGATGCAACAAGAACTTTGTTTTTAGATATTTGTATATATTTTTTCTGTTTTTCATTTTCTGTGGTCTTTAAGATTATTTATAATCCAACACATTAAATGAAAGATGTTATGCCTGGGAAGGATATGGGTTGGGTGGTAGGCAGGTCATGGTAGGCAGGTCACAGAAATACCTTTCCCACTGGTCCCTAAAATGTATTGTGTAATTCAGAGATACATATATGGCATCCAAGATTAGAGACACTTCTTTTGTTTCTTTTCCTTTACTTATACTGCCACTACTAATGAAAAAGTTATACAGATGGACCGTAACTCAAGTTTCATTGTGTTTGTCTAAACTACAGCCAAACCACTTAAAGTCAACCCAATCACTTGTATGGTTTAGTCCATGCTAAAATATGTTAATCCACAGATTGTCCCAAGTGATAGGATTAGTATAAAAAAATCTTGAAACAATGTTTCCCTGGAGAATGAATACTACTTCAATTTATATAGCAATATTTGTTAATCTGTGCACATATTTAGTAGCCCTGGTAGCAAAGTGGGTTTTGAGTTGGGCTGTTTATTGCAAGGCTAGCAGTTCAAATCCAACAATTGCACTAAGGGAGAAAGATGAGCCTTTCTGCTCCTGCATAAATTTACCACTCCAGATAATCTATATAGGGTTACTTTGAGTCAGAACGAATTCAACGGCACACAGCCCCATCACCACCACTACACATCTCATAAAAATCCAAAATTATTGTACGTATTTGAAAGAGTTAAGTATGACAACCATCAATGAACTAATTCATTTTAAAAACAAAACAAACCAAAATCCATTGACACAGAGCAATACCGGCTCATAGCGATCCTATTCGGCAGAATAGAACCGCCCCATAGGGTTTCCAAGTAAGCAAATTGCCACGTTTTTCTAGTACATAATAGATATTGGGACACTGACCTCTCATTCAGTTAGCAACTGAGCCCTAACCCCAGGCTTTTAAATGCAGTCTAAATAGCAGAATTGGAAAATAGGAATATGGGGTAAGCACCATTCCTTTTTCATGGTTTAAGAATGCTGTAATAAAAGAAATAACAAATTGGAGATCTATATTTTGCTTATTTTGTTTTATTGTAATATGAACTACTTAACAATTGTTTAAATGATAGTATTTGTGTTTTAGAGCAGGTAAAATCATGTGGCCCACCTCCTCAACTGCTCAATGGGGAAGTTAAAGAGACAAAGAAAGAAGAATATAAGCATAAAGAAGTGGTGGAATGTGATTGCAATCCCAAATTCCTATTGAAGGGGTCTAAGAAAATCCAATGTGTTGATGGAGAATGGACAACTTTGCCTATATGTGTTGGTAATATACATAAAATCAGAAAAAATATATTCATATAAAAACAAGTTATGTTATAAAGATAAACTTATTCTTGTGAAATTTCACAGAGGAAGAGAGTACATGTGGCGATATCCCTGCACTTGAACACGGCTATAGTTTGCCCTCTGAACCTCCTTATCACCATGGAACTGTAGTGGAGTTCAGTTGTGAAGATTCATTTATGATGAATGGACACAAATTTATTAGATGTGTTCGTGGAGTGTGGACTGAACTTCCTCAGTGCATTGGTGAGAATATGCTTCTATAATTAACATTTAACAAGATTTCATATACTTACTGTAAAAATGTATTTAGAAATATTGTTGAAAACCTCAGGCTTTAAGTTATAATGAATCTAATAATTTATTCTCTATAACACAATATATGTTTACAGGGTAAAAATATAAACTAGTAGCAATATATTCTTGCATTCCTGATATTAATATAGTTTATTTCTATGAATGTGAAGCTGAATGTTACTTATAGATTGCCATATTATACAAAGTAAAACACAAAGTGTCAGGAAAACTAGAACTATTTTGCATAAATATCATTATTGTTATTCTACGACTTATTCTGTCAGTTCCAGGAAAATGAAGACATAAAGTTGAGAAAATGCCCATTTTGCTTCTCTCTTCTCTCTCAAAGCTAGCAATGTTCATTTCTCAGACTATTTCAAATACAGCAGGAAATAGTAAATGTGCTGCAAAGTAGGTGGCCATAGACTATCCCAATCAGAATATAAATAATTTAGTGTCCTCAGACAGTGGTGGCTGGATCAGGAAACAAATCTGATGGACTTCTACCTGTCCATGATTCATCCTGCTTCTTGATGGCTAGGTCTAACTGGCAGGAGGGGGTCCTGATTCACATGTCCTTTAAATGGGTGTTATGGAAACTCTATTTGATTCCTTCATTCAAAGATTTCTCGATATCCACTGTTATTTAATCTTTAGATTTCTATATATTAATTAATCCCAGGCAATGGTGAAGCTGAGACTCAAATTCCATCGAAGTAGGAATTTGTACCTGTTTTGTTAACCGCTGTATTCTCAACATCCAAAAGATTGAATGACATATAGTAACATTAAATTAAGAGTTTGTGAAATGAATCAGTAAACTGTTGCTGATTAATCCTCACATTTTTTAATTAACAAGTTCTTGATCATGGCATGGCCAATTCTTTCTGATACAACCTCACTTTTGTCCTCTCTAATCTCACCATTTTGGGAGAGAACAAGTGGGGGAAGGATCAGAACAGACACGAACCCCTGACAGAACTGAGGAGATAAAGGTGTGGACACTCATTTTTTTTTTTTTTTTTCGTATCTGTTCATTGTTCATTGGTCTCTCGCTGACTGCGCACCTCCATTCTAATAACTATAAGGGATACCTGAGCGAATGGATACCCCATCCCACCCCTGGAGGGTTCTATTACGCATGCACAGAGATCTTGAAATTTAAAGTGACATTTTCGACATAACCCCAAATGGCCACCAGTCATCTGTTAGTTGTACTGTGGTGGCTTGTGAGTTTCTATGATTCTGAGGGCTATGCCACCGGTATTTTAAATAACCAGCAGGGTCAACCATGGGAGACAAGCTTCAGATGAGCTTCCAGACAAAGACAGACTAAGAAGAAAGAGTGATGAACTTCTTCCAAATCTTTAGTCACTGAAAACCTTATAAATAGCAGAGAAACACTGTCAGATACCCTGCTAGAAAATGAGCTCAGGTTGGAAGGCACTCAAAATGCGACTGGGGAAGGGATGCCTCCTCAAAGTAGAGTTGACCATGATGGCGTGAATGGAGTTACGCTCGTAGGAGAAAAGCCCACAGAAACTTCATTTGCTGATGGGGCACAACTCAAAATGAAGAGAAACAGCTGTAAACATCCACTGAAAATCAGAACATGGAACGAAGCATGAAACTTGGAAAACTGGAATTTGCCAAAAATGAAATGGAACACATAAACATCGATGTCTTAGGCATTAGTGAGCTGAAATGGACTGGCATTGGCCATTTCGAATCTCACAACCACATGGTTTACTATGCCGGGAATGACAAATTGAAAAGGAATGGTGTTTCATTCATTGTCGAAAAGAAAATATCCAGATCAGTCACGAGGTACAATGCTGTATGTGATAGGGCAATATCCATGCACTTTCAAGGAAGCCCAGTTAATACCACTAGTATTCAAATTTTTGCACCAACCACTAAAGCCAGCAAGGGTGAAATAGAAGAATTCTACTAACTTCTTCAATTTGAAATTGATCAAACTTGTAATCACGATGTATTGCTCATTACTGGTGATTGGAATGCAAATGTTGGGAGCAAAGAGGAAAGACCAGTAGTTGGAAAATATGGCCTTGGTGATAGAAATGATGTTAGAGAAGGCATGACAGAATTCTGCAAAACCAATGATTTGTTCATTTCAGATACTTTCTTTAGACAGCATAACAGACAGCTATACACATGGACCTTGCCAGATGGAATACATAGAAACCAAATTGACTACATCTGTGGAAGGAGAAGATGGAAAAGCTCCATATCATCAGTCAAAAAAATGCCAGGGGCAGACTGTGGAACAGACCATCAATTACTCATATGTAAATTCAAACTGAAGCTGAAGAAAATGAAAACAAGCCCACGAGAGCCAAAATATGACCTTGAATATGTCCCACCTGAATTTAGAGATCATCTGAAGAACAGATTTGATACATTAAACACTAAAGACCGAAGACCAGAAGAGTTGTGGGATGACATCAAGAACATCATACGTGAAGAGAGCAAAAAGTCATTAAGAAGACAAGAAAGAAGGAAAAGGTCAAAGTGGATGTCAGAAGAGACTCTGAAACTTGCTCTCCAGCGTAGAGATGCTTAAGTAAATTGAAGAAATGAGGAGGTCCAAGAGCTGAACAGAAAATTTCATAGATCAGCTCTAGAAGATAAAGACAAATATAATAAAATGTGCAAATATCTGGAATAAGAAAACCAAAAAGGAAGAACACGCTTAGCATTTCTTAGCTGGGGAAACTAAAGAAAAAAATCAAGCCTCGACTTTCGTTATTGAAAGATTCTCTGGGCAAATTATTGAATGATGCAGAAAGCTTGAAGAGAAGATCAGAGGAATACAGAGTCACTGTACCAAGGGGTAATGGTTGATGTTTTGCTTCCAGAGGGAGCATATGATCAAGAGCCAATGATACTGAAGGAGGAAGTCCTAGGTACATTGAAGGAATTGGCAAAGAACAAGGCACTAGGAATTAATAGAATACAAATTGAAATCTTTCAAGAAAGTGAGGCAGCACTGGAGGCACTCACTCATTTGTGCCAAGAAATTTGGAAAACAACTATATGGCCTACTGATTGGAAGAGATCTCATTTGGAATTGTGCCCATTCCAAAGATAGGTGACCCAATGGAATACAGAAATCATTGGACAATCTCTTTGATGTCACAAGCGAGGAAAGTTTTGCTAAAGGTAATATGGAAATAGCTACAAACATACATTGACAGAGATTTTCCAGAGGTTCAAGCCGGATTCAGAAGCGGCCGTGGAACAAGGGATATCATTGCTCATGTCCGATGGATCTTGGCTGAAAGCAGAGAATATCAGAAAGATGTTTACCTGTGCTTTATTGATATGCAAAGGCTTTCGATTGTGTGGCTCAGGACAAGCTATGGACAACATTGCTAAGTATGAGTATTCAGGAACACTTAATTGTACTCATGAGGAATCTGTACCTGGACCAAGAAGCAGTTGTTCTAACAGAACATGGGAACACTGAATGTTTTAAAATTAAAAAAGGTGTGCGACAAGGTTGTATTATTTCACCATACTTACTCAACATGGATGCTGAGCAAATAATATGAGAAGCTGTGTTCTATGAAGAAAAACTTGTCATCAGGATTGGAGGAAGACTCACTAACAACCTACGATATACAGATGATGCAACCTTGCTTGCTGAAAGTGAAGAGGACATAAAAAATTAATGATGAAGATCAAAGAGCACAGCCTTCAGTATGGATTGTACCTCAATGTCAGGAAAACAAAAATCCTCTCCACTGGACCAATAAACAACATTCTTATCAACGGAGAAAAGATTGAAGTTGTTAAGGACTTCATTCTTCTTGGATCAATTATCACACTCATAGACGCAGCAGTCAAGAGATCAGATGACGTATTGCATTAGCCAAATCTGCTTCACAAAGATTTTTTAAAGTATTGAAGAGCAAAGATGTCAGCTTGAGGACTAAGGTGCGCCTGACCCAAGGCATGGTATTTTCAGTAACCTCATATACATGTGAAAGCTGGACAGGGAATAAGGAAGACCATCGAAGAATTGATGGCTTTGAGTTATGGTGTTGGAGGAGAATACTAAAAGTGCCATGGGCAGCCAAAAGAACTTACAGATCTGTTTTGGATGAAGTGCAGCCAGAGTGCTCCTTAAAGGCCAAAACGGCCAAACTTCATCTCTCATACTTTGGACATATTGTCTGGAGGGAACAGTCGCTGGAGAAGGATATCATGTTTGGTAAGATGGAGGGTCAGAGAAAAACAGAAAGACCCCCAAAGAGATGGACTGGCCAGGTGGCAGCATCGATGGACTCAAGTGTGGCAACAGTAGTGAGGTTGGCCCAGGTTCGAACATTTTTTCATTCTGCTGTGCAAAAGATCTCTATGAGTCAGTGCCGATTCGATGGCACCTTATAACAACAACAATCTCAATAAAGAGCTCTGGTAGCGTAGTGGTTATGAGTCGGACGGGCAACCTCAAGGTCAGCAGTTCAAAACTAACAGCAGTTCATCTGGAGAAAGATGAGGCGTTCCACTCCCGTAAAGATTTACAGCCTCGGAGACCCTGTGCAGGGTCGCTATAGGTCATTACCGACTCCACGGTATTTAACAACAGCAATCTCAATAAATAAATGATTTCACCTCTTTCTACATGGATGGAAACTCAAGATAGTATCAGGCATGAGAACTTACAGCTTTTAATTCTAACCAGTATCAAAACCCTAGCTTCAATTATTATGTCATTTTGAACGCAGAATTGCCTCTTAAATTTAATTCTCCACAGATATTTGGCTACTGTAGACCTTTAAAAAGTATAAAAACAAATGCGTTGCCTTTGAGTCAATTTTAAGTCACTTATGAGACAGAGCATAAGTGCCTCAGAGGGTGTCCAAGGCGGATTGCCATGTTTTTCTCCCAGGGATCAACTAGAAAGCTGGGTCAGTTGGTGGGTTTGAACTGCTAACCTTTGGATTAGCAGCCACGTTCTTACTCCACAATAATGTATTTTGATCTCTTTCTATTCTGGGATCTTCACTCTTACAGACATGTTTATTTTTCTTCTAATAAACCAATCCACTCACAAAACCATCTGTCACATGACATATCAATTACAGTACTTCTTGACATAGACCTCCTTGCAATTACTCTCCATCAAAGACTATCCTGCTTTGTCTCCAGTAATACTCTAGACCATATGATAGGTTAATTCTTCCTAAAAAGGAGAATTTTCCCTTAAAGGCTCTGATATATTTTAAACCAGCCTCCTTTCTTTCCAAGTTACATTACAAATCTTTACTTTTCTTTGCCTAGTTATTTGACATTTTTAAATTCTGTTGAATCTCAATAAACTTTGCTTTTTATAATAATGAACAACAAATATTATCAAAGACATACATGTTATCAAATACAAGATAGACTCCTATAATCTTAGAATTATTGAAATATGCAGCTATATAAGCGTGATCTATATATTAACTCATTTGGATGAGCAAATATTTATTAATATGAAATTATAATGCTGTTTGATTTCCAGATGTTCTGAAATAGCGTCTCAAGATCATTAGCTTTTTTTAAAGTTTTTATTGTGAATTGGGTGATAGTTTACATGGCAGAACATCAGCTTTACATTCATCCTATAGTATGTTGTTTTATTGCAATGACTACAATCCCCTCCATGCATCATCATTCAACAACATTTGCTTCTATTCCCTCAGTTGTTGTTGTTTTTTTTTTTTTTTTGAGGGGGGGGGAGGATGTATACCAAAGCATTTGAGAATATACAACCATTCAAACAACCAAAGGGCACACCCCACAAACCCACCCCCTGGCCATTAGCAAACAGCCCCTTTACTTCTCTGAGTTCAGATTCCCCAACCGCTTCATCTCTCCACGTCATTTCTCTGCCTCCATCTCTGGTGTCACTACTTCTCTAGATAGGTTCCTGCACTCCACTCTTCTCCCTTGATGGTCCCAGGGTCCTCTGCTCCTGGACTGCAAGATCAACCACTCCCCTCCTTTAATTACAAAGTTTCTACCTTTACATTTGCAACACTCACAATCAGTCCTAATAGCAATTAGTCATTATTGAACCACACGAATCTTGTCCTCATCTCCTTTCACCAGCCCCATCAAGACAGGTTGGAAACCACTCAGTGGAGATTCTGCCTTCCCCCACACCCTCAGAAACTAGCTCCCCCCTTGAAAGTTTGTAACCCAGTCACTTCATTCCTGTGTAGCACCCCCAGTTTGGGTAGCCAATGTCTAAGTTGCCCATCTTTGTCAACCCTGTGTACCGCGGTGGTGGGAATAATCCTCGCTCTAAGGATTTATTTCCTCTTTTGAGCTTCTACATCTGTAAGTATAGGTCAAGTTCATTAAATTGTAGTGGATTACTGTCTTTCCTCTTCTTTATTCCTCTAGTCAAGTTCTAATTAACCAGCTATTGAAGCCAGGTCAAATGGGTGCTATCTGCAAAGTATGGATGTTCTTGTGCATTTACCTCACTTCATATCAGCTGGATGCTTCACTCTCCACTCTAATCCTCTATGGCCATGTCCCTGTCCCTGGATCCAGGAGTCCCCAGGTATTACCATACTGCTGGAAAACCAGTTCTCAATCCAGGTAGACAGCAGTCTGTTGAACGTGGTCACACTTAGCTCACAGCTTCATTGCTGTTTTTCCCCACTTCCCCTTATTGGTATAATGACGTGGTCACCAGTCAGACCACATGCCTGCTCATGTATTCCGCTTGAGGCTCAGTCTTGGAACGGGATTTGCCCTGGGAGGACCAGACCACTTGCCTTGATGGCTCCCCAGCAAACAACTTCCTTGCAGTGAGTTGGACTGTCATTAATGTTATTTATTTTTCCTGCCAGTCTTTCTTTCAAGAAGTATCTTCTGTTCTTCTAGCAGCTCCAGGCTGGTCTGCTTGTTCTTTCAAGTGGAAATTTTCCTCCTCAGAAGATTCTGGATGGGTCAAAATCATTAAATTTTATAATAGGTTGTAATTTTTAGCACTCAATTTCTTATTTCATATAGCTGTTTTGGTTTTTCTAGTCATCTTTAAGAGATCTGTTAAAATATTCAAATTCTGTACAATACATCTTCGATATCAGTTTTTAAATTTTATTTCATTACTTTTCTAAAAATACATTCAATGGCACTTTTTTTCCAAGTAAATTTTTTAATCAATAATGCTTTTAGATTATTGATTTTAAAAATATAATCTCTCTTGAGAACAGGGAAGCAAAGAAATATGCACATTTCAAGTGTATGCCCATGTTATGTTGAATGCTTACTGATGATACGGTGTAGATCATTCAGAAAAAGGGACTTCTTAGACTCTTCTAATTGCAAAAGTGTAAAACATATTTATGACAGATATTTACTCTCATATTTCTAAAGATGAATGCAAAAGTTGTTTATACATAATAGCTCATCTCAGGCAGTATTATCAAGAATAACTTGATTGAATTTATAATAATAAATCCTAATTTCATTATATCATTGATTCTGTAGCATTTGTTACATAGCAGTTGCTTAGATTCTTTATAATCAGCCTTTCATGGGAATATTTTCATTTTACAGCGACAGAACAACTTAAGAAGTGTATATTACCAAGGTTACATAAAATTGAATCAGTCTCCCCACCAGATCAGACTGTATTAAATCATAATGATATCTTAGTTTATAAATGTAAAGGAAAATCTGAAACCAGACAATCAACCTGCAAAAATGGAAGGTGGGATCCCACGCTAACTTGCGAAGGTAAAGTCTTGTTTACAATGCTTTTAAAATCGTGTGCTCTTCTTCCTAACTTTTAAAAGCAATATTGTTATGCCTTTTAAAAAGTTTTAGAGAGGTATTATTATAAATGCTTAGATTTGTACAAGCTACAAGGTAATTTGAAACCCAGTGGAAACTCTGTTTCTAAATAATAATTATATTATCTTTATTTGTTGGCTATATTAAAAAAAAAAAACAACAGAAATTTGGTGGATTTACCTTAACATCTGGGCACTAAGTATGTTCATTACATTTGGACTCCCATTGCTTCATTCGTTTAATTACACACAACCAACCTATACATATGCCTATGTCTTTATCATCAATTTATCTGTTTTTCTATCTCTTTCTTAAAAATCCTGTGACATCTTGGCACCTCTAATTTCAAATGTATAGCAGAGTTCATTCGATTTTACAGAGTTTCTTTTCTTTAATTTTCTTCTCCAAATATGATAATCCATGTGCTGTTAACGTTAACACTCTTATCAACATATACAGATAGTAATTTTACATAACAGTCCTAAAGCAAATCTACTATCTACAGACCCACATGTTAACACTTCTTCATTTTTAAGGTGGTAGTATTCATATGCCGTTCTGCAGGAGAAAGATGAGGCTTTCTGCTCCCATAAAGATTTGCAGCCTCAGAAACCCTGGGCAGGGTCAAGATGAGTCAGAATCTACTCCACGCTACTTAAAACAAACAATAATATTTATATGCAGTGAAGTTCACTTGTTTTTCTGCATTGTATCCCAGAAGCTTTGTAGTTTTAGTATTTACATTTAGATACATCATATATTTTACTTTGCTTTTTGATGAAGTGTTAAGTAGGGATTGGTACTTTCGTTTTTACACAGATAGCTAGTTCTAAAAACATGTCTGGAAAAAAACTTTGAAATGAACAGCAATTGATTATTTCTGGACTCTTTTCAGCTCAGTTCCTTATGCCCAAATTGCCTTGATAGCTTCATAGTAAGTTGTGAAGCCTGGTATTTATTCTCAGATATGGTTTTCCTTTTCAAGATTGATTAAAGATTGGTAGTACAGTGGATAAGAACTTGGCTGCTAATAAAAAGTTTTGCAGATTGAACCCACCAGCCACTCTGCAGAAGAAAGGTATGGCGTTCTGCTTCCATTAAAATGTACAGCCTTGGACATCCAGTGGGGTAGTTAGTTCTTCCCCATCCTATAAGGTCATTATCATCTGGAATTGACTCAGCAGCACAAGATTTTACTTTCAAGACTAATTTAGCTGTTCTGGCATTTGCATCCCAATACTAATTTTAGAAAACAGTACATGAATTTCTAGAAAATATCCTAGGAAATGAAAGAGGTGGTTAGATAGTGAAAGACATGACATCAAATGTATAGATAAATTAGTAGAATTAACTTCTTAATCAAATTGGGTTTCCAATCCATGGACATGATATATGTCTCTATTTATATCTGCTTCATGTTTCTCAGTAATGCTTTTAGTGTAGGAGGTGTATTGTTGTTGTTAAAGTGCCATAGAGTTGGTTCTGATTCATGGCGACACTTTGTAGGGTTTCCAAGGAGTGGCTGGTGACTTTGAAATGCCAATGTTGTAGTTCAAACTGACTTTGAGGTCAAGTGCTTATCCTATGAAGCCACACCAGGTGTATAGCAGTTGCAAAAATAATTACACATCATTTACATTTTTGTTATTTAAATGTTATTTTTAAATAAAATGTTCAATTTTTGGGTTTCTGTATTAATTTTTATCCTGAAGGAATGCAAAGAGCTTACTTTGTAGATCTCTTTGAACTCTCTGTAAACAATTATATCATCGAAAATCAAAAGTTTATTCCTGTCTGTACCATTTATAGATTTTTTTGCTTATTTCCTTAACTTCTAACATTGTCTAGAACCTCAATGTTTAAAGGAAGTGTTGAGGGTCAACATTCTTGATCTATTCCTGTCCATTGAATATTTAGCTACAATTATGATAATAGCTTTCCAAAAACAAAACGAGCCAAATCCAATGCCCAACATTGAACTGGGTCCAACTAACAGTGACCCTATAAGACAAAGTAGAACTGCCCCACAGGATTCCCGAGATTGGATAGTTTCATGGAAATTGACTGCTTCATCTTTCTTCCATGGAGTGAGAACCCCTGACTTTCGGTTAGCAGCCAAGCACTTAACCACTGTGCCCCAGGATTCCTTTAATCATTCTTTTCAAGGAAAATCCGATTTAGATAGCATCTACTGGGCTTCACAATTTATTGTGATGCTAGTTATCAAGGTAATGATTTGGGCAGAAGAGTAGATAAATGAATTAACTGAATGTTGTTATTGTTAAGTGCCGTTGAGTTGGTTCTGACCC
This sequence comes from Chrysochloris asiatica, assembly GCF_000296735.1. Classification (NCBI taxonomy): domain Eukaryota; kingdom Metazoa; phylum Chordata; class Mammalia; order Afrosoricida; family Chrysochloridae; genus Chrysochloris; species Chrysochloris asiatica. The sequence continues at coordinate 29,570,325 of NW_006408527.1, read as the reverse complement.
ATAGAGACACTGTATAGAGTTTCTGAGGAGCAACTGGTAAACTGTTTACCTTGTGCTTTAAGCATACTTTGCAGTAAGGTGCACTAACCCTCAGCACATAGTCTCAAATATACCAGCACTGTTATATTCAATTACTTTTCATTTCAAAAAATTTTCACACATATTTTTAGTACAACTGGCTGTCCATATTATAAAAGATCACCATCCCTACTTTACACTTCACTGAAAAATGATGTTGTTAAGTGCCATCAAGTTGGTTCCAACTCATAGTGACCCTACATGGTTTCCAAGGAGTGACTGCTGGGTTTGAACAACCTTGTAATTACCAGTCCAATGCTTATCCTACAGCACCACACTAAGACACTAAGATATGTAGTTGTTGTTAAATGCCATTGAGTTGGTTCTGACTCACAGAGACATTGTATAGGGTTTCTGAGGAGCAGATGTTGGGTTTGAACCGCTGACCTTACAATTCAAACTGACTTTGTGATCCAGCGCATTGTCCTGCAGCACCACTCCATGACTCCCATTAATCATTGTTATTGTTGTTGTTTTTAAGTGCTGTTGAATTGGTTCTAACCCATGGAGACCCTGTATAGGGTTTCTGAGGAGCAGCTTGTGAGTTTGAACTGCCATCCTTGTGGATCAAATTGACTTTGCAGAGACAAGCAAATCAAAGCAATGAAATATTGTGGGGTTGGGTGAGAATATTGAAACACTACAGATTCGACAAGAATGAACAAATCTATTTTGGAAGAAATACATTTGAGTTGTGGTATTGGGGAAGAATATTGAATTTACCATATACTGCCAGAAAAAATAATAAATCTATTTAGTGAGAAATGCAAGAGGAATTCTTCTTAGAAGCGACAGTGCTTTGTCTTGCTTATTTGGACATGTTATCTAGAGAAACCAGTCCATGGAGAAGGACATCATTCTTGGTAACATAATGGTTAGAAAAACAGGAGGATGACCCTCAACAGTACGGATTGCCATAGGGACTGCAGCAATGGGCTCAAATATAGGAAAGAAAGTGAGGATGGCACAATGTTTCCTTTTGTTGTTCATAGGGTCCAGTGTGTCAGAACTGATTTGATGGCACATAGCATCAATGGTTAGAAATAATTGAAATAGGTTTCTCATAAATTATCCAAAAGTGATCACAGAAAAAAATGATAGAAAGAATATAGAAGGAAAACAATAAGAATATAAACCAAAAGTGATAATAGTAAGGTGTTATAAAGCTACGAAGTATTACTTGCATAAATATACAAAATAATAATTATTATATGATCATTCATGATACTTGATGCTGAATGTTCTATATATTAAAATTATCCTTTTGTGTTTAATTTATTATTTTTAAATTAAACAATCTGATTTGAATATTTTTAGGAGAAATGAAACAGTTATGCCCACCTCCTCCTCTCATTCCCAATACTCGAAGTATGACGATGACAGTGAATTACAAAGATGGAGAGAAAATATCTATTCTCTGTCAAGAAAATTACATAACTCAAGAAGCAGATGAAATCGTGTGCAGTGGTGGGAAATGGCAGTCAATACCACGCTGTGTTGGTTAGTACTTCATATCTTGAACATTCTTTCAGAATGAAGTTAATACTCTACTGTGCTTTGCATACATCTGTTACTCTCTATAGAAAACAGTAATTGCAATCTGTGTGCCCAAATTAATCAACATTCATTCACTTATACTGTGAAATAAAGACAAAATACTCAGGAATATTATTGAAATATCAGATAAACTTTTGTTGTTATTTTATTATTATGATGAAAAGGATAAAAGTGATGGGGGATATTTAACAAGAGACTAGTACCATAGATATTATATTGATATACATCTGAACACAGGTACTCACATGGTACTACATTAACTTATATCTGTGAAGATGGCTTCAAGCTCTCTGAAGAAAATGGGGTAACATGTCACATGGGAAAATGGAGTTCTCCATCTCAGTGTGTAGGTGAGGCATATGTCAAGTACAAATCTATTTTCATAATAATTGATTTAAAATGATCAGTTCCCATCAAAGGCAAAAGACAATATAATTTAGATATGTTCATGGGATTGTTTATTTACATTATAATTAAAATTTAATGCATGAATAAACAATCCTATTTTTGTTAAATTCATTGTTTAATTATGGAGTCACTTTAAACTCTGGCATTTATTTTACCTTGAAATTGATGTGTAGTATAATTGAATCTAGTAGCGTAGTGGTTACGAATCGGGCTGCGAACCTTAAGGTCAGCGGTTCGAAACTACCAGCCGCTCCGCGGGAGAAAGATGAGGCTTTCTACTCCCGTAAGGATTTACACCCTCGGAAACCCTGTACAGGGTCGCTATGGGTCGGAACCGACTCGATGGCACTTAACAACAACAATAATTGAATCTATGTATAGTGTAGGAGTCTTGGTGTGGCGCTGCTAGTTAATGCACTGGACTGCAAAGTCAATTTGAACCACAAGGTTCAAGCTCACCAGCACTCCTTGGAAACCCTATGAAGGGTCGCTATGGGTAGAAATGGACTCAGTGGCACAGTTATAAGGTAAGAAGCCTTGGATTATAGTGGATTGTGAGTTGGACTGCTAACCACAAGTCAGCAGTTCAAATCAACCAGCTACTCTACAGGAGAATGATGAGACTTTCTGCTCCTGTGTGAGTCAGAACTGATTCGGTGGCACACAAGCAACCACCACCACCACCACCATTCCTTACAGAGCCATCATGAGTGAGAATTGACTTGATGGCAGCTGGTTTGGTTTGGGTTTTGTCATTTATAGGAGTTATAGCATTTGCTATGTCAACTAGCTTGTTTACATTAAAAAATTGTTGGTATTTTTCCTAAAATGTTTCTTCTAATTTGTTATAGCATAAAGGTATGTCTTTTTAAGGATCGTTCCTCTTCAGTGCTTTTCCCTTTAACACTAGTGATTGGTAAAGAATCATTGGCTATATTCATAAGTGTTCTCTAAGATTTTAATATTAAATTCTTTATTAGGTTGTGAAAGACAGCAGAATGGTGGATTTAGAAAATGTTTGAATACCTTCTTTGTGGTGTGATAGCTCCTGTGTTTTCATAGCTTTTCAAATAAAATGACTAAATAGTACGCACTATTAAATTTCAGAAGAAGTGAAACATGAATGCATTATTTTATTGTTTATCAGTTGTTTTAAAAGACTACCTTGTAAGCCACCACCTATGATTTCTGATGGTGTTCTGTCTCATGAGTTAGAAAGCTACCAACATGGAGAAAAAGTTACCTATAGCTGTACTGATGGTTTTGGGATTGATGGTCCTGAATCTATAAAGTGTGTAGGAGGAAAATGGCCTCCCCCACCAAAATCCATCAGTGTGTATCCTTGAATGATTTTAATTTAAATTGTATTCTGTTTCATTCTATGAATGATGTTGTTGTTGTTAGGTGCCATCATCGAGTATGTACTGACCCATAGCGACCTTATGCACAGCATCACAAAACACTGCCTGGTCCTGGGCTGACCTCATTACCATTGCCACTGTGAGTCCATCGATACTGCCACTTGGCCAATCCATCTCGATGGGGGTTTTCCTCCTTTTCTCTGACCCTCTGCATTACCAAACATGATATCCTTCTCGAGTGACTGGTCCCTCCTGACAACATGTCCTGCAAGTATGGGAGATGAAGTTTGGCCATCTTGCCCACCAAGGAGCACTCTGGCTGCACTTCTTCCAACACAGATCTGTTGGTTCTTTTGGCAGCCCATGGCACTTTCAATATTCTAATTCAAAGCATCAATTCTTCTATGGTCTTCCTTATTCACTCTCTATCTTTTGCATGCATATGAGGTTATTGAAAATACCATGGCTTGGGTCAGGCATGCCTTAGTTCTCAAGCTGACATCTTTGCTCTTCAACACTTTAAAAAGGTCTTGTGCAGCAGATTTGTCTAGTGCAAAATGTCATTTGATTTCTTGACTGCTGCTCCCATGAGTGTTGATAGTTGATCCAAGAAGAAGGAAGTCCTTGATAACTTCAATCTTTTCTTCGTAGATAAGAATGTTGTTTATTGGTCCAGTGGCGGGGAATTTTGTTTTCTTTACATTGAGATGTAATCCATACCGAACTCTGTGCTATTTAATCTTCATCAGTAAATATTTTAAGTCTTCTTTACTAGTGGGCTCATAATATATGTCCTTTTGTGATTTGCTTATTCCACTCAGCATGATGTCCTCCAGGTTCCTCTATATTATGAGGCGTTTTGCAGAGTCTTAATTTTTCTTTAATGTTTCATAGTATTTCATTGTATGTATGTACCATAGTTTGTTTGTCCATGCATCTGTTAGTGGACACTTAGGTTCCATCTTTATATTGTAAATAATGTAGCAATGAACACAGGTATACATATATCTATTTATTTCCTGGCTCTTGCTGTTTTTTAGAATATGTAACTAGTAGTGAGATTGCTAGATCAGTTGATATGTTTTCAATATTTTAAAGAAGCACCATATTATTTTCAATAGTGTTGGCACCATTTTACAGTCCTACTAGCAGTATTTGAGATTTCCAGCCTCTTCAAATCCTCACCAGCATTTGCAGTTTTCTTGATTTTTTGGCTGTTAATGCTGGAGTGAGATGAAATCTCATTATTTTCTCTTGTCACTCTCCAGTGGGGTCACAAACATTTCTTCATGTATTTGTTGGTCACCTGAATTTATTCGTGGTAAAGTGTCTGTTCACATTCTCTGCCTATTTTTCATTGGAATGTTTGTGTCTTTGTATTAGAGGTGTTGAAGTTTTCTATAACTTTTGAAGATTAGTCCCTTGTCTGAGATATCGTTTCTAAATAACTTTTCCAATTTCTAGATTCTGTTTGTCCTCTTTTGAAGAAGTCTTTTGGTGCACATAGTGTTTAATTTTTAGAAGCTCCTAGTCGTATAGTTTATCTTCTGTTTGTGCAGGTTTTCTTATGTTTGATAGTCAATTTATACCATATATTGTTGTTGTTGTTGTTATGTGCCATCGAGTCGGTTCCGACCCATAGCGACCCTGTATAGGGTTTCCGAGGGTGTAAATCTTTACGGGAGTAGAAAGCCTCATCTTTCTCCCGCGGAGCAGCTGGTAGTTTCGAACCACTGACCTTAAGGTTTGCAGCCCGATTCGTAACCACTACGCTACTCTAAATTTGCTCCAAGTTTTTCTTTGATAATCTGTGTAGGTTTAGTTTTACATTGAGGTCTTGTATCCATCTTGAGTTTGTTTCTCTATGTACTATGAGGAATTTATCTTATCTCATTTTTATGCAAATGATATCCAGTTTTGTCAGCACCATTTATTATAGAGATTATTTGTAATGAATTACAGCAATTTGTGGAAGATCAGCTGTCCACAGATGGATGAGTTTACTTTTGAATTCTCAATTGTGTTCCATTTTTCTCTCTGCTTGCTATTGTACCAGTATAAGGCTTTATTTATTTGTTGTTTTTTTTAACCTTCCTACACAACCTCTGAAATTAGGCTACCTCTTGAAAGCTTATAAGCTAGTCACTTCGTGCCTTTGTAGTCACCCCCCATTTTGGGGAGCCAATGTCTAAATTGCTCACCCCTGTCAACCCTGTGTACTGAGGAGGTGGGAATGATCCTTGCTCTAAAGATTCGTTCTCTCTTTTAAGCTACTACATCCATAAATATAGGTCATATTCATCAAATTGCAGCAAATTACTGGTTTTTTTCCTCTTCTTTCTTCCTCTAGTCGAGTTCTGATCATCCAACCAATGAAGGTTGGTCAAATGGGTACTATATGCAAGTATGGGTATTTTTGTGCATCTCCCCTCACTACATGTCACCTGGACACTTCACTTTTTGCTCTAGTCCTCTGTGACATCCCTGTGCTCAGAAGTCCCCTATACTGCTGGCCAACGAGAGCTCAATCATGGTTGACAGGAACCTATTGAATGTGGTTGGACTTAGAGAACATCTTCATTGCTGGTTTTCCCCCACTTCCCCTTATCGGTAGGCCACCTTTGTGAGTTCATGCTTAATTTCTTCTACTACTTAGTCACTTTTCAGCAGGGTTTTATTCAGTTTCCATGTATTTGATTTTTTACATTTATTTCCTTGGTCTTCTTATTGTTGATTTCTAGTTTTATAGTATTGTGGTCTGAAAAGATGCTTTGTAGTATTTTGATGTTTTTAAATTCATAAGGGATTGCTTTGTGACCTAACACATTGTCATTCCTGGAGATTGTATATTGTGCTGTTGTTGGGTTGAATGCTTTGTACACATCTATGTAGTCAAGTTGATTGATTGTGCTGTTTAGTTCCTCTGAAACTTTGTCGAGTTTCTTTCTGTTTGATCTATCCCTTTTCGAAAGTGGTATATTAAAATCTCCCAGTATAATTGTAGATTTATCTATTTCTTTCTTCCATTCTAGTAGGGTTTGCTTCATATATCTTGGTGTTCTTTCATTGTGGTATATACTGATCTTCCTTATAGGTATATGGATATTGTCCTATCACAGACAGCATTATACTTCAAGGGAGATATTGAAATGTTCTTTTTGATGCTGAATGTAATGCCATTCCTCTTCAATTTGTTGTTCCTGGCATAGCCAATATGGCCAATACCAGTCCATTTCAGCTCACAGATGTCTAGGATATTAATCTTTATGTGTTTCATTTCATTCTTGACATCTTTCAGTTGTCCTAGATTGATACTTTCTATGGTCAGAGATTACATGTTATGACTATTAATGGATGTTTACATCTGTTTCTCCTCATTTTGAGTTGTGCCCTATAAGCATATGAAGAACCCCAAGCTTTATTTCATTCAAGTTGTCACAGTCTATTTTGAGGAGGCAGCTCTTCTCCAGTTGTAGTTTGAGTGCCTTCCAATGTGAGGGGCTCATCTTCCATCATTATATCTGACAGTGGTCTTGTGCTATTCATACGGTTTTGTTTTTCTGGTACTATAGATGACAATATACTGTGAATTTTTACAAGATTTTCAGTGACTAAATATTGAGAAATAGTCTGCCTCTCCTTCCTAGTCTTTCTTTATCTGGAAGCTCAGCTGAAACCTGTCCACCATGGTGACCATGCTGGCATTTAAAATACCAGTTGCATAGCTTCCAGCATTGTAGCAACACAAAGTCACTACAGTATGACAAACTGACAGATGAATGGTGGATCTCGATCTCATAGGTTGATTTTGCCCAACTCAAATGCTGTTCACTTTCCAATTTGCTTGATTTTTTTCACTCAAGTAGTTAGATTTTATAGTTCATATTGAGTTTATCATTGTTATTTTTAGAAAGGCTAGTCAAATAAAAAGGAGTTCTTGTAGCATAGTGATTACAAATCAGGCTGCTAACCTCAAGGTCAGCAGTTTGAAACTACCAGATGTTCTGTGGAAGAAAGATGAGGCTATCTGCTTCCATAAACATTTTCAGCCTCAAAAACCCTGTGCAAGGTCACTCTGAGTTGGAACCGACTCTAAAACAACAAGTCAAATATAAATTATTCTGAAAATCTTTTTATGCTCTTGGTTGTTATGTTATGTAGTGTCAGTTCTGACTCATGACGACTCTGTATATGGTTTCCAAGGAGCATCTGATGGGGTGATGTACTGACCTTTTGGCTACCAGTCTAATGCTTATCCTGCAGCATCAGACCAGAACTCCAAAACATTGGGGATTTCAGTCCATCTAGTGATGGTGGTGGCAGTGATTCTGACTCTTAGCAAACCTGTATAGGGTTTCTGTGACTGTAAATCTTTTTCCTGAGTAGCTGCTGCTGGATTTTAACTTCTGACCTTGCGGTTAGCAGTCCATCATGTAAGCCACTATGCTACCAGAGCGCTTTGTCTTTCTTATATATGATTTAAAATGTTTTAATGCTTGGAAATAGTGTAGTTAAAATTGATGAACATTATTGCTGTTGTTGTTAACTACCATCAATTTGGTTCCAATTCATCGTGACTCTCTATAGGGTTTGCAAGGACCTCTGATGGATTTGAACCACCAAGCTTGTGGTTAGCAGTGCAATGATGTATATTTCTGTGAATATTCAGTGAGCCAAGGTCTCACTTGCTATGGTGTATTATCTTTTTGGGGAAAACAAGGCTCAAGGAAAAATGTGAAATAATTATCAGAAAGTAGAGAGCAAAAAACCAAGTTGTTGTTAGGTGCCATGGAGTCAGTGTCGATTCATAGTGTCCTTATGCCCAGTAGAATGAAACACCACCCAGCCCTGCACCAACCTCACAAGCATTGCTATACTTGGGCCCATTGCTGCTACCACTGTGCAAATCCATCTCGTTGGAGGTCTTCATCTTTTTCACTGATACTCCACTTCACAAGCATGATGTCTTTTTCTAGTGACTGTCCCTTCTGACAGTATGACCTAAATTTTAGAGATGAGCTTTGTAAGGAGAATTCTGGAAAGCCAAAATACGATCTTGAACATATCCCACCTGAATTTAGAACAGATTTGATGAATTAGACAATAATGACCAAAGATCTGAAGAGTTATGTGATGACATCAAGAACATCATACAGAAAAAAGGCAAAAAGTCATTAAGAAGACAAGAAAGAAGAACAAGATCATGATTGGTGTGAGAAGAGACAAACTTACCCTCTAATGTGGAGACACTAAAGCAAATGAAAGAAATGAGGAGGTAAAAGAGTTGAATAGAAATTTCCAAAGGGAAGCTCAAGAAGACAAAATGAAAAACCAAGTTAATTATAAGTTATATATGAATGAAGGGGAGAGGGACTTGGTCTCCTTCCCTCCTCTTTTAATGGGGTTCAGATTGAACTGAGCCAGGACATGAGAATGGAGGTCATTCTTCAATAAATGCTTGCATCTGAGCAGCATCAATACTCTGAAATTTGACTCTGATTTTATAGGACTGGAAAGAAAGAGGAATGGGTTGATATTCTTGCTGGAAAAACAACATCTGCAAACTAAACTTCTGTAGCCAAGAAGAGACAATATATATTTTATTTTATGTGAGAATGCTAATTACTTACATAAAATACAATACAATTACCTACAATAATGCTCCATAAATCTTTAAACAACTGTTAACTTGTAAACAAGTGTTTTAGTGTTTCTCTGTTCTTGAGACTGGCCTATCTTTATGGACTCTTTAAAAGTTCATTGACTATTTTTCTGAGAGCTCTAAAATGCTATGAAGTTGTCAGCTGCTGTCTGGTTGATTCGGATGCACGGTGACCACATATGCACAGAGTAGAACTGTTCCTTACAATATCAAGGCTGTGACTTTCAGAAGCAGATTGCCGGACTTGTCTTCCAAGGTCCCGCTTGGTAATTGTCATCATTCCCATTTATCCATGATAATTCCCTATCAGCATACTCACTCGGATCATACATTTCCTTAGTCCTTTTTACTAACATTATTTTTTGTTTAATCTAATATAGTAATATATAATACAAATGCTTTTGTATGTATAATTCTGTGAATTTTGATGAACACAAAAATTTACATAACCAAAGACTTAATCAAGATTTAGAATGTTTTTACCATGGGTAAGTTAAACTTTGGTAGCTATGGTATCAATGGTAATTCTGCAGTATTTTTCCATCAGTTTCTGGTAATCAGCCACAGTTTCTTCATTCATCAAAGTCAATGGTCTTTAATTTCTTGGCTCATCTTTTGAGGTGATCCCTAACTTTCTTATGTATTATGTGTTATTTCATGTGGGACAGCATTCCTGAAAACCTGTTACAAAGCTTCAGTGATTTGGGAAGATGGCTACATCATTCATTTAAATCTCAAGTGTAATCATATTTATGTAGTATAACTATGGGTCTCTCAACTGATATTTTACAAACACTTCCTGCCAATCTATGGCTTCTTAAATGTTTAGCTTTATGATAATGCCTTTTGATGGACACCAATATAAAATTATTACTGAAATCCAATTTATTACTTTTATGATAATTAGTACTGGTCTACTAGCTGCAACTGAAAACAGTGCCGTCTGCTTTCTTCTCATGCATTATCTTTTCAACTTCACATTTAGGACTATGATCCCATTTAAAATGATTGATTTGCTGTGACAAAGAGTTCAGTTTTGTTTGCCATTTCAAAACTCACCTGAAATTCCTACATTTCTGAGAAAAAAAGCCTTTTCTTTTACTACTTGGTATTGTATTGGTTCATTAAACTTTTGATTTACACATGTGGGTCTATTTCTGGACTCTTTTGTTCATTGATCAATTTATGGCACTGTAGAACTTGGAACCACAATGTTGGCAGTTTCCTCAGAAACTGGAAACAGGGTCAGTATGTGTCAGACAATGACAGGTCACTTCCACAGTATTCAACAAGTCCAAGTTTTTAATTCTACACTAGATAATGTGAATGATACATTGTACAAATTATGTATTCTTCTAATAGCTTTGCTCATGGTGGTCCATTATTATTCTGTAAAGTCCAGGTTTTAGGTTTTGCTAAGGTGGATTTGGAGTCCTGGTGTGGCAATATAGGATAAACACTGGACTGCTAACTACAAGGTCAGTGTTTCAAACCCACCACAAAGTCAGTGGTTCAAACAAACCAAATGCTCCTTGGAAATCCTGTACATGAGTGGGAACCAACTCATCAGGACTCAACAACAACAACGTGTGTCTATTTCAGATTTCCCTTGGTTCAAGTGCATAGTCCTTAGTTGGCTACTGGGAAATAGAGTTTCAAAGGAAATTCAGAGGATTTCAGTAAACTCTTCTGCCAATGAACAGCAACACCTTTTTATCCCCAAAAGGAACCGCAGAATTTTTAATGTTTTCAGTTTTTCCACAGTTGCTTTCTACTTGGCTAGTTGAAGTTCACAACATTCAGTATAGTTAGAAAATGATTTAAAGAGCAATTGCACGCAGATTTGGTGGGGTTTCCCTAGGAGGATTTGTATTTTGTCATGTACTTCTCTTCTTCAAAAAAAATCGACACATATTTTTCCAGCCAGACTCAGATCTCTAAGTTAGCACTACTCATTTCTATTTAAGAGCTGTCATCCATTCCATGCACCATGAGAAGTACTCATTTCTTTTTTTTTTTTTTTTTTTGACTTTTTATTGTGAACTGAATGAAGCATTAAAGAGAATATCATCAGTTATACATTCAGCAAATCATATAATTTGTTTCATCACAATGATTGTAATCCCCTCCTCCATGCAACAATAACTATCCCATTTCTTCTCTATGGTTCCTATTTCCTTCCCACCCATTTTCCCATGCCTTCTCAACTTTGTCTTTAGGAAAATGTTACCCTTATGATTTTAAATGATTGATCATTCCCTGGTGATCATACATTACTAATGTTGTTGGTCCGCTGTATACCTAACTAGTGCTAAGTGAAAACTGCATCATGAGGGTGAATTCCTTTCCAGACATGAAGGGTGGCCAAAGACCATAATATTCTTGGGTTCCTCTAGTCTCTTTCTGATCAATAAGCCCAGTCTTTTTCCTTATATACTTTTGAGTTTTGTTTCACATTTCTTCCATTCTATCAGGGACCTTCATAGAAGTTGGTAGTAAGACTGATAGTCACATGTTCCATTAGTCCGTTGGACTAATTGATTTCAGGCATCTTCAATTCTCATCGCTCTTCTATCTTCTGCACTTGGAGATACCAATCGCTACACTTTAGATGGCTGCTCAAAAGCTTTCAAGATCCCAGATACTACTCACCAAAAATTATGTAGAACATTGTCTTTGTGTACTCCGTTATGGCAATTGACCATGGAGTCCTGAGGCCACCCACCCAGCAACTCAGTGAATTAAAATGTTTGATAATATCGAAGAAGTTTTCATCATATTGCCAGGTGTAGGCTACAACATTTTCATAGTTGTTTTTGGAGAAATGGTAAATACCCATGTACAAATATCCTCTTGCAAATCCTTGTATATTTGTGGGTATACGCCCTCTCTTCTTCCCATTCCTGTTCAGCTTGTGTATCTAGGACTACTCATTTCTGTTTAGGTGTTATCATCTCTGCGTCACAAGGACTCAGCATTTTCCCTTAATAGGAAAACAAGTTGGTTTATTTCTTTCAAAGATTGAATATTTTCTGAGCTTTGCTGGTGTTGGCCACTCAAATAGTTAGGTTGTATATTTCATATTGAGTATATGATTACTGAAGGCTTTTTTTCCCCCGTAAACATTTACAGCCTCAGAAACCCTGTACAGGGTTGCTATGAGTCAGAACCCACTCCACGGCACATAATATATATGGAAATATAGAGTAAAGCAATGCAAATCAAAGTCAGTGACAGCACAGTACAGCTAAAGGAAAGTGAAGTTTGGATGATATTCCCTCATTACATAGGAAATCATTGTATGTATCAGAATTGTGACCTATAAAGCAAGTGTCTCAAAGAATTTCAGTCAAAGGTATTTTTTAATATCATGAATATGCTGGACCCTTTGCACTAGCAGAGTGGTCAATTATGAGTTTAAAAAAAACTGTGAGTTAAAAAAAAGTAAGCTTGTTTCCTTACTTATCTGGAGCTGTTAGAACAGAAATACCACAAGTGTGTTGCATTAACATAAATTTATTTTTAACAGGATAGGACGCTAGCAGTCCCATTTCAGGGTGTCATCTCTAGAGAAAGACTTTTTCCATCAGTCAGCTTTGGTGAAAGGTCCTTGTCTCCTCAGCTTCTGTTTCCTAGTTCCTTGGAGATTTCCATGTAACTTGATAGCTATTTTACCTCAATTCTCCTGACTTGGTTGCTTGTTTAACCCCTTATTAACTACCAGCTGCTCCTCGGGAGAAAGATGAGGCTTTCTACTCCCGTAAAGATTTACACCCTCGGAAACCCTATACAGGGTCGCTATGGGTCGGAACCAACTCGATGGCACATAACAACAACAACATATCTCAATGGAATTTGGCTCAAAACATAACCTGTATCCTGCTGTGCTGCTATAGGATAAGCACTGAATGAGTAACCACATGGTCGTGGTTCAAACCAACCAACTACTCCTCAGATACCCTATACACTCTTCAGAAACCCTATACAGGGTCACTATGAATCAGAGCTGATCCACTTAACAAGAACAACAATTTATGACTTGTTTGTTTGTTTAATTTCCTTTTTATCTCAATAGAGATTGGCTGAAAACATAGCCTGAATCAATGCTGCCTCATTAACATAACAAAGGCAGCCCATTCCAAAATGAGATTAAGATCTCAGGCATGCTGCTCTTAACTGACATCTAGTTCTGTCCTACTTCTAGTGATCCTTTGTAAAAAGCAGCAAGAAACACTTCCTGGTCTTGCATCATCATCACATTCTTTGCTATGTTTGAGCTCATTGTTGGAGCCACAATGTACTTCTATCTCTTTGAGGGTCTCTCTCTTTTGCCAAAACCCTCTGCTTTACCAAGCATGATGTCCTTCTCCAGGGACTGGTCACTCTGATAACATGTCCAACGTATGTTAAAGGAAGTCTTGTCCTCCTTGTTGCTAGAGCTCACTTGTTGTTGTTGTTGTTAAGTGCCGTTGAGTCAGTTTCAACCCATAGCGACCCTGTACAGAGTTTCCGAGGGTGTAAATCTTTACGGGAGTAGAAAGCCTGATCTTTCTCCCGCGGAGCAGCTGGTAGTTTCGAACCGCTGACCTTAAGGTTCACAGCCCGATTCGTAACTACTACGCTACCAGAGCTCCTTAGGTCTGTACTTTCTAAGCAGATTTGTTCATTGTTCTGGCAGTGCATAACATCATAATTCAAAGACATCATTTTTCTTTGGTCTTTTAATGTATATATTCCCAGATTTCTCATAGAAGGGAGGTCTACATTATATGTTTCTGTGTATATAATTCAATCCCTAACATTTCCAGATCAGTCATGAGGTACAGTGCTATCTGTGATAGGATAATATCAATGCGCCTACAAGGGAGACCAGTTAATACCACTATTATTCAAATTTACCCACCCCACACTAAAGGCAGTGAGGACGAAATAGAAGAATTCTACCAACTACTTCAATGTGAAATTGATCAAACATGCAAACAAGATGTATTGATCACTACCGGTGATTGGAATGCAAAGGTTGGGAGGAAAGAGGAAGGATCAGTTATTGGAAAATATGGCCTTAGTGATATATATGATGCAGGAGATCGCATGATAGAATTCTATAAAAATCAATGATTTGTTCATTTCAAATACATTCTTTAGACAGCATAAGAGATGAGTATACACATGGACCTCACCAGAGGAATACATAGGAATCAAATTGACTACATCTGTGGAAAGATAAGAAGGAAAAGCTCCATATCATCAGTCAAAACAATGATATGCCAGGGGTACATTGTGGAACAGACCATGAATTGCTCATATGCAAATTTAAACTAAAGCTGAAGAAAATGAACACATGTCCATGAGAGCCAAATACGACCTTAAATATATCCCGGGCAGTGTTTCGTTCTGTTGTGCATAGGGTTGCTATGAGTCTGTAACGACTCGATGGCACCTAACAACAACAACAACAACATTTCTCTAACCACAAGAAAATACAGATGTTTGAATAGGTTCCAAATACCCTCGCTGATTTTTAGAGACACCTAAGTGATGAAGACAGATGAAAAAAATACAGAACAGAAAAAATAATTATACTGACATGTCTTGCGATGTGAGAGGTATTCATATACTGGAATGCCTCTGTAGTGCTGTAGGATAAGTAAGCACTGGACTACTAACCACAGTTTGGGGGTTCAAATCCTCCAGTTGCTCTTTGAGAACTCTGTGTGCCATCGCTATGAATCAGAACTGACTTGAAGGCAAGTAACAACAATCAAAATTAACGTATTGTTCAGTATGCTAAGGAATAGACCTATTTTTAAGAAATGTCTTATTTAAATCAGTTAGCATTTTATATTAGCTTTGGAGCCAATGCATTCCTTTCTTGGCACACAGTCATATACATATATCACAATGGATGAATTAAAGAAATTATTAGGAAAGCACTGAAAGAATTACTTACAGAGTTTGTAAACTCTTTGAACTTTGATATTTACTTAATGACATCAATTTGCTTAGTTAACTTGTAGTGCACTTAAATTTGGAGTCATGGTTGATAACTGTTAGTGCTGTTCATTTCAAACCTGAACCAGCACAACTGGAATATGTGTATTTATATATTATTTGTTATTGTTAAGTGCCATCGAGTCAGTTCTGACTGATAGCGACCCTGTGCAGGGTTTCCGAGGCTGTAAATCTTTACGGGAGCAGAAAGCCTCATCTTTCTCCCGCAGAGCAGCTGGTAGTTTCGAACTGCTGACCTTGTGGCTCACAGCCCGATTCGTAACCACTAGGCTACCAGTGCTCCTTATTATAAAGACCGTCTAATATGCTGTTACTAATCGTTGTCATTCTCACTTTGTTTGTGTCCAGTGCTGAGGGAGAAGGTAAGTGAAAAACAGATCTGAGCATTCAGTTTTCTTCTTCAGTGTTGCTTTATGTCAAATCTGCTTTCATGTAGTTACAGTTTTGAAAAGATTGAATGGACAAAATAATTCTGTATTGTGAGACCATTAATTATACATTTAGGGAAAATTGGTGTTGCACTGTAGGATAAGTACTAGAGCAGAAGGTCGGTTTGAACACAAGGCTGACAGTTCAAACTCACCAGCTGCTCTTAGGAAACCCTATGCAGGGTCACTATGAGGTAGAACTCACTCGATGGCACCTCACAACAACATCTTATAATAACCTGAAAGGAAAATAAAACAAATCTTGGTTTCTCTGATATCTAAATTCAAAAACATGAAAAACTAGTGACTACTGATTATTAAGTCCTATAGTTGTGCTTATAAAACCTTCAGAGGACAACATGTCACATAAAAAAGCCAGATTCTGACTCAGAAATGTTTGAGGGATTTTTTTTTTTTTTTTTAAATACAAGGAAACTTTGGTGAGTAACAAATATTTTCATAATTTTCACTATGATGACAGTTTTACAGATTCATATATCAAAACCTCTCACATTGTGCATTTCAAATATGTAACAATGATACTTTAATAAAGCTTTTAAAATTCATTAACATAATTCAGTATTTCAAAACAAAATTAGCGTATTGTAAAACCATTGCCTCCTTTAGAAAATTTAATATAATTTATTCTTAAACTCTAATTGATTTGGTTATCTGAGTTCATTATCAAATTTTACTTATATCAGCAGTATCTGATTTATGAATGCCCATGTTATTTACAGCCCATAGTTACAGACCAAGTCTCCTATGTATTAAAAATTCCATATATGAAAAATTCAGGGTACATATAATGAATGGTTCATAATAACAAAAAAGTGCTATTTTGTGTTGTCCATCAAAAGTTTATTAAAATTATTACCATAATGTTATGGTAAAGATGTTTTAGTGTATCTGGAATTATTTCTTTAATGTTTTTTATATATAGAAAAGTAAACTATATAATAAATACAAAGATAAACATGTGATTAACTGACGCTATATACAAATCTTATTTTTCTGACTTATGGACAAATTCAACTTCAAAACAGGTTTAGAAATGGAACTCATTGTAATCCAGGGACAATTTATATACTAACATATATACTTTGATCGATGTCTTTACCAATTTATTTTTTATCCTTCATTATCATACTGTGGTGGTGGTGGTGGTTATGTGCTGTGGAGTCATTTCCAACTCATAGTGACCCAGTATAGAGTATCTCAGACTGCAGGAGCTCTGGTAGCTTCTGGTTATGAATCGGGCTGCAAACTTCAAGGTAAGCAGTTCAAAACTACCAGCTGTTCTGTGGGAGAAAGATGAGGCTTTCTGCTCCTGTAAAGATTTACAGCCTCAGAAACCCTGTACAGTGTTGCTATCAGTCAGAACTGACTCCACAGCACATAACAACAACAACAAATCTTTACTAAAGCAGAAAGCCTCATATTTCTCCCATTGAACTGCTGGTAATTTCAAATTGCTGACCTTGACTGTAGTAATTAATATTGCATATGTTAATTATAAGGACCCCTGGTAGCTACCAGTCACTCCACCTGAGGAAGAGGAGACTTTCTGCTCCGGTTTAAAGATTTTTGACCTCGGAAACCCTGTAATGGGTTTCTATGAGTTGAAACCTACTCAGTGACACAAAACCACCACCATCAGGTCAATTATGGAGTCTTGGTGGCACAATGGCTAAGAGCTTCGCTACTAACCATTCAGTCATTCATCCATTCAAACTCATCATTCATTCCTCAGAAAAAAAGACCAGGTTTTCTTCTCCCATAAACATTATAAACTAGAGAAAACTATGGAACTGGGCTATACTGTTTAATAGACTCCCTGTGAATCAGAATGGACTCGGTGGCATACAACAACAATATGATTCTAATTGAAAACAGTTTGTCCATTAAAAAAAAATCTTAAAACATGATAAATATAATTGATAGCATCTTCCATTTATTTTGAAATAAAAATATTTTTGTTTATTGATTGTAATAGATTTTTTTTTTTTTCTGAGAGATGTTTTTTGACAGAATTCTTAAGGTTTTCCCTTAAATTATAGGATAAGCCACAAGGTTGGCAATTCAAAAGCAGCAGCCGCTCCTCAGGGGAAAGATGAGACTTTCTGCTCTTGTATAGAGTCACATCTTCAGAAATCCTATTCAGGGTTGCCATGAGTCAGAATGGACTCAATGGCAGTGGGAGTTGTTTTTTATTATTCTTTACTCCTTCTTTATAATCTTTATTAATTCTTCTTTATGATATTTTTTAAATGTTTGATGCTGTCTTTTTATATTTAGTACTCATTTCCAGGTTACATAAATTAAACTGTTGATGAAGCAGAAATTAGATTAGAATACTTGACAAAAGTCAGGAGAGTATGGGATAGAGCCTTAAACGGAAAAAGAGGAAGTAATTTAGGGGTTGTATAAATGGATTCTAATCTGTGACACAAGGAGCCCTGGTGGCACTGTAGGATAAGCATGGGACTGTGAACCACACGGTTAGTAGTTAGTAGTCACTGGAGAAGGATATTATGTTTGGTAAGGTGAAGGGTCAGATAAAAAGAGGAAGACCCCCAGCGAGATGGATTGGCCAAGTAGCAGCATTGATGGACTCAAGTGTGGCAACAGTAGTGAGGGTGGCCCAGGATCGGACAGTGTTTCGTTCTGGTGTGCATAAGGTCTCTATGAGTCAGTACTAGCTCGATGGCACCTAACAACAACAGTAAATGAAAAATAGTAGTCAGCATTTAATATAATTTAAGATCAGTTTGAGTCAACACTGTGCTGTAACCAGCACTGTAAGGGAATTGCTAATAAGACCATAGTCTCTTTGGTCGATGAGAAAGAGGTGGTTGTCTGCTGGTCAGACCATATGTGTAACAGCCCGTGCACTTCAGGCAGACACCTTGTAAAAGAGATGAAAACAGACCTAAATGTGCCCAAATGAGATCGAATTAACAAAGGCTCAGTTAGTATGTATGGGCTCAGGGAGGAGCAATATTATTTTTGACAACTAAGATACTTTTTGTATCTTTTGAAAATAAACATCAGTGGCTGTTTTATGTAGCCGTATCCTATGAAACACTATAATGGGTTAGACGAGCACACTTGTTTTGAGGTATGACCATCAGGGTTTAAATCTCAGCCTTCAATGTAATGACTGATTTTAGTGAGTTTTTAGCACTCAGTTTCTACAAATCCAAACTCAAACTTGCTCAAGACATACGTCTTAACACATCATGAGGAAAATTACATAATTCAGAAGTAAGAGGAAAATATTCCCAGTTTTAAAAACGTGATAGAGACAAAAAACAAACAAACTAGATTATCTTGTAAAAGGAATGACACTTCCCTGACAATTTTTTTTTGTTTTTTAATGGAGGGTGATCTGTTTTATTTAAGGTCAACTGATGTAAATGTTTGTTGTTGTTGTTTTATTAAATAAATGTTTTATTGTGAATTGTGTGATAGTCTACATGGGAGAACATTAGTCTTACATCCATTCTATCATACATCGTTTCATTGGCATAGTTACCATCCTGTCCATGCATCCTCACCCAACCAAAGGGTGTGCCCTGCAAGCCTGCCTCCCTCCCCCCATCCACATACACACACAGTCCTCAGCCCCTTTCCCTCTCTGGATCCCAAGTCCTCAGCCACTCCTTCTTTTCTCTGCCTCCATCTCAGGCCTCACTGCTTCTCTGGGTAGGATGCCGCTATCTGCTCTTCTCCATTGATGGTCCCAGGGCCCTCCACTCCTAGATTGAAAAGTTAACCACTCTCCTCCTTGCTACAAAATGTCTATTTTTAGATTTCCAACCCTCACAATCAGTCCTGATAACAATTATTCACTATTGCATCTCAAGAGACCCATCTGTATTTCATTTCATCAGTCCTTCCTGGAGAGGATGGATACTATTCACTGGAGACTCTACCTTCCTCCACGTCCTTTGTATCTAGGTTCTCTCTTGAAAGCTTGTAAGCCAGTCACTTCTTACCTTTGTATCTCTCCCCCCATTTTGGGTAGTCAATGTCCAAGTTGCGCATTCCTGTCTACTTTTTGTGTGGAGGGGATGGGAATAGTTCTTGCAGCAGGGATTTGTTTCCTCTTTTGAGCTACTGCATTTATAGGTGTAGGTCCTGTTTATTGAATTGTATCAGATGAAACTTTTTTCCTCTTCTTTCTTCTTCAGATTGAGCTCTGTTCATCTAGTCATTGAAGCCAGGTCAAGTGGGTATCATCTGCAAGTGTGGGTTTTCTTGCGTCTGTCCGCCCTCTTATCTGACAATTTTAATATGCAACATCAGAAACTACTAAAATTAGGGGAAAATCAATTAATTCTAAGAGAAATGTATAGTAAACATAGATTTTATAAATATAAAATATGTTATTCACAAGCTTATGGGTAAAGTTAGGCATTTAGACTGCATGCATTCAATGTTTTTATCCAAATGACACATCTATAGAAACTACTTGAGAAAATTCTCTAGTACAACAAAAAATAATTCAGATCAATAAACTCTTGACTGAGAAGATGAAGACGGTCAAGAATTGCTAACATTGTGTACATGGATTTAAATATTTTAAGTTTTAAGGATGTTTGTTAGCAATAGGATAATCAAATTCCATAGATAAAATTAATTCTGTTAAGGTATTAAAGCTACTAAATTATCTTTAGAACATCCTCTAAAAATGGCAAAAAAATATGTTTACATTTTTAATAAGCACAACTGGACTTAATCATACACATTACTGTGACACTAAATATGAGTAACAACAAATACAATATCATCATACTCCACTAAAAATAAGTATTTCACAGGACATTAAAGAGAAAACAACTTAAAACTTAAATACACACAATGTCAACTTAAAACTGAATATACACAATCCAAACATTACCATAATCTTTACTATTTGCATATTTAAAAAATATTTGTTGGCTATTTTCCGCCATTAATAAAATGAAATAACACTATTCCTTCCATCTGAATAGACTTGGCAAGAGAAAGCAGGGCTGATTTTTGCTGGGAATAGAAAAGATAAAAGACAAATGACAGAAACTGGGTGGTACAATTAGTGCCTTAATCCTTCAACCAAGATGCTCATTTAATGATGTCAAAGAAAAGAAATTAAATGGGCTTGTGCAGTTTTTGTATTGGAGAGTCTTCATATAAACATGTACATCATAGGATACAGAAGGAGAGTAAAGAGTTCGCTTGGTAATGGAGTTGTTAAAAGTAGAAAACCCACCAGTCACTCCATAGAAAAAAGTTGAGACAGTCTGCTTTCCTACAGAGTTATAGCTTTAGAAACCCTATGGAGTAGTTCTACTCTGTCCTCTAGAGTAGCTGTAATTGAAATTGACTTGACAGGAGCAGTAGGTTTGGATTTGGGTTTATGATCCAGAAAACATAATGTAATTCTTATTAGTAGTACTTCACTGGTAACAAGGGAAAATGTATACTCTACCAGAAAAATCTCTTCAGATCACTTGACTGCAGCTTCAGTGAATGTTGATAGTTGATGCAAGAAGAATGAAGTCCTTGACAACTTCAATCTTTTCTCCGTTGATAAGAATGTTTATTGGTCCAGTGGTGAGGATTTTTGTTTTCTTGACATTGAGATGTAATCCATACTGAAGGCTGTGTTCCTTGATCTTTATCAGTAA
>NW_006408527.1:29542158-29548379 GCF_000296735.1 Chrysochloris asiatica | reverse complement strand
TGGCCCAGGATCGGACATTGTTTCGTTCTGCTGTGCATGGGATTGCTATGAGTCGGTTCTGACTCGATGGCACCTGACAACAACAACAACCAGAAAAATGTTTGAATATAATCTATACTAATATTTATTAAGATAAAATATTTATACAGTTTTGTATTTTCTTATGCGACAGGGAGAAGGAGGGAGAAATGTATAGAGTTCCCTGTGCCTCTTTTTGAAAATGTCTCTGCAACACTTTTAGCACTGGTTCCCTGAGCCCATCTGGCTGTAGCCACTCTCTCTAAACTCTCCCAGGGCAGGGTGGCCGCAGAGGGAGTCCTATCTCCAGATTCCTAACTCACAGTATTTTCCTTAATATTGTGATATTTTCACTTGCAAGTGTGGGAAACTAACATCCTGGACCTGTGGTAGATCCAGAGCTCTGGAGTTGTTCTGTGAGCGCTTCCTCCGTGAGTTCCCAGTCCTACCACAGGGACTTCCATACAGGGCTTTCTCTAGTGCCACCCAAACAGGAAGTCTTGCTGCTTCTTTAGCAGAGAAATTCTGTACTTCAAGACAGATCTTGATATGTTCTTTTTGATGATGAATCTGACAACAATCTTTTTAAGTCATATTATCTTTTGAATATAAACAATTTATTTTTGCTCAAGTATAATATTAAATTTTGTAGACATCACCTATTCTGGAATAAAGTGATATAATGATAGTTGAGATCCTTGCCAAATATAGAATGCCATGAAGTATGGGATGGCTGTATAGAAATAGAAGGATCAGGAATCCAAGGAGCACAGATACATCTGAGATCAAATATAATGGACAGATATGTGAGTCATAAAGCGGGAAGGAGATGAGCCTTAGTTCATTTTTATGATACCTTTGTATGGTGCTGAGGATATAGACGCTACTATTTCATTTCCATGAATTACATCCTATTTCTTTTTAGAAGTCATATGTAATCCTCCTGTTATTGAAAATGGTTTCTTCAAACCTGCAAGGATTACACACAGAAGGGAAGATCAAATCACCTACATGTGTAAAGATGGCTTTTATCCTACAACCAGGGGAAATACAGCACTGTGCACTAGCAATGGCTGGGTACCTACACCAAGATGCAGTTGTAAGTTCCAATTATGTCTTGATCTGTTTTTTAAAATTCTGAAAGGACTTTCTACTAAAAATGAAAATTCATAGAAATAATATGAGTATTTCTCTAACTGTGTGTGTAAAATAGAGTCCTTTAGAGTTACTTGCTTATCAAAGTAGTCATTTCTACGTATAATCAAAAACATATTTTTGTATGTTAAATTCTCTTAATTGTTTAGCTGCTTAATAGAGACATGTATCTCTAAGTATTAGAATTCTCCCAATATCTGAATTAAAACACTGAGGAATAAAAGTACCAACAAACTCCTAGTATATCAGTTATTCTATTGCCGTGCAAAAAATTTACCTAAAAATGTATTGGCTTAAAACGATAAAACTATATTATCTCACAATTTCTACAGGTCAAGAAATTGAGAGTGGCTTGGCTGACTTTTGCTAAGCCAGACTCTTGTCTTTTGGTTACAGTATATCTGATGGCTTGACTGAACTGGAAGATTTATTTCTGAAATGGCTTTTGGGAGGAGGCATCACTTTCTTGCCACATGGGTCTCTCATAGAGGGAGAGTTACATTTCCTCACAGCCAATGATCTGAGAAGGAGAGGAAGAAGCGGTGTTGGCTCCTATGACACATTGTCACTTCAGCTATCTATTCTTTAGAAGTGAGTCACTAAGTCCAGCTCACACTCAAGTGGAGGAAATTGTTGTTATTGGTAGGTGCCTTTGAGTTGGTTAGGACTCATATCGACCCAATGCACACAGATGAAACACTACCCAGTCTTGCCTCATCCTCATAATTGTTCTGTTTGACCCATTATTTTTGCCACTGGGTCAATCCACCTCCTTGGTGGTCTTCTTCATTTTCACGAACACTTCAGTTCACCAAACATAATGTCCCTTTCCAAGGACTGGTCCTTCCTAAAAATATGCCTGAAGTATGAAAGACAAAGTCTTACCATCTGGCTTCCAAGGAGCAATTTAGCCATATTTCTTCCAGAACAGGTTTATTTGTTCTCCTGGCAATCCATGATATTTTCAGTCCATGATATTCTTTCCAAAAACCATAATTCGAGTACATCAATTCTTTTATGGTCTTTCTTACTCCTTGTCCAGTCTTTACCACATATATATAGCAACTAAAAATACCATGACTTGGATCAGGTGCACCTCAGTCTAATAGCAAACTTCTTTGCTGTTTAACACTTTAAAGAGGTTTTTTGCAGCAGATTTGCCAAATGCAATATATCATCCAATTTTTTTTTTTTTTAACTGTTGTTTCCATGAGCATTGATTGAGGAACCAAGTAAAATGAACTATTTCATGATTTCAATATTTTCTCCATTGATCATGATGTTATTCATTGCTCCAGTTGTGAATATTTTCATTTTCTCTACATTGAGGTGCACCCTATACTGAAGGCTATAGTTTTTGATCTTCAAGTTCTCTTCACTTCCAGCAAGCAATGTTGTGTCATCTGCATATCACAGCTTGTAATGGGTCTTCCTCTGGTCCTGTTGCCATGTTAGTCACATAATCCAACTTCTTTTATTATTTGTTCAGCATATAGATTGAATAAGTATGGTGAATGCATACAACTTTTGGCACACACCTTTCCTGATTTTAAACCATTCACTATCCCTTGTTCTGTTCTAATGATTGCTTATTAGTCTATGTATAGGGTACTAATGAGCACAATTATGTGTTCTGAAATACCCATTCTTTGAAATGCTAGCCTTAGTTTGTTATGATCCACACAGTCAAAAGCCTTTGCATAGTCAATAAAGCACAAGTAAACATCTTTCTGGTATTCTCTACTTTTAACCAAGATCCACGTGATGTCAACAAGTGCACTTCCTCTTCCAATCTTGGCTTGAATTTCTGGCAGTTCCCTGTCAGTGCACTACTGTAACCATTTTAAAATTATCTTCATCAAAATTTTACTTTCATGTGATATTAATGATGGTGGTAGGGGTGTGCCATGGAGTCAGTTCCTACTCATAGCCACCCTATATGGGGTTTCCAAGGCTGTAAATCCTTATGGTAGCAGAAAGCCTCATCTTTTTCCTGTGGAATAGCTGGCAGTTTAGAACTGCTTGCCTTGAGGTTAGCAGCCTGACTCATAACCCCTAGTGCTACCAGAACTAGGGTTAAATCCCCTATGCTACCAGAACTAGGGTTAGATTATTTCTTCATTCTGTTGGGCTACCTTTCTTTGGAAGGGGTACAAATATGAATCTCTATGAGACTGCTTACCAAATGACTGTCTTCTAAATTCTTAGCATAGAAGAGTGAGCTGCCTCAGTTTCTTGATACATTTCAATTTGTATTCTGTCAAATATTGGAGCTTATTTTCCATTATTTTCTTCAGTTCAGCTGGGACTTCTTTCAATGCCATCATCGATTCTTGATCCTATGTTACCTCTTGAAATGGTTGAACATGGATCATTTCTTTTGGGTACAGTGAATTCCCTTCATCTTCTTTTGATGCTCCGTGCCTATTCCAGTATCTGCTCATAGTATCCTTCAGCATTTCAACTTGAAACTTGAATTTTTCTTCAGTTTTTTTGGTGTTAGAAATGCTGGGCATGTTCTTCCCCTTTGGTTTTCTGACTACAGGTTTTGCACAGTCCATTATAAATATATCTGAGGCATATCTTTCAGCATGACAGTACATACAAGCCACCACAGTACAGTAAACTGACAGATCAGGATAATTAGCTTCTCCTCTTTGGAGGAAGGAGTGTTGCAAATGTTGTGGAATTAAAACAACAAAAATCATCACATATAGCAGACTGCCCTTCAACATTATGTTTTTATATTTGTGGCACTTCCTTTCCCATTTTCCAAGTTTTTAT
Source organism: Chrysochloris asiatica (assembly GCF_000296735.1). Lineage (NCBI taxonomy): Eukaryota > Metazoa > Chordata > Mammalia > Afrosoricida > Chrysochloridae > Chrysochloris > Chrysochloris asiatica. Next base: position 29,544,422 of record NW_006408527.1, on the reverse strand, counting down.
TCCTCAACTATCATCACTTGTATTTCTTTGAAAGTATCTCTAAGTACACTGTAAAGATGGTCCACAATTATATAACATATTTCATTTAAAAACTAACAAACAGTAATTATACAAATGATAGACCCATTACTTCAATGTTAATACATAATTCCAAACCAAATTATCAAAAGTATAAGTCCGTAAAAGAGAAAAATATTATTACTGTGAGACAGATTTCAATATGAATAAAAATTATAAGGAAAATACTGCATAATTTTTAGGGTTAATTTATGAAAATGATAGAACAGCTCAACTGTATATCAATCAACTGAGGCCAGATTCTATCTGGATTTTAATAAGAGTCCTTCTGGAATTCTGTGGACAAGATGGAGACACTGGCAAGTTTATCACCTACTTTGTTATTCCTTTAAATAATATCGTTTGCAGATCAGATGCAGGACTCTGTTCTTATCCTTGCTCCATTACTGATTTGTGTCATTAAATAGTCTAGCACGTTAGGAGAAACATAATACAAATTCACAATTGGAATGACACTGGGGATGATGAGAGTAAATCTGAATTTGGACAAATTCTCCATCCAAAAAGAATGCTATAAGCAAAGTTGAATCTAAGAATATGAAACTTAACAGTGATAACTCTAAACTCTCAGGTTTAGGTAAAATGAAGAACTGTACCACTCCAGGATTATTAGGAACAGCTATAAAATTAGTATTTTCATCAATTTTAGCATCATTTTGAATCAACACTGCTTTGTAATCAACACTGTATGGACCTAGCTGCTAAAGAAACCAGTCTTTTGGTAGATGGGAAAGAGGTGGAAGGAATCTGTTCTTAGTCCTATTGATCTCAATGCTGTACTGATCATATGTAGAATATTACATTCAGGGACACACATTATAAAGGAGATAGAAACATACCCAAATATGGCAAATTAAGAAAGAGTCATGTAGGGGCTCAAGTCTGTGTAATCATGATATTACTTTCAATTATGCATACTTTTGGAAAGAAACTTCAGTGGGTGATTTTATTTATTCATGAATTACTATAATGAGGAGGACAAGTATACTTGTTTTGAGGTCTGATCACCAGTTTATATCTGAGCTCTCAAATTTAATGGACAATTTCATTGAGATTTCAGCACTCAGTTTTCACAAATTTGAAAATTGAAGACAGAAATGATACATGTCTCAACATATAATGATAAATATTGGGAAATTAAGGGATAATATGGGAAAAATTCAAATCTCTAAAAAAGTTGTGAAGAATAGAAAAACTTGATTTTTTTTTTTTTTAAATAATAGAATGAGACTTTGAATACTTGACTCTTCAATCTATGAAACTACAAAAATTGTTTGTGTGGAGAAAATCTGTTCATTCTAAAAAAATTGGACTGTAAGCCCTGATTTTATAACTAAACATGTTGTCTTTCCTAAAATTTTTGTTAAAGAAAGACATTTAGGATTTGCAAGTATTGTAAGTTTTTATCCATGCAGCAAATCTGTAGAAACTATTCAAGTAAATCCTCTAACCAAATGAAAAAGAGGCTAGGTGAAAAATGAAATGTTTACCACTAGTTGAGCATTGAATGTGCATATAAGTTTTTTAACTACATATATTTTCATGGAATACATTAACTTTAGTCTTATGTTAAAATTGCTAAAATAACCTTACAATATCCTATAAATATGACAATTTTTTTTGAAAAATATAAGGTTTAAACTTTTAATAAGGAAAGTAGCACTTAATCATATAAATCCAAATTATTTCTAATGATAAGAATAACTTAATAAAATATCATTGCATTGTATCTAATTTTAAAACAAGCACTTTATAGGACGTTAAAGAAATACTCCATTCTCAAATTTAAGTTAGAAATAAAACTTTTTCTTTGTCATAATCCTAATTATTTGGATATTAAGAAATATCTTTAGTCTAAATGTTCTCATTAAGTAAATGAAAACTATAACCCTTCCACCTGAGTAAATTTGGAACGAAAAGGTAGTGCTCTGATTTTGTAGGGAATGTAAAGAAAAAACAAAGATAGAGAAGTAGAGTGGTCAAATTAGTCCCTTAGTCATTCAACCAGAATGCTCATTTAATCAGTCAGGGCTAATGAGATGTGTACTCCAGGAAATAACAATGTGTCTTTGTGATTTTCTTCATGGAGAGTCTATGTATACATTTATGCATTATATGATCTAGAAAATGTATCTCATCCTCGTAATAAAGAACTACTCAGTACTTCAGTGATCTGACTCCTTTAC
>NW_006408527.1:29512587-29538876 GCF_000296735.1 Chrysochloris asiatica | reverse complement strand
AGAGATGAGTGAGTGCCTCCTGTGCTGCCTCACTTTCTTGAAAGATTTCAATTTTTATTCCATCAATTCCTGGTGCCTTGTTCTTTGCCAATGTCTTATCTATTATGAATTATGTCTCTTATTTAACATATATTATTTATGTAAGCTTAATTTTTGTGTGTGTGTGTGTGTGTGTGATTTGACCATCTATCTTGCTTAATAATTTGAAATGATCTCTGATGAATTTTGAACTTTTTGGTGCTACTTTTGTTTGCTTATTTTCCAAAATTTTTTGTCATTCTTAGTTGTGATTTCTGTTATTTGGCTTGAAAACTCTTAGGAATGTATTGATTTTCTCACATTTTCCAATTTCTTTTCACATCACCTGCTGTATAGTGTGTAGGCAATGTCTTTTGATAAATACATACACTTTGATAACCATAAAGCCAGTCAAGTTAGAGATGATTTTAATTTCAGAAGAAAGTAATCCTGTCTCTATGCCCCACCTAATCTTTCCCTGAACCACTGTTGTAAGTGTTGCAATGATTTAGGCTCCCAGTGGGCTTCATTCTATCTTTTTAAACGCGTTATTGTGATTTGAGTGAGTTTGCAAAGAAAATTGGTTTCCCAATGAAAATTTAGTCACATTTTGTTTCATGACATTGATTGCAATCACCACAATGTAATAGCACATTCCCACTTCCTTTCTGTTTACCATTTTCCTTCTTCCTTCTTTCTTTTTCCTTCCTGCCTTTTGAACTTTATACCTGGACAAATGCTGTCCTTTTGATCTCAAATTGTTGATTATTATGAGTGCATTCACCTAATTGTTATGGTTCAACTTGCAGGCCTATTATTTCTGTGAAAGTTGAGCCATGATTGTGAATTCAGTTCTAAGGCCCTAGTCTCAGGGGAGTTCCACCAATTTCTGCCAGACCAGTAAGCTTTGTCTATTTTTATGATTTTCACATTTTTCTCATTATCTATCTAGAATCCTCTATTGTGATCCCTTTCTTTACAGATAGCAGCACTATTAGGCACCATCAATTTCTTCTGGTCTTATGGAGGTTGAGGTCGACTTGGTCTTTTGGGCTTTTGAACTAATTGTCTCTTGTCATCTTTGATTTTGTATGCTCTTATTTGCTCTGGACAGGGAGAGACCAATAGTTGCACCCTAACCACTTACAAGATTTTAAGATCACCAAGTAGGAGTAGAACATTGCTTTTATAGACTGTGTTATATCAATTGATGATGTCCCCCACAACTGTGGTCCTAAGCCTCCAGGTCTAATAACTCACTCCCTCACAGATGCTTGCTTATGATTAAAAAATTTACATATCTTTGCTGTATCATATGCAAGGATACATTCACAAGGATGTATATAAATACACATGTGGGATTATCATCTGCCATACTCGTATATGGTTGTGAGTTAGTCTGTGTCACTTACTCATATTTGCTCATCTTTACCACCTGCCACAGTATCTGCTTAAAGATTGTTGTTGCTGTTGTTAGGTGCCATCCAGTCAGTTCTGACTCAGAGAATCCATAAGATAATAGAAGGAAATACTGTCTGGTCCTGTATCGTCCTCCCAATTGTTGTCAAATTTGAGACCATTATTGTAGTCACTGTGAATTTTGATTACCTTTCAACCTGAAGGATTTATCTTGTATCACTATATATTGAAAAGGTCAGTGGTTCAAACTTACCAGCTGTTCCCCAGAAACCATATACAGGGTTGCTATGAGTCAGAACCAACTCAATAACACTCAACAACAACAGAAATTATGAACTAAGTGATTTTCCCTCTTCTTCACTCCCATTTCTGGTAACCATCAAATAACATGTGTGTATCTGTGCACATAAATAATTTTTTCATTTGTGATAGCTGTTGTTGTTAGGTGTCATCAAGTCAGTACCAACTCATCTGAGCCAACATCACAATTGTTACCAAGCTTGAGCCCATTGATCCTGCCACTTTGCCAATTCATCTCACTGGCGGTCTTCCTCTTTTTCTCTGACCCTCTACCTTACCAAATATGATATCCGTTTGCAGTGACTGGTCCCTCCTGACAATATGTCCGAAGTATGAGAAATGAACTTTGGCCATCTTGGCCTCCAAGGAGCACTCTGGCTTCACTTCTTCCAACACAGATCTGTTGGTTCTTTTGGCAGCCCATGGCACTTTCAATATTCTCCTCCAACACCATAACTCAAAAGCATCAATTCTTCTATGGTCTTCCTTATTCACTGTCTAGCTTTTGCATGCATATGAGGTTGTTGAAAATACCGTGGCTTGAGTCAGGTGTGCCTTAGTTCTCAAGCTGATATCTTTGCTCTTCAACACTTTAAAAATGTCTTGTGCAGCAGTTTTGCATAATGCAATATGTCGTTTGATACCAGAATGGAGATGGGTAAATAGTGGGGGGGGGGGGGCAAAGAACAGATACCCCCCCCCTCAAAAAGAAGATCAGAACAAAGCATAACCAACAAAGTGTAGTATCCACCTTTGCTCTGCTTTCCCGCTTGGTCTTGCCATTTGGTTTCACCCAAGTTGTCGGCTTGGGGCTGCTGTGCTGGGAAGATTCAAAAGTACACGATTTCTTTATTTTTCTACAAGTTCCAGTAGCTATAAGCCTTCAAACCTATTCCTATCTCTGTGGTTTTGAGTTTTTGAGCTCTGCCCTGGATCTGCTTTGCCTGGTATTATGTGGTATCGCTGAGGGCAAACTTCACTGCACCTCCACCCTAGCCACCATCAAGCACCATCTCTCCCCTGTTCTCCTTTACAATTTTGAATTTTGTTCCACATTTTCTCCCACTCTATCCAGGACCTTGTAATGCAGGAGTGGGGAATCTTTAGTCTGCTAAAATTTATAACATCATTTGTGAGCCATACAAAATTATCAGCTTAAAATATAGCCCGCTATATTTGGTCAAACATTTAGTCAACTCATACCTAATGTGATGGCTATGGAGCTTTGGTAGTGTAGTAGTTATGAGTCGGGCTGCTAACTTCAACGTTAGCAGTTTAAAACTACCAGCCATTCTGAGGGACTAAAATGAGGCTTTTTGTTCCCATAAAGATTTACAGCCTCGGAAACCCTATGCAAGGTTGCTATGAATGAGAACCTACTCCATGAAACACTACCACCACTACCACCAATGTGATATCTGGAACTGCAGTTTCCTTGAAGGTGTCAGACAAAATGATTTTGAGGTTTTATATAGACCGTGGGTCAGACATGCACCACCCCTTTTCTAATATGATCCCTTTCAGAATAGTAGCTAGTGGTAGCTGAGAATCACCAGGTTCTTCTAGTCTCAGAGGCATGGAGACTGGTGTTCTTGTATCTCATTAGTCCGTTGTACTAACTGATTCCAAGTATCTTCAGTTTTCATCACTCTTCTTTCTTCTGCATTCTTCTTTCCTTGTTGTACCTTGGATAGTCACTCCTGAGCTTTTAAGATTCCAATCACTACTCACTGAAGTAGGATGTAGAACACTGTCTTTATGGACAATGTTATGCCAGTTGACCGTGGTGTCCCCTGAAACTGTGATCCTGAGTCCCCAGGCCCACCAACTCATTCACCCAAGGTGTTTGGTAATGTGTAGGAAGTTTTAATAATTTTGACCCTGGCTTGCTTCACCACATTCATAGATATTTTTGCAGGAAAGGTAAAAGCTCATGTACAAATACCCTCTGTCAACCCTTTATATATTTGTGGATATTCTCCAACACGCTTTCAGTCTGTGTTTGTACCCATAGATCACTGTTGTTTTAGGATTGTGCATATAACAGTATTTACCTCTATTCCATTAACTCTTGCAATACTCTTATCTTTTACCGGTCTTCATCATTCTTCTGCCAACTTCCCTCTTGCATATTGTATTTGCTGTCACTCGAGTTAACACGTATGCTCTCTAGTCAGTGAATTATTCTCCCATCCTTCCCACACCTTGAGACCATTTAAGAATGTGTCTTTTAGTGTGAAAAACCGTTCCTTGACTTTTTATAGTAGTGCTTCCTTTAATATCTGCCCTTTTGTGATTGAGTAACTTCACTCAGCATTATTTCCTCCAGGTTCATCCACATTATGAAGTGTTTGCAAATACATCATTATTGTTCAACATTGTGTAGAATTTCACTGTGTGTATGTATCAAAGTTTGCTCATTCATTCTTCTGTTGAGGGGCATTTAGGCTGTTTCCATCCACTGGCTATTGTGAAGAGTGCTTCAGTGAATATGGGTGTTCACATATCTATTTATGTCATGGCTATTATTTCTTGTGGATACATACCGATTAGAAGAATTGCTGTGTCATATACTATTTCTATTTCCAACTTTTTAAGATTGTGCCCTTCGATTATCCACAGTGGTTGCACCATTTTACAGTTCCACCCGCAAATTATGAGGGTTGTAGTCCTCCATAATCTCTACAACATTTGTTTTTTTTTTTTTTTAACTTTGCTATTAATGCTGGCCTGAGATGAAATCTCATTGTTGTTAGAATGTGCATCTCTCTAATGGACAATGATCACAGCCGTTTCTAACTATGTTACTTGCCCACCTGAATATCTTGTTTGGTGACATGTCTGTGCATGTCCTTCCCACATTGTTTAATTGAATTGCTTATATTTTCCTTGATGAGGTGGTAAAATGTTCTACAAATTTTAGATATTACTGCCCTATCTGATATTCCATTTCCAAAGTTTTGCTTAGTCTGTGTGTTCTCTTTTTAGCATTTTGGTGAAATATTTTGATGCACAATAATTCTGATCTTTACGTGTTCTCAGTCATCTGTTTTGTCTTCTGCTGTTCATGTGTCTTCAGGCATATTTGATAGTGTGTCACTATCATATCATCTTGTCTCCTCCTCTGGGCTTCGTTTTAAGTCATGTTTATCCTACTTCAGTTAGGAAATTCTTATTCAAGTGTAATCAATGACCAGTTATAATTAATTATACTACTGGGTGCATTTTTTAAAGGTATTTATTGTGGCTTGGATGAAAGTTTACAGGGCAGATCATCAGTTTTACATTTACTAAATCATACACCTGGTTTCATTACAATGATTATATTCCCTTCCATATACCATCAGTTAACAGTATTTCTCTCTATTCATTTTAGCTATTTAAAAAAACAAAAACAAGCAAACCTCTCAGGCATATATTATACCTCTAAAGGCCACATTCTGCAAGTCTGCCTCCTGGCCACCAGCTCTTAATCCCTCACTTCCCATGAATCTAGAGTCCTCAGCCGCTCCCCCTATCGATGACCCCATCTCTGACATCGCTGCTTCTCTGTATAAGGTGCCACATTTTGCTTGTGCTCTTCTCCTTTGATGGTACTAGGGTCCTCTGTTTCTGGATTGTAAGACTAACCAATCCCCTGTTTTTGTTACAAAACTTCTACCTTTACCATTCTGACAGTTGCAATTAGTCATGATAACAATTATTCACTATTGAATCATATGAATCTTATCTCCATCTCCTTTCACCACACCCATCTAGACAAGATGAAACTATTCAGTGGGGACTCTTTCTCCCCCCAACACACACTTTTAAATTAAACTAGTTGAGTTCTGATTATCAAGCCATCAAGGCTAGGACAAAACTTATACTGAATACAAGTTTGGGTGTTCTTGTGCATCTTCCCTCACTTCATATCAGCTGGATATTTCACTCTAAACTCAGGCCCTCTGTGGGTATGTCTTTGTCCATGGGCACAAGGGTCTCCAGGTCTCACCACACTTTGGACCAATCAGCCCTTCCTCTTCTCTCTCTCATCTACAGGTCCACAGGTAGAATATCTTATTTCCTAAAAATTTGTACACAGATAGTAGTGATAACACACAGTTATGTAAAAAGGCAGTAATGTAGTAGTCAGGTAATGCAAAGGCTCCACACAGTAAGAACTACATTAGGAATCATAGGGACCATCATTCGGGCCTGCCAGCAGCTCCATGAGAGCAAGATGAGGCTTTCTGCTTCTGCAAAGATTTAACACCTTGGAAACATTACACAGGGTTGCTCTGAGTCAGAGCTGACTCAAAGGCACTTAACAACAACAAAGTAGTACTTGTGGAATTTTGTCCTTGTTAGGTGTAATTGAGTTGGGACCGACTCACAGCGACCCAAGCACAACAGAACGAAACACTGTCCCATTCTGTGCCAACCTCACAATCGTTATGTTTTGGTCCATTGCTGTCCACTGAGCCAATGTATCTCATTGGGGATCTTCCTCTATTTCTCTGATCCTCCACTTTACCAAACATGATATCCTTCTTCATGAACTGGCCCCTCCTGATAATATATCCAATGTATGAGAGACGAAGTTTGACCATCCTGGCCTCCAAGGAGCACTCTGACTGCACTTCTTCCAACACAGATCTGTTGGTTCTTTTGGCAGCCCATAGCACTTTCAGTATTCTCCTACAACACCATAGTTCAAATGCATCAATTCTTCTATGGTCTTCTTTATTCACTGTCCAGCTTTCAAAGGCAAATACCATGGTTTGCGTCAGGGGCACTTTAGTCCTCAGACTGACATAGCTATTCGTGATTCAGTCATTGCTCTTGATTGCATTAGGCAACTACATCAAATGATGTATTTGATTTCTTGACTGCAGCTTCCATGAGTGTTGATGGCTGATACAAGCTAAATGACAATTTCAAACTTTTCTCCATTTATATGGTTGTTGTTCATTGGCCCAGAGATGAGGAATCTTTTTATATATATATATAGTGAGGTTCAACCCATGTGGAATGAAAATCTTTGATGTTCATCAGTATTTTAAGTCCTCTTCACTTTTAGCAAGTAAGGTTGTTATCATTTGCATATTGAAGGTTGTTACTGATGCCATGTTTTTTCCTCATATATGGATTAAACAAGATTGTGAAAAAATACAACCCTGACACACACCTTTCTTAACTTTAGCTGTTTGGTATTCCCTTGTTCTTTTTGAATTACATCCTGTAATTCTATGTACAAGTTGCTAATGAGCACAAGTAAGTGTTCCAGAATACTCATTCTCCACAATGTTGTCCATAGCTGGTCATGATCAATAAAATCAAAAGCCTTTGTGTAGTCAATATAGCACAAGTAAACATCTTGCTTTCAGCCAAGATCCATCTGATGTCAACAATGATATCCCTTATTTTACGTCCTCTTCTGAATCCGGCTTGAACTCTTAAAAGATCTCTGTCAATGTTTGATTATAGTCATTTTTATATTATCTTCAGCAAAATTTTACTTGCATGTGGTAAAAATGATATTGTCTGATGACTTCCACATTCTGTTGGGTTGCCTCTCTTTGGAATGGACAAAAATACAAAATGGACAAAAATACAGTCGGTTGGCCAGGTAGTTGTCTTCCAAATTTCTTAGTATAGATGAGTGAGTGCCTCCAGTGCCTTACTGGTTTGTTGAAAGATTTCAATTTATATTCCATCAATTACTAGTGACTTGTTATTTGCCAATGCCTTCAAAGAACCTTGGATTTCTTTTTTCAGTATCATTGGTTCTTGATCATACACTACGCTTTGAAATAGTTGAGCACTGACCATTTCTTTTCGGTAGAGTGACTCTATGTATTCCTTCCATCTTCTTTTGATGCTTTCTGCATCATGCAATATTTTTCCCATAGAGTACTTAAATACCAAAGTTGAATTTGAATTTTATCTTCAGTTCTCTCAGCTTGAGAAATGCTGAGTGTGTTCTTCCCTTGTCATTTTAAAACTTCAGGTCTCTGCACATTTTGTTATTGCATTTAAGCTAATTTGTGATGTTTTCTAATCAGCTCTTTAACCTCCTCATTTCTTCCCTTTGCTTTAGCATCTCTATGCTGGAAAAGGAGTTTCAGAATCTCATACCCAGCACCATCCTCACAATTGTTACATATAAGCCCATTGCTGCTGCCACTGTTTCAATTCACCATCTTGGGGGTCTTCCTCTTTATCACTGACTCTCCACTTATCAAACGTGATGTCCTTCTCTAGGGACTGGTCCTTCCTAATAACACATCTGAACTATGAGAGACAAAGTCTTGCCACCCTGGCCTCAAAGGAGCATTCTGTACTTTTTCCAAGAAAGACTTGTTTGTTCTGGTAGTGCATGTTACTTTTTAGTAGTCTTCTAAAATGTTATAATTCAAATGCATTAATTCTTATATGTTCTTCCTTTGTTGTTTTTGCTAAGTGCTGTTGAGTTGGTTCCAACTCATAGTGACCCTATAAAGGGATTCCAAGAAGGACCGATCTAGCAGTTCAAATCAACCTTGTTGTCCAGTGCATTATCCTGTAGCACCATACCAGTACACTATGGCTTGGGTGAGGCACAACTTTGTCATCAGAGTGATGTTTTTGCTCTTGAACACTTTAAAGAGGTTTTGTGCAACAGATTTGCTGGATGTAATATGTGGTTAGAATTCTTTACTCCCTTGAGTGTTGATTGTGGATCCAAGCAAAATGAAATCTCAGACAACTTCAATCTTTTCTCTATTTATCATGATGTTATTTATTAATCCAATTGTGAGGATTTTTTTTCTTTACATTTTGGTTCAATCCATCTGAAAGCTGTAGTCTTTGATCTTCATAAATAAGTATTTTAAGTTCTCTTTGTTTCCAGAAAGCAAGGTTGTATCATCTGCATATTGCAGGTTGTTAATGAGTCTTTCTTGAATATTGATGCCATATTCTTGTTCACATAATACAGTTTCTTGAATTATTGGATCAGTATACAGATTTAATAAGTATGGTCAAAGGATACAACCCTGGTGAACACCTTTCCTGATTTTAACCCATTCATTATCCCTTTGTCTTCTTGATGCAGCTGCCTCTTAGTCTAGCTGCTGGTTCCTCATCAGCACAATTAGATCTTCTGGAAAACTCATTCTTTATAATGTTATCCATAGTTTGTCATGGTGCATATAGTCAAAAGCCTTTGAATAGTCACTAAATCACAAGTCAACATCTTTCTGATATTCTTTGCTTTCAACCAAAATCCTTCTGATGTCAGGAATGATATCTCTAGTTCCAAAGTCTCTTTGGAATATGACTTGAATTCTGACAGTTCACTGTTAATGCACTCTGTAACCCTTTTTGAATTATCTTAAGCAAAATTTTATTTACATGTGACATTGATGGTAATGTTGGCTGATTTCTGTACTTTGTGGGTCACCTCTTTTGGGAATGGTCACAAATATGGTTCTCTTCCAGCTGACCAAGTGGCTGTCTTCCAAATTGTTTTACATAGACACGTGAGCATCTCCAGTGCTGCACCATTTTTTTTTTTTTTTAACATTTTAATTTGTATTCCATCCGTTCCTGAAGTCTTGTTATACACCAATGCTGTCAGTGCTGCTTGGATTTCTTCCTTTAGTTACATTGGATCTTGATCATATGCTATCTCTTGAAATGGTTGAACATTGATCATTTCTTTTTGATACAGTGTTTCTTCCATCTTTTTGTATGCTTGCTACATCATTCAATTTTTTGGCCATAGAATCTTTCATAATTGCCTATCGAGGCATAAATTTTTTCTTCAATCCTTCATAAACAACATATGGTAGTGGTGGTGGTTATGTGCTGTGGATTTGGTTCTGATTCATAGTGACCCTGTATAGGTTTTCCAAGACTGTAAATTTTAGAAGTCTCATCTTTCTCTGATGGAAGAATTGGCAATTTTGAACTGCTTACCTTGAGGCTAGTAGCCCACCTATGTTATCAGTTGGATCTTATTCTTTTTCACCCAAGTATTCACACTGTTTAAATTAGTATATTTGGTCCATTTATATTTAAATAGTATTGATAAGTTAAGATATATTTTGGCATTTTGTTAATTATTTTGTTTGTTTTCTGTTTCTTCTTCCTATTTCCATTGTCTTGCTTATCTTGTAGGTTTCTAGAATTTTTTAAAGAATTTCATTTTGATTTCTCTGCATTGCCCTTTAGTTTACCTGTTTGTGTAACAGTTGTATCCAGTGGTTGTGCTTGAAATAAAATATAAACATACAACCATACTTATGATTTCTATTGCCGTTATGATACTTCAACTAAAGAGTGTAAATTTCACTTTCATTTTACCCAACTAGTAAATTGACTCTCATCACATTTTAAATAGAAATGATTTAAGTAATTTCTGTACATACGCTGAGCATCGTATTTGATGATAAAATTTTGTTTAACAACTTCATGAGGACAATGACAACAATAACAACTTCATGAGGACCACAAATCTCAATGTTAGATTTATGCTTTGTGTGTATTTGTCTTGATTTAATCTATATATTGATCTAATTTCTCAATAAATCAAATAATGATATTTTTTAGATTCTGAAGAAAAATGTGGGGCTCCTCCACCTATTGAAAATGGAGACATCACTTCGTTCCCATTACATGAATATGCTCCAGGATCATCAGTTCAGTACCAATGCCAGTCCTTTTATACGCTTCAGGGTACCAACCGTGTAACATGCTTGAATGGACAGTGGTCAGAACCACCAAAATGTTTAAGTAAGTACTTCAATATTTGCTTTAATCCTGGAAAAATCAGAGTAATGAACATTATATAGTGCTGTTTATAATGTGTTATTTAGAAATAGCAAAACATCGTTGTGTTGACCACCCAAACTCCACATATGAATAAACCAAAACATTTGACTACTGAGTAAATTCTTGTTCAGTGCAACTCCATTCATTTCAGAGTAGAACTGCTCCATAGTGTTTTCCATTATTAATATGTGAGGATGTGAAGTTTCACAGGAAGTATGCTTTTTATTGAAATGCTATATATGAGCATTTCTTTAATACAAAACTTTTTAATACAATAATTCATGTTATGTTTCTCTGATAATAAGGTTAGTTATCACTCATTGTGCATAATATGCCATTTTTGCATTATTTGTCAATTTAAGGTCACTGGGCAGGCAAATGACTGGCATTCATCTACTAATTTGAGGGCTGGTTGTTTGAACCCACCAATGAATGCTGGGGAAAAAAGCCCTGGTGATCTGTTTCCAGAACTATTTTAGACAAGATCCCTATAAAGCAGTTCTACTGTGTACCACAGGATTCTAATGAGTGATCCAAAATTGATCTGACGGCAATCAGTTAGTTTAGTTAGGTTTACTATTTTAACAATAAATATGTTGTTAAATGAGGTCAAGTTGGTTCCGACGTATAGCGACTCTGTAGAGGGCTTCTAAGGAGCAATTGATAGGCTTGAACTGCCAATCTTGTGGTTCACAGTCCATTGCTTATCTTATAGTGCCACACCAAAGCTCCATAATCGAATATACATGCTGATTTTTCAAAGGGACAGGAAAGATTTAGAGAAAGAATGTTTAAATCCATAACATTCAACTTGAAGACCTAAAAGTCTATGAAAATATGCCTTTTGGGCTTGTGTGGTTTTTTGTTGTTGTTTTAGCTTTTTATTGTGAATTGAGTGAAGTTTTACAGTCCAGTCATCAGTTTTACATTCAACAAACCATGCATTTTGCTTTAATACGTGGTTCCAATCCGCTCCATGTACCAACAGTTTTCATTATTTACCTCTATTCACTTTAACTATTGCATTTCTCCCTGCATTTCCTGCAACCTTCATCTTTTCTCTACTCATGTCTCTCTTGTTGTATGCTGCCTGCCCTGTCATCCATGTTAACTTGTGTCTACTCTCTCTAGCCCATGAATAATTTCCCCTCCCAGTACATCCCTTTGCAACCATCACAGATTGTTTCTTTTGTTGAGAAAAACTTTTCCTAATGTTTTACGACATTGATTTCATACAATGTTTGTCCTTTTGTGATTCTTCTCCAGGTTCAGACACATTGTTTGTTTTTTCCCAGATTCATCAGTATTCCTCAACATTTTGAAGTATTCCATTGTGTATATATAATAAAGTTGATTTAGCCATTCTTCTGTTGCAGGGCATTTAGTATCTATATTCAGGGCACTCAAGCTGGAAGCAGTGTGTGGGCACCCTTGATGGTGCTGGTTTCAATGTCTTTTAGCATCACAGAGAAGCTGGGAACAGAGTGAATGGTTAAATGCTGGTCTGGTGACTCAGTAGATTCTGTAGGCCTGGAGCCAAGCCCACCTGAATCCAGGCACCTAAGTGGCACATCTAAATGGAGCAGTTGACCTCCACTTCACACTAGCATGACTTCAAACACACAGCTCTGAATTCTTAGAAAGCAGGGTTTGTGCTGGAGGCAGTTGAGGGTAGGAGCTGGTCATACTTCTGGTCACCAGAGGAACATGGGGAAAAGAAAAAAAATCTCTCCTTTTCTATAACCCATGCACATCTGCTCTGCCAGACCTCCCTCTAAGGGAAAACCTGTTGACAAGATGGTGGAGCCTCATCTGGTCAGCCATTCACCAGTCAGTCTATCTCTCTCACTGCCCCTGTTCAGCTTTTCCTTTCAGCAAGCATTCCATCCACCTCTCTGACCTTTCTTCTGTTGTTTAGGATGGCAGAATTTTTATCTATTCATGTTTTGCTTTGTCTCTTTGATCTTTGTTGTAGAGGCTCCATGTAGTACATCTGCCTTGTCTGCTATCTTCTAAAATTTTGTTGTTGTATATGCTGATAATTTATGTTTATCTACTTTCAGATGCATGTGTAATATCAAAAGAAGAGATGGAAATACGTAACATAGAGTTAAGATGGAAATATGATGAAATAGTGTATTCCAAAACTGGAGATACTGTTGAATTTAGATGTAAATGGCGATATTATCCTGTGACATCCCAAGACTCTTTTCGAGCAGTGTGTCATGAAGGAAAGTTGGAATATCCCCATTGTCACTAATGCCACGGTCAAAATGCATTTATGTAATCAAAGAACATACATTACCTAAATTTTGTATCGTTAACCTAATTTTCCAAATTTTATTTTTATAAGTGTTCAATCATTTTTATTCACAAATTAGATTTTGAATTAAATATTAAATGAATGATGTAATTATAATCTGAGAGATCAGTATCTGACCTAGTATATAGAATATTAAAATGTGTCAATGCCAAATCTGTATGTCTTGTTCCTAAAGCATCATTAGAAAGAAATCAGAGGAATTCACTTCAATGTCTGCTTTGGACCATCACTTTCATCACACTCTCAAAGTCTTCAGTATAGCATTTGACACACTCTGGAACTCTTAAAGATCTGATGGTCTCCATCTTCAAAGTAATATTACATGACAAACATTAAAAACCATACTAAGTCTGGTCTACACTAGTAATAAAATATAAGTAGTTATTTATCAGTCCCTGATATTAGTTTACTTATCTATCTTTAGATGAATACGCTCAAAAGGATTAAATTATGATCTATAAGTTATTTATACACTTAATAATTCAAATAAATTATAGCAAGATATTAAAATAGAGTTGGGAATATAACAGTAATATTATTGACCAAAAAAAAGTCATAAAAATCCAGTAGGCAGGGCTTGATTGTGGACTAGACAGAAAAGCAGTGCAGAACCCCATCAGTAAAATACAAAAACCAAATGAAACAGATTCACAGGACAGTCCCAGAAATCTGAACTTCAGATAAAGGGATAATAAGTGGATAGAGTGCTTACCAGGAATAAGATTTGAAGTAGAAGCAAGAAAGGATGTGGCTTCTGATTTGGGGTGGCTAACATGTCTACCATAACCATTATTAATGGGAGTGAGCAGACAGACATTTAATAATGCACTCCCATTGCAGAAAACTGACACATCTACAAAGATAAAGGTGTGAGAATACCTTTTCTTATTATTCCTTTTTCATTCTTTTCTTTTGCTCTGTCTACTCATCTCTGCTCTGTGGACCAGACCTAAGGAAGATTTGGCTACACAGTGGAAAGATCTGCAAAGTGCAGATCACGGGACGCAGAATTGAAGAAGGAAAAGGAGTCAACAGGATGAGCTTGCAACAGGAGTTTCTTGCAAAGTGGGTCAGGTCAAACCTGGGCTTGATTTCGATAGGAGAAAAAGTTGAGTGGACTTCAGGAGAGGAGACAAAAATAAAAAAAAGAAGTGAAAAACAAAACCATGAGACACAGCGGGAACATCTTGAAATTTCTCAGCTGGCTTTGAAGGCAAGAGACCATTTGTTGTTGTTGTTAAGTGCTATTGAGTTGGTTCCCACCCACAGTGACCCTTTAAGGATTTCCAAGAAGCAGCTGGTGAGCTTGAACTACCGACATTGCAGTTAAATTAGTCTTACTCATATTTTCCAATCTTTCTGTGGACTTACATGTTTAGTCTGGCTTATTTGGTCCTTCTGTCTTGGGATGGCCTCTTTTTCCTCTTACCATAACCAACAAGTGATAGTAATTGTGGCCATACAGCCAAGCTACAATCACATGCTATAAAACCCCACCATCTGGGCAAGTACCAATATGAGCTTTAATACATCAAAGAAGTGTCTAAAATCCACGCCTGTTAAGACCACTCTGAATTGAGCAGTAAGAACAGTGAAAAGAGAAGCCCATTTCCTGATCACACCTATCAGGAGGCAATTGGAGGGAGCTTAGGAATACACCAACATACATTGGTTTAATTAATACAAATATAAGAACACCATAATGCCTAAAAAAGCAACACCAAATATTCTGCTCATGTGCAGAAATAACACAGAATAAGTCAAATAAATGACCAAAAGGATAAAGAACAGGGTGACCATTGGGTGAAAAACACGTTTGAAATTACATGAAAAGCAATTCAGGAGAATGATATTGAGGTGCATCCAAATGTTCCACAGAAAGGTCAAGGAAAATAAGGGAGAAATCAGAAAAGCCTAACAGGAACAATTAAACAAAATAGATAAAGCATTGGGGACAACACGAAACTTGCAAAAAGAGGTCCAGAGGATCAATACTGAAATATCAGAAATGGACAATACACTGAAAGGACATAGGAGTAGAACTAAAGGGATGGAAGTTGGAATTAGCAAGCTTATTAGAGAAGACAGACCTCTCAGTTCTTATTAGAGAAAACATATCTCTCAATACTGCTAGACAGAAGAACAAGCAGAAAAGAGAATAATGAAAATTGATGAAAGTCTGAGATTAATGTGGGATAACATGAAGAGGAATAACCTATGGGCGATTGGAGTTTCAGAACAGGAAGAACTAAAGAAAACCACAGATAGAATCAGAAAGTTACTGGAAGAAAATTTTCCTTACATCTTGAAAGCCAAGAAGACAAACATTCGAGAAGCAGAATGGACCCCAGGCAGGATACACCCAAAAGAAAATAACCAATATATAACATAGTCATACTCTCCAAAATCAAAGACAACTAAAGAATCCTAAAAACTGCTAGGGAAAAAAAGAAATGCCACCTACAAAGACAAGCCAGTTAGATTCAGCTCTGATCTTTCAGCAGAAACCATATAGTCAAGAAGGCAATGGGGAGACATACAGAAAACTCTGAAAGAAAAAAAGCCTGTCAACCAAGAATTATACACCCAGCGAAGCTGTCAATCAAATATGATGGCAAAATCAGAACATTCCAGGATAAACAGAAATTAAGGGATTTTGTAAAAGTCAAGACAGTGCTTCAAAAACATACTCCAAAGCAGTTCTTTGGACTGAGGATCAAAGAGAAGACAATAAACAGAGATTGACATATGTGGCAATACCACCTGGAACTTAGTCCAGAGATGGAAGAGTCCAGAATAGAGCAAAACTACAAGAATGAAATTAGACATCAGTGAAGTCAGTCTATGATCTGAATAACTATAATATGAAGGAGTGGAAAAGTATGAGATCCAGGTGATGAAGAGGTCAGGTAGAATTCTGGACAAAACAGACTATTTTATAAAAAGGAAGCAATAAATAAAACATAGGGTAATCTCAGAGAAACGTAACTCATCACAACATGTCAAGAAATGGAAAATCCAAGAAGATTTTAGAAACATTAAAACTATGAAGAAATTGACAAGAAAAAGGATACAAAATGAACTCAGCACAGCAAGCCATGCAGAAAAAGAAACCAGCAGCATCACAAGAAACAAAAATAATGACATCAATTAATTCCTATCTATCAATAATTACACTGAATATCAATGAATTAAATACATCAGTCAAGAGACAGAGAGTGGGAGATTGGATATGAAAACAGGATCCTTCAATGTGCTGTTTACAAGAGACACACCCTATGTATGAATACAAAAATAGATTAAAAATTTAAGGACAAAAACAATATACCAAGCTAATAGCAGTAAAAAACGAGCTGGTGTGGCAATACTAATCTCTTATAAAATAACTATAAGGTAAAAGCTAGCATAAGAGACAAAGAAGTACATTATCTCATGTTTAAAGTGTCAATTGAACAAAAGGGCATAACCATAATAAACACCTATGCTCCCAGTGAAAGTGACTGAAAAGACATAAAGTAATCCCTGACAGAATTGAAGAAAGAAATAGACAACTCTACAACATCATGGGAAAACTTTAATATACCACATTCAAAAAAGGACAGAACAACCAGAACGAAACTCAACAAACACACAAAGGAAATAAACAACACAATAAACCACTTGAACTCATAGATTCATACAGAGAATTCAACCCAACAACAGCACAAATCACATTCTTTTCCAGTGCACATGGAATATTGTCGAGAATAGACCATGTGTTAGGCCACAAAGCAAATCTCCTTAAATTAAAAAACATCAAAATATTACAAAGCATATTCTCAGATCACAATACTAAAAGTTAGCTACAAATAATAGGAAGATCAAGGAATTAAAGTCAAATACATGGAAACTGAATAACACTTTGCTTAAAAGCTATTATGTCGTTAAACAAATAGAAAGTAAAATTTAAAAATTCCTAGAAACAAATGAGCATGAAAACACAATGCCAAGACCTTTGGGACACAGCAATAGCAATGCTGAAAGGATAATTTATAAGACATTGAATACGAAGAAAGAACCAAAATAAAAACATTAAGACATCGCCAGCAATTAGAAAAAGACCAGCAAAGTATACCTACAGTAACCAGAAGAAATGAAATAATGAAGACTAGTGCAGAAATAATAAACAATATCAAAAACAGAAAAATTAGACAACAACCCAACAGGACAATTAGATGATTCTTTGAAAGGATGAATAAAGTTGACAAACAACAGGCAAATCTAAGAAAAGAAAAGAGGGAAAAGATGCAGGTAACATGCATAAGAAACCAAATGGGTGATGTTACAAGTGAACTAATGAAAAGTAAAAAAGGTAATAATAGAGTACTATAAAGAATTATGCTTCAACAAATTTGCAAATCTAGCATAGTTGGATACAAACTTAGAAAAACACAACATAATTAAACTCACAAAGAGTGAAGTAGAAAACTTGAACAGAAAATCTATACAAAAGAGGACATTAAACAGCTTATCAAAAAATTCTCAACCAAAAAAAGTCTAGGCTCAGACAACGTCACTGGTAAGTTTTTCCAAATATTTGGAGAACAGCTGTCATCAATTCCACTCAAACTATTCCAGAGCATAGAAAAGGATGGAAAAGTTCTAATACATTTTTTAAAATTTATATTGTAAATTATGTGATAGTTTACATTGGAGAACACCAGCTTTACATTCATCCTATCGCATTTCATTTCATTGAAATGATTACAATCCCCTCCAAACATCATCAAACAACCAAAGGGTAGACCCCGCAAGTCTGCCCCATGGCTATAAGCACACAGCCCCTCTCCCTTCCTGAGTCCAGAGTCCCCAGCTGCTACATCTCTCCATGTCATCCTCTCTGCCTCCATTTCTGACATCACTGCTTCTCTGGGTGGGGTCTGGCACTCTGTTCTTCTTACTTGATGGTCCCAGGGACCTCCACTTCCAGATTGAAAAATCAACCATTTGCCTCCTTTTGTTACAAAACATCTACCTTTACATTTCTGACACTCACAGTCAGTCCTGATAGCAATTATTCACTATTGTACCACAAGATACTATTGTATCCTATCCCCATCTCCTTTCATCAGTCCCACCCAGACAGATTGGATACTATACAGTGGAGACTTTACCTTCCTCTTCACCCTCTGGATCTAGGCTCCCTCTCGAAAGCTTGTAAGCCAGTCACTTCTTGCCTTTGTAGTACCCCATTTTGAGTATCCAATATCTAAATTGCCCATCCCTGTCAACCCTGTGTACCAAGGGGGTGGGAATGATCCTCGCTGTAAAGATTTGATCCCTCTTTTGAGCTACTACATCCATAAATATAGGTAAAGTTCATCAAACTGTAGTTGATGACTGGCTTTTTTCCTCTTCTTTCTTCTTCTAGTTGAGTTCTGAATATCCAGCCATTGAAGTCAGGTCAAGTGGGTACAATCTGCAAGTATGGGTGTTATTGTGCATCTCCCCTAACTTCATATCACCTAGACTCTACACTCAGCTCTAGCCCTCTGTGGCCATGCCCCTGTCTCTGGGCCCAAGAGTCTCCAGGCCTTGCCATACCTGGTCAACCATGTCTCAATCAAGGTTCACAAGAGTCTATTGAACGAGTTCGGATTTAGCTCACAACTGCATTGCTGTTTTCCCTATACTTTCCCATACCGCCTACCAACGTGGTCACCAGCCAGATCACAAGCCTGCACACATATTTCTTTGAGTCTTAGTCTTGGAAGGGGGTTTACTCTGAGGGATCCTGATCACTTGCCTTAATGGCTCCCAGGCAAACAGCTTTGTTGTTCTTGCAGTACTCAATCAGACTGCCATTATTGTTTTTTATTTTTCCTGCTAGTCTTTCTTTTACAAAGTATCTTCTTTTCTTCTAGCAGATCCAAGCTGGTCTACTTGCCTTTCAAGTGGAAATTTACCACCTCAGAAGATTCTGGATGGGATTCAGGATTCCACCTATGGTTTTATGTAATGCAAAGGTTCCACAGCAAGCCTCTTTCACTCAGCAAGTTCTAGCCTCCTTTAAGGTATTCCAATCAGTTATAGACTGAATAAGGATTTACAAGCTTTCTATTGTGATGTTTCTGGCTATTCCTTTCTCTCCCCCTCAAGTGTCTATTTTACTATGGTGTGCAAGGGAAAACAAACTTCAAAAGACAGCCAAGTATCTTAAAATTATTTCCCCTCTATTATCCATTCAAACCATGCCTCAATACCTGTATCCTAGAGCCTTGTTGTTCCAAGGTGGTACATACATCATTATTTACCTCTGTCCCACTTAGCCCATGCAAGCCTGCTTAACTGTTCTCCCATACACTCTGTTCTTCCATTCCTCTCCCTCTTCTTGTGTATTGTCCCTGCCCCAGCATCCAAGATATCCTGTGTCCATTCCCTATGTTGTGCTCCATCTTTCCTTCCCTCCCCTCCCCTCATCCAATACTTCCTGGTGATCAGCAAATATATATATATATATATATATATATATTCCCCCCTTTTAGGAGGTGTTCTTATTAACCTTTTACAGTAATGGTCCTATGCAATATTTCTCCTTTTGTGACTGACTAATGTCATTCAGCATAATGTCCTCAAGGTTCATCCATGTTATACGATGGCTGACAGTTTCCTTGTTATTCTTCAAGGTAACATTGTATTCCATTGTGTGTATGTACCATAGTTTGCTTACCCATTCTTCTATTTATGGGCATGTAAGCTTTCTCCATTTTATTTGCTATTGTAAATAGTGCTGCTATGAACATTGATGTGCATATATCTACTCGTGTTATGGCTCGTATTTCTTGAGGGTAAATACCAAGCAGAATAATTGCTGGATCACAAGGTATTTCTATTTCCAGCCTTCTGAGGGAGGACCATATTGCTTTCCAGAGTGGTTGGACCATTTTGCAATCCCACTAATAATGTAGGAGGCTCTCAGTCTCTCTGCATCCTTGCCAGCGTTTATTTTCCTCTACTTTTTTGATCTTTGCTGTTAGTGCTGGGTGAGATGATATCTCATTTATTTTGATTTTCATCTCTTTAATGGCTAGTGATTGTGAATATTTCCTCATAGGTTTGTTGGCTGCCCGGATCTCCTCCTTGGTGAAGTATCTGTTCACATCCTGTGCCCATTTACTAATTGGGTTGTCTTTTTCTTATAGAGGTGTTGTATTTTCCTGTATATTTTACATATTAATCTTGTCCGATGTGTCATTGCCAAAGATTTTTTTCCATTTCTGTGGGCTCCCTTTTTACTCATTTGTTGACATCTTTTGATGCACATAAGTTTTTCATTTTCAGTATGTCCCACTCATCTATTTTGTCTACTTTTGTTTGTGTAATTTTCAAAATGTTTGGTAGTCTGTGTATGCCCTATATTAGAGCCCTCACATTTGTACCTACTTTTTCATTGATGACCTTTATAATTCTGGTATTCACATTTAGGTTTTGAATCCATGCTGAGTTGATTTTTGTATGGGGGTGAGGTAAAGGTTTTGTTCAATCTTTTGCATATCGCTTTCCAATTTTGCCAACACCATCTGTTAGAAAGACTACCTCCTCCCAATGCAATATACTTAAGCACTTTGTTGAAATCAGTTGGCTATATGTGGATGGGTTAATTTCCAGAATATTGATTCTATTCTTTTGATCACTGTATCTTTCATTGTACCAGTTCCAGGCTGTTTTGACCACTGTAGCCATCTAGTAAATGTTGAAATTGGGCACTTAGAGGTTTCCAACATTGTTCTTTTACTTAAGCAGTGCTTTCCTTATACTGGGCTTCTTTCCATTCCAAATAAAGTTTGTAATTGTTTTTTCCATCTATTTGAAAAATGTCATTGGAATCTGAATTGGGATTGCATTATATGTGTATATTGCTTTGGGCAGTATTGACATTTTCATGATGTTAAGTTTTCCTATCCAGAAGCATGGGATATTCTTCCACTTTTAAAAGTCTCTTTTGGTTTCTCATAGTAGTGTTTTGTCATTTTCTTTGTATAGGTCCTTTGTATCTCTGGTTACATTTATTCCTAGATATTGCATCCTTTGGGTGGCTATTGTAAATGGTATTGCTTTCCTAATGTCCTTTTCAGCACTGTCATTGTTACTATAGAGGAATCCAACTGATTTTTGTATGTTGATCTTATATCCTGCCACTTTGCGGAATCTTCAAATGAGGTCTAGTAGCTTTTTTACTGAATCTTTGGGAGTATTCTATGTATAGAATCATATCGTCTGCAAATAGGGTTTTAGTTCCTCTTTACCAATTTGTTGTTGGTATTGTTATGTACCCTCGGAAACCCTGTACAGGGTCGCTGTGGGTTGGAACTGACTCGACGGCACTTAACAACAACAACAACAAATTGTTATGTGCTGTGGAGTCAGTTCTGAATTATATCGACCCTGTAGAGGCTTTCTGAGGCTTTAAATCTTTATGAGAGCAGAACGCCTCATCTTTCTCCCGCGGAACAGCTGATAGTTTCAAACTGCTGACCGTGAGATTCGCACCCAGGTTTGTAACCACTATGTCCCTATCTTGTAGTATAGCTCTGGCTTAAACTTCCAGCACAATCTTGAATAGGAGTGGTGACAAAGGGCATCCTTTTCTGGTTTCTGTTCACAGAGGGAAGGCTTTCAGTTTCTCTATTGAGAGTAATGTAGGCTGTTGGTTTTGTATATATGCTCTTAATTATGTTGAGGAATTTCCCTTCAATTCCTACTTTGTTGAGAGCTTTTTCAGGAATAGATGGTGGATTTTGTCAAATGCCTTTTCTTCATCAATCGATAAAATTATGTGGTTCTTTTCCTTTTTCTTATTTATATGGTGGATTACATTGATGTTTTTCTAATGTTAAACCATCCTTGCATTCCTGTTATGATACCCACTTGGTCATGATGTATTATTTTTTTAGTGTGCTGCTGGATTCTATTGGCTAGGATTTTGTTGAGAATTTTTACATCTATATTCATGAGGGATATTGGTCTATAATTTTCTTTCCTAGTGATGTCCTTCCCTGGTTTTGGTATGAGGATTATGCTTGTTTCATAAAATGTATTAGGAAGTTTTTGATTCCCCTCTAGCTTCTGGAATGATTTGAGTAGAATTGGTGACAGCTCTTCCCTGAATGTCTGGTAGAACTCACCAGTGAAGTCATCTGGACCTGGACTTCTTTTGGTTGGGAGTTTTTTGATGACCTAATCAATTTTTTCTTTTGTGAAGGGTCTGTTCAAGTCTTCTACTTCACTCTGTGTGATTTTAGGTAGGTCGTGCTTTTTAAAAATGTATCCATCACTTCTAAGTTTTCAAATATGTTGGAGTACAACTCTTTATAGTATTCTGTTATTATCCTTTTGGTTTCCTTTGGCTCTGTTGTGACATTGCCCACGTGGTTTCTAATGTGTGTTATTTGTGTCTTTGGCACATAACAACAACAACAACAAGTAGCGCAGTGGTTACGAACCCGGCTGCTAACCACAAGGTCAGAAGTTCAAAACTACCAGCTGTCCCGTGGGAGAAAGATGAGACTTTCTGCTCTTATAAAGATTTACAGCCTCAGAAACCCTGTGCAGGGTCACTATGAGTCAGAACCCAATCCAAGGTACTTAACAACAACCACATGACTTAATTGCTGTCATTATGTGAATTTTTGTGGTGCTGTTTGTACCTTTGTTCTGCATGCCTTCTTATGCTAAGTTTGTGTTTTTTGTGCTATTTCTTGCCAGTTTCTTCTTAGTTTTCATGTTTCCTTGTTCTGCTTGGACTCTTCACTCTGGTTAAAATTGATCATTCATACACCATGAGAGCTAGTTATGTCATCATTGGAAAACAATGCTGTTGTTATTGTTTTTAGGTGCCTTGAGTCAGTTCCAACTCATAACAACCTTATGTACTACAGAACAAAAGACTAACCGGTCCAGCATCATCCACACTGTTGTTACACTTGAGCCCACTGCTGATGCTACTGTATCAGTTCATCTCCCTTGAGTGTCTTCCTCGTTTCACTGACCCTCCATTTTACCAGCATGGTGTTCTGCTTCAGGGACTAGTTCCTCCTCATAACATGTCCTAAGTATGAGAGATGAAGTCTCAACATCCTGGTTTTTAAGGAACATTATGGCTGTACTTATTGCAACACAGACATGTTTATTCTTCTGGCAGTTGATGATACCTTCAATATTCTTCTCCAACAAGACAACTCAAATACATACATTCTTCTATTGCCTTCCTTATTCATTGTACACCTTTCAAATGCATATGAGACTATTGAAAGTGCCTTGGTTTGCGTCAGGCACACCTTAGTCTTCAAAGTGACATCTTTACATTTAACATTTTCAAAGCTTTTGTGCAACAAATTTGCCTACTGCAATTTATCATTTGGTTTCTTGAGTGTTGATTCCATGAGTTTTGATTGTGGAACCAAGTAAAATGAAGTTTTGGACAACTTAAAACTTGTCTCCAGTTTGCTTGATGTTATTAAATTAATTACTTCAATTGTGAAGATTTTGTTTTCTTTTCACTGAGATGCAATCCATACTGAAAGCTGCAGTCTTTGATCTTCGTCAGTCAGTATTTTAAATACTCTTTGTTTCCAGCAAGCAAAATCATATCATCTGCTTATCACATTCAGGTTGTTAATGAGTCATTCTCCAATCTAGATACCATATTCTTCATATAATCCAGCTTCTCAGATTATGTGTTCAGCATACACACTGAATAAGTGTGTTTAAAGAATACAACCCTGGCAAACACCTTTCCTGGTTTTAAGTCATTCAGTATCCCTTGTTCTGTTCTAGCAACTGTCTCTTGGTTTGTGTACAAGTTTCTCATAAACACAAGGAAATGTTCTGGCATATCCATTCTTTGAAATGTTATCCTTGATCCACACAGTCATAAGCCTTTGTATAGTCAATAAAGTACAAGTGAACATCTTTCTGGTTTTCTCTGCTTTAAGCCAAGATCCATCTATCATCAACAATGATATCCCTAGTTTCATGTTCTTTTCTGAATCTGGCTTAAGTTTCTGGCAGTTTTCTGTCAATGTGCTTATTGTTGTAGCCATTTTTGAATTATTTTTAGCAAAATTTTACTTGCATTTGACATTAGTGATCGTGTTCAATGATTTCTTTGTTCTGTTTTAGTCACCTCTCTTTGGAATGGGCACAAACATGGATCTCTTCCAATCTGCTGGCCAGGTTGCTACCTTCCAAATTTCTTGGCATAGATGAGTGAAAGCCTCCAGTGCTGCAGCAGTTTGTTGAAAGACTTAAATTTGTATTCCATCAATTCCTGGAGCCTTGTTTTCACCTATGTCTTCAATGCACCTTCAACATCTTCCATCAGTATCTCTGGTTCTGGATCAAATGGTACCTCTCAAAATGGTTGAACATTTTGATACAGTCACTCTTGTAATTCTTGTAGAATTTTCTTTTGATGCTTTCTATGTCATTCAATATTGTGCATGTGTTGTTGTTGTTGTTAAGTCCCATTGATTTGGTTCTGACTCAGAGCAACCCTGTATAGGGTTTCCAAGGTGTGTCTGGTGAGATTGAACTGCTGATCTTGCAGTTCAAATCAACCTTACAGTCTAGCATATTAACCCATAGTGCCACACCAGGAGTCCATTTTGAGTGTGGTGGTGGTGGCAGTAGTGTGCCGTGGAATCAGTCCCAAAACATAGAGACCCTGTTTAGGGTTTCCAAGTCTGTAAATCCTTACAGGAGCAGAAAACCTCATCTTTCCCCCACGGAATGACTGGTAATTTTGAAATGTTGACCTCAAGGTCAGCAGCCCAATTCGTAATGACTATGCTATTAGAGCTCCTTATTTTGAGTATAGAATCCTTCAATATTACAAGTCAAGAACTGAATTTTTTCTTCAGTTCTTTAAGGTTGTGAAGCACTGAATGTGTTCTTCATTTTTGATTTCTAACTCCAGGTCTTTGTACATTTCATTATAATATTTGACTTTGTCTTCTCAAGTTGTCCTTAGAAATTTCTTATTCAACTCTAACTTCCTCTTATCTTCCATTCACTTTAGCATTTCTACTCTGAAAAACAAATTTCAGAGTTTTTTCTTACATTCATTTTCTTTATTTCCTGTCTTTTTAATGGCCTTTTACTTTCTTCCTGTATGATAGTCTTGATATCATCCCACAACTCTTCAGGTCTTTAGTCATTAGTATCTAATACATAAAATCTGTTCTTGAGATGGTTTTTAAATTCAGGTGGAGTATGTTCAATGTCTCCTGATCTGGCACTGTAGGATCAACACAGGACTGTGAGCCACAGGTTAAGCAATTCAAATCCACAGAAACCCTATAAAGGGTCACTATGAGTCAGAACCAACTCGATGGCACTTAACAACAATAATATGTTCAATGTCCTATTTTGGCTCTCGTGGAGTTGTTTCAATATTTTTCAGTTTCAGCCTGAGATTGCAGATGAACAATTGATGGTCTATTCCACAGTCTGCCCATGCCCTTGTTTAGCTGATGATATTGAGCTTTTCTGTTGTTTCAACCCACAGATGTAGTCAGTTTGATTCCTGAGTATTATATTTCATGAGGTCTAAATGGATAGTTGCCTTTTATGGTTTTAAGAAGGTGTTAACAATGAATAAATCATTGGTCTTGCAAAATTCTATAATTCAATCTATCATTAAGGCCATATTTTCCAACTACTGATCCTTCTTCTTTGTTTCCAACCTTTGCATTCCAAGCATCACTTATTATCAATACATCTCGATTGCATGTTTGATCCATTGCAGACTGAAGAAGTTGGCAGAATTATTCAACTTCATCATTACTGGAATTGGTTGTTGCATAAGTTTGAATAATTGTGGTATAAACTGATCTTCCTTGTAGGTATATGGATATCGTCCTATCACAGACAGCATTATACTTCAAGAGAGATATTGAAATGTTCTTTTTGATGCTGAGTATAATGCCATTCCTCTTCAATTTGTTGTTCCTGGCATAGCCAATATGGCCAATACCAGTCCATTTCAGCTCACAGATGTCTAGGATATTAATCTTTTTTTTTATTATTATTTTTTATTGTGAATTATGTGATAGTTTACATGGGAGAATATTACTTTTACATTCATTCCATCGTGTATAGTCTCATTGCTATAGTTACAATCCCCTCCATGCAGTCCTTCCCCCGTGCCCCTCAGGTCTTCAGCACAGTCGCTCTCCCTCTCTGGATCTAAAGTCTCCAGCTGATCCATCGCTCCACATCATCATCTTTGGCTCCATTTCAGGCATCATTGCTTCTTTGGGTAGGGTCCCACTCACTGCTCCTCTCCCTTGACGGTCCCAGGGACCTCCACTCCTAGCCTGAAAAGTTAATCACTCCCCTCCTTGCTATAAAACGTCTACTTTTACATTTCCAACCCTCACAGTCAGTCC
>NW_006408527.1:29457550-29497809 GCF_000296735.1 Chrysochloris asiatica | reverse complement strand
TTCTGGTAGCATAGCGATTACAAATCGGGCTGCTAACCTCAAGGTCAGCAGTTTGAAACTACCAGATGTTCTGTGGAAGAAAGATGAGGCTTTCTGCTCCCATAAACATTTTCAGCCTCAAAAACCCTGTGCAAGGTCACTATGAGTTGGAACCGACTTTAAAACAACAAGCCACATATAAATTATTCTGAAAATCTTTTTATGCTCTTGGTTGTTAAGTTATGTAAAGTCAGTTCTGACTCATAACGACCCTGTATATGGTTTCCAAGGAGCATCTGATGGGGTTGATGTACTGACCTTTTGGCTAGCAGTCTAATGCTTATCCTACAGCATCACAGCAGAATTCCAAAACATTGGAGATTTCAGTCCACCCAGTGGTGGTGGTGGTGGTGATTCTGACTCTTAGCAACCCTGTATGGGATTTCTGTGACTGTGAATCTTTCTCCTGAGTAGTAGCTGCTGGATTTTAACTTCTGACCTTGGGGTTAGCAGTCCATCATGTAAGCCACTATGCTACCAGAGTGCTTTGTCTTTCTTATATATGATTTAAAATGTTTTAATGCTTGGAAATAGTGTAGTTAAAATTGATGAACATTATTGCTGTTGTTGTTAACTACCATCAATTTGGTTCCAATTCATCGTGACTCTCTATAGGGTTTGCAAGGACCTCTGATGGATTTGAACTACCAAGCTTGTGGTTAGCAGTCCAGTAATGTATATTTCTGTGGATGTTCAATGAGCCAAGGTCTCACTTGGTATGGTGTATTATCTTTTTGGAGAAAACAAGGCTCAAGGAAAAGTGTGAAACAATTATCAAAAAGTAGAGAGCAAAAAACCAAGTTGTTAGGTGCCATGGAATCAGTATCAATTCATAGTGACCTTATGCCCAATAGAATGAAACACCACCCAGCCCCGCACCAACCTCACAAGCATTGCTATACTTGAGCCCGTTGCTGCTACCACTGTGCCAATCCATCTCATTGGAGGGCTTCCTCTTTTTCACTAATCCTCCACTTTACAAACATGATGTCTTTCTCCAGAGACTGTCCTTTCTGACAATATGTCCAAAATATGAGAGACGAGCATTGTAAGGAGAATTCTGGAAAGCCAAAATATGACCTTGAACATATCCCAACTGAATTTAAAGATCATCTCAAGAACAGATTTGATGAACTAGACACTAACGACCAAAGATCTGAAGAGTTATGTGGTGACATCAAGAACATCATACAAACAAAGGCAAAAGGTCATTAAGAAGATAAGAAAGAAGAAGATCAAGATGGGTATGAGAAGAGACAAACTTACTCTCCAACGCAGAGAACCTAAAGCAAATGAAAGAAATGAGGAGGTACAAGAGTTTAATAGAATTTTTTAGAGGGAAGCTCAAGAAGATAAAGTGAAAAACAAGTTAATTACAACTTAGATATGAATGAAGGGGAGAGGGACTTGGTCTCATTCCGTCCTGGAGGTCATTCTTCAATAACTGCTTGCAGCTGAACAGGGGTGTTAGTCTAAAATTTGACTCTGATTTCATAAGACTGGAAAGAAAGAGGAATGGGTTGTTATTATTGCTGGAACAACATCTGGAAACTAAACTTCTGTAGCCTAGAAGAGACAATACATAACAAGTAGGTCAAAAAGGCATGGCCCAAAATTTTCTATCTTGCCACTAGACTGTGGCCTTCTGGCACAGTGCAAGTGCCATTTGATGTGGTGCTATTAGCCTAATGACATAGGTTCTCAAAGGAATTTTGTTGTCACTTAATGTGGTCTGAAGAAAGCCAGATGGGGAATACTATCTTTAAGCAATCTTTTTGCTACTTCAGTAGTTTTCTTTTTGAGTGACAGGGAAAGCCTTTTATCTCCCTGATCTAAATGTATCGGTTAAAGCTAAGAGATTTCCGAAGTTCCCAGGCACTCATGGCATTTCAGTAAAACCTATTTGCTAATTTTCACCAATGATTTTTTCCTAAATATGGATACCTGGTGGTATGGAGGTATGATTTAGGGGATTATATTTCTGGCAAGTGAGATAACATGGAATCACACTTCAGAAAGTTGTTCTGTTTTCTAACAGAGATGCTTTAACTTGTCCTAATTCCTAGTTGATGGCACTCATAGTTTGTTATGGCATTTAAGGTTCCACAGGCTAATTTATGTACTTTTTTTTTTTTTTTTTTTTGCTAAACCAACTGTGATCCCTGGAAATCCTTTAAGTAAAGCATCAAAGAAGACATACTTAGCCTTATTCATAAGGCATAAGTTGGAATTAGATGTTTCCTTTAAGTCTAGTGCCCACTTCTCTCTGGAGCTATGAAAAGGCCCAGGAAGGGAGGAAAATAGTTAGTCTCACGAGGAGCACAGTCTTCCAGCAACATTAGCTAGAAAATAGGAAGACTTTTGTTTCTCATAAAAAGAACCAGTTGAGTGGAAATATCCCAGAGGCCAGAACATAATTTCTAGGGTTTACCTGACACAATCTTTAAAGCTCAACATGAATTTTAGACTTCCATTAAGACTCTAAAATGGAATTAAATTTCCTCTTTAAAACACATGTGTTGTGTGTATCTGAATTTAGATTCCCATATATTATTCCTCTTGATTATAGATTTTATTTAAAATTTATTGGATCACAATTAGATTGGTGTGCTATTTTCTGCATGGATTATTGGACGATTCCTTTTAGAGAACTACTTGTTTAGGGTAAATCTCTAAGAGTTAATAGGATTCTTTTGATAGCTGGGAACCTTCTAATTTCTTTACCACATTTTCCTATGGCACACCCTTTTTAGTGATTCCTTTTAGAAAAAGTGAGTTTGTAGTTATTGCTGTTGTTGTTAAGTCCCATCGAGTGAGTTCTGACTCATAGCAAACTTCTATAGGGTTTCCAAGGTGTGTCTGCTGGGTATGAATCACTGATCTTGTGGTTAGTAGTCCAGTGCTTATCCCACAGCACCACACCAGGGCTCACAGTGTGGAGTAGGGCCACGTTAAAGGAATTACTTGGTTATTATGTAACTAGGAAATCTTTACAGTGGGACTCAATGTCCACTCACAACAACAATGTTGTTGTTGTTAAGTGCCATCGAGTCAGTTCCGACCCATAGTGACCCTGTCTGTCTTGGGTTTCCAAGGAGTGGCTGGTGAGTTTGAATGCCGACCTTGCGGGTCAAATGATAAGTACTGGCTGTGTCACCAGTGGTTTGTTCTAGAGTGGCCGATACATTTTCAAAGGCTTGCACTAAGTCAGTGACTGTGTAAAAGGAGAGAAAGGCTTATAAAATAGTAGCCTATTTAAGTAGGTTCCACCTACCTTAGGCTTAAGATACACTGGCCTATTCTTTCAAAACCAGTCCAGCACTGAAATGCATAAAGCAATACATAAAGTCCAATGATATTGTCTCTAGTCCTGCAATCTTGTTCTGGGATCTTGGAGTCAACGGTCTGTTTCTTATGCAGTTGTCTACTTGTTGTTGTTGTTGTTATGTGCCCTGGAGTCTTTTCCTACTCAGTGACCCTGTACAGGGTTTTCTGAAACCTGAAACCGGGTTTTTGAGGATGTAAATCTTTACGGGAGTGGAAAGCCTCATCTTACTCGTGTGGAACAGCTGGTAGTTTCGAACTCCTGACCTTGAGGTTCACAACTGGATTCGTAACCACTATACTACCAGAATTCCATACATAAGGCTAAAAAATAATATAACCTGGTCACAGACAGCATGATATGTGTCCAAGTCTTTATTAACAAGTTTTAACACAGATGTTATATTTGGGATCTCTTTGATTATTTTTACCTTCAGTTGGAATTCTTCCACAGAGAATTCACCCCTAGAATGTATTCTGCCAAGGGATAACCTTGAAACTGATCAGTGTTTCCAAAGAGAAGAGTGCATTCTGCCCTACATCAACCTGAGTTAGACCTTGTGGTTTGTTCATTACTACTTTAACATGGAGTTTCTAGTTTCCTGGCAGGGCTTTAACCTGGGGAGTAACTTTAGCTTTTACCCCCTAGTCTATTGAGACTGTTGTTGCAGTTGCTAAGTGACTTTGAGTCGGTTCTGATTCATAGTGGCCCTGTATGCAGTTTCCAAGGAGTGGCTGGTGGGTTTGAACCACCAATCTTATGGCTCAAACTGACCTTGTGGGTCAGCGCATTATCCTACAGCGACATATATGAGGTCTCTTCTCTAGGGACTTGTTGTGAAGTGCCCTCAAGTTGGTTCCAACCCATAGTGACCCTACATAGTGTTTCCAAGGAGCAACTGGTTGATTTGAACTGCCAACCTTGCAGTTCAAATGGCTTTGCAGCCTGGCACATTAACCCACAGTGCCACACTAGGACTTCTCTAGGGACTAGCGGGGTCCAATAGCAAAGGGCAGTTCTTCATGGTAAAATCGATAGGACACAACGTTACTCTGGTTTCAGCTTCTTTTCAAAGTTAGACAAGCTACACTTACCTGTTTTGTTTCATTTTGTTTTTTATATACGATTGCCTTGGCAACCACTAATTCTCAATTCTTAAAAGAATTTCTAACAGTTGACTAGCCTACATGATTTTCTCTGTTGGCCCCCATTTTTATTAATGGCCCACATCCCCTTCTTTCTAGCTCTCTCAGCTTCTCCTAGGTCAGCTGCTCATACCTGGATACTGCCTAGGAGTTGTTGGTAGGTGCTGTCTGGTCACCCAACAGGAATGCATAATAGGATGTACCATCCTCACAATTGTTGTCATACTTGAGCCCAGTTCTGCTGCCACTGTGCCAATTCACCTTATTGAGGAGATCATCCACTTTTTTGCTGACCCTCCAATTGCCAAGTATGATGTGCTTCTACTGGGACTGGTTACTCCTGACAACATGTCTAAAGTATGAGAGACAAAGTCTCAATATCCTTGCATTCTTTTTATTCTTCCAACACAGATTTGTTTGTTATTTTGACAGTCTGGGGTACTTTGTATGTTGCTTAACAACAAAGACATAACTCAAATGCATCAATTCTTCTATGGACTTCCCTACTCATTGTCCATCTTTCACATGCATATGAAGCAACTGAAAATGCCATAGCTTGGGTAAAGCACACCTTAACCCTCAAACTGATGTTCTTGGTTCTTGAACAATTTAAAGAGGTCTTGTGCAGCAGATTTGCCTAATGCAATACACTGGTTGATTCTTGACTGCTACTTCCATGAGTGTTGATTGCGTATCTGAGCAAAATGAAATCTTTGACAATTTTAATCTTTTCTCCATTTATCATGATGCTATTTATTGATCCAGTTGTGAGAATTTTCGTTTTCTTTAAATTAAATTACAATGCACACTGAAGGCTGTAGTCTTTGATCTTCATGAATATTTTAAGTCCTCTTTGCTTTCAGCAAGCCAGGTTGCATCATCTGCATGTCACAGGTTGTTAATGAATCTTTCTTCAATCCTGATGCCACATTCTTCTTTATATGATCCAGTTTCTCATATTATTTGCTCAGTTCCGGTAGCGTAGTGGTTACGAATTGGACTGCGAACCTTAACGTCAGCAGTTCTAAACTACCAGCTGTTCCGTAGGAGAAAGACGAGGCTTTCTGCTCCCGTAAAGATTTACAGCCTCAGAAACCCTTTAAAGGGTCGCTTTGGGTCGGAACCGACTCGACGGCACATAACAACAACAACAGCATACAGAAGTAATAATTATGGGTAAATATACAACCCAAGTACATAATTTTCCTGATTTTAAATCACTCAATATTGCCTTGTTCTGTTCAAGTGGCTGCCTCATGGTCTATGCAGAGGTTCCTTAAGAACACAATCAAGTGTTCTGGATTATTCGTTTCTCACAATGTTATCCATAACTTGTCATTATCCACAGTCAATAAAGCACAAACAGCTTGATGTCACATTCTTTTTCATATATTGCAGTTTCTCAGATTATTTGTTTAGCATACAGATTAAATAAGTATGGTGAAAGGATATAATCCTGACACACACCTTTTCTGATTTTGAATCATTTAGTACCTCCTCATTTTGTTCTAATAACTGTCTATTGGTCTATATACAAGTTCCTCATGAGCACAATTAAGAATTCTGGAGTTCCCATTCTTCCTAATGCTAATCATAATATATGTCATAGTTTACTGCCTTTGTATTGTCAGTAAAACACAAGCAACCACCTCTCTGGTATTCTCTGTTTTCAGCCAAGAGCCATCTGACATCAGCAATGACATCCCTCATTCCATGTCCTCTTCTGAATCTGGTTTGTATTTTTTGTATGATTACTGTATGTGCTGTATGACTTTGTGTTGTATGATTACTGCTGCAATCATTTTTGAATGTATCTTCAGAAAGAATAAAGTTGAATCTGCAAAACACCTCATTACATGGAAAGCCTGGAGGACATTATGCTGAATGAAATTAGTCAATCACAAAAGGAGAAATATTGTATGAGACCATTATTGTAAAAACTCAAGAAATGGTCTTCATGTTAGAAGAAATATTCTTTGATGGTTGCCATGGGTGGGAGGGAAAGGATAGTATTTCACTAGCTAGAGGAGTGTAGACAAATGGTAACTTGGGTCACATGGGAGGCAATATACAACACGAGGGAGGTTGGCAGAAGAATGATGAAGATAAGTGAAGACGCAGAGAAGACGGCAACAGTGAAAGGGGATAGAGGTAAATACTGCTCTATACACAACTCTGCACCGATAGTGTTCTACAGGTAGATGCACAGACAGATACACAGCTGAACAGCTATAGAAGGGAGAGTACCCACAAATCAGTAAGGGTTTGAAACAAGATTGCAAACACACCTATCATGGAATCACCTCCAACTCAGCAACTTTGTATAGGATGTCTGAGGCCATATATCTTTACAGGAGGAGAAAACCACATCTTTCTCCTACAGAGTGGCTGATAAATATGAACTGCCGACCTTGCAGTAAGTAGCACAATTTGAAACTCATACCATACCATGGCTCTGTGTGATGGAGCATGTTGTTGTTATGTACCTTTGAATTGGTACTGACTCATAGCAAATCTATGCCGAACAGAATGAAACACTGCCTGGTTCTGTGCCAACCTCACGATTGTTGCCATGTTTGAGCCCACAGCTGTTGAAAATGTGTCAATACATTGGTTGGGGTTGTTTTCCCTTTTTCTCCTACCCTTCGCATTACCTAACATGATATCCTTCTCTTGGGACTGGTCCCTTCTGATAATATATCTGAAGTATGAGAGACAAAGTCTGCCATCCTGGGTTCCAAGGAGGATTCTGGCTGTACTTTGTACAGCACAGATTTGTTTGTTCTTCTGGCAGTCCATGGTAGTTTTAATATTCTTCGCCAACACAATTTTGAAAAATGCATCAATTCCTCTATGGTCTTCATTGCTCAATTGTCACATGCTTATGAAGCTGTTGAAAATACCATGGCTTGGGTCAGGCACACCTTAGTCCTTTGCTTTTCTTCTTTATGGGATACAGTAGCAATTGGCTTTACCAACAGTATAGATCTACAAATGATCCAGATCTCATTTTATTTTAGACTAGGCAGACACAATAGTCAATTAATTTTGTGAAGCTGCATGCTGTCCCTCAAAAACCCACACTCTGAGTTAATTCAGACTCATGATAAGCCTTTATAGAGCTTCAAAGTCTGCAAATTTTTAAGGGAATAGTTAGCCTTATCTTTCTCCTCCTGAGAAGCTGGTGGGTTTGAACCACCAGACTTGCTGTAAGGATTCTTTCCTTAACTTTTGGGAGGGTTTGATTATGATATGTATTGATGATTTGTGTATTTGTGTGTGCTCACTGCTGTTTGGAGTTCATCCTTTTTTTGCCACGTAAGTTCAACTTTCTCTCCTAGTAAGCACCCATCTGGACCTCAGGGTGCCAGAACTATCATCTGCACTTGTTTCATTTGTCTTTCCATATCTTCATTGTAGAGGGTTACTGCCTAGTCTGCCATCTTGCTGCTTTCCACTCTCCCAGTTTTTGCTTCACACATTTTGACACACTACTTTTAAGTTCATATATACAAGAGTATGTAAGAAAATAATTGCTTCTAGGGTTCCTGTTTACATATGTGCATATTTATTCCAAACAAAAATGTGATTACATATGTCTCTGCTGTCAGTGGAGGGCTGCAGATGAGTTCTGTCAGTCATACACTTGTCTTAGTCTAGTTAAGGTGCGTTTTTAAAAGACAGGATATACTTTATGCTATGGAAAAGAAATGATTTTGAGTAGTGTGCTTACACTGAATTTTGAAAAAAACAAAGTCAGCTGGGCATCTTCCCAAGTCATTGAAGCTTTGCAACAAGTTTACCAGAATGCTGTCCCATATAAAAATAAGGTCACAAGTTCAAAGAACTGGAGGTCAGATAGAGATGAGCCAGATGCAGTGTCTAGAGCCAGAGAGTGAACTTTGCCAATGCATTCTAGTATATTCTACACAGACGCCCCTTCCAAGGTAACTAAGGGTGGCGATTTGAGTCACACCCTTGAGTAATGTGGACACTCAAGATTTATCCCATTTTAATCCTGTCTCATTGATTTAATTGCTGATTCATTCCAAATAAGACCATAAACACAGGCATAGAGTCTAGGGTTTACAATGCATCACAGAATGAAGGACTCTGGCTAGTCGGGTCACATTAAGTAATGAACTCCACTGCAGAAGCCATTGTCCTGGGTCCTACAGGGTCACTGCGAGGCAGAAGCGATTCCATGGTTTGGGGTGGTTTGGGTTTATTGGATTTTTTAATGCACTATTTCATTTATTCCTTTGGCTTCTTAATTTTATCTCTGTTTATAAAAATAATGCTAACATTAACACTCATCTTCCCCAATTTATTTAAACTCTGTTTTACTTAGCAGCTCCCACATCAAACCTAACATATCCCAATTCCAACTTCATGATTTCCATACACTCTTCCCAATTAAGACTATACACTTCACATCATACAGCAAAAACATAATTAATCTACCACAATGTAATTCCTTATAACCTCCCCCAAACATGCTTTGTTCTTTTTCATGTCTATACTATTACACATGTTATAAACCAGAATTAAGATTTTCTTAAGTAAATTTTGAGAAAATATTTACTGTTTAGTGTTTGTTTTAGTGCACTTCTAGTGTAGAAGGAATTATCTCAGCTGTCATTTATCTGATGCTCATAATGTCTTTATTTAATGCTAATAAAATCAGGATAAGTACCATTGAGTAGTTTCTGAATCATAGCAACCTTGTATAAGATTCCCAAGGAGTCGCAGGTGGATTTGAACTACTGACCTTATGATTAGCAATCCAGTGCTTATCATTCAGCAACACCCTGGGATTCCTTAAAAAAGATAGAGGTCAATATTATCCTTATTCCTTGGTTAAAAACTCTTTTTTCTGCCACTTACCTAAGTTCTGCCATTTGTATTTAGGCTTCATGGTTCTCTGGGTTTCTCATCAAAAACAGGTTTTAGGTTTTGCTAGAGTGGATTTGGAGTCCTGGTGTGGCAATATAGGATAAACACTGGACTGCAACTACAAGGTCAGTGGTTCAAACAAACCAAATGCTCCTTGGAAATCCTTTACATGAGTGGGAACCAACTCATCAGGACTCAACAACAACGTGTGTCTATTTCAGATTTCCCTTGGTCCAAGTGCATAGACCTTAGTTGACTACTGGGAAATAGTTCTTGTAAGACATGTCCCATTCTGAGTTTCAAAAGAAATTCAGAGGATTTCAGTAAACTCTTCTGCCAATGAACAGCAAACTCTTTTTAACCCTCAATGGAACTGCTGAATTTTTAATGTTTTCAGTGTTTCCACAGTTGCTTTCTACTGGGCTGCTTGAAGTTCACAACACTCAGTGTAGTAAGAAAATTATTTAAAGAGCAATTGCACGCAGATTTGGAGAGGTTTCCTGAATAGGTTTTTTGCTTTGTCATGTATTTCTCTTCTCAATTGACACATATTTTCCAGCCAGACTTAGATCTCTAAGTTAGCACTACTCATTTCTGTTTAATGCTGTCATCCATTCCATGCACCAGGAGGAGTACTCATTTCTTTTTCTTTTATGACTTTTTATTGTGAACTGAGTGAAGGATTAAAGAGAAGATCATCAGTCATACATTCAGCAAATCATATAGTTTGTTTCATTGCAACGATTGTAATCCCCTCCTCTATGCAACAATAGTTATCCCATTTCCTCTCTATGGTTCCTATTTCCTTTCCACCGATTTTCCCATCCCTTTTCAACTTTGTCTTTAGGAAAATGTTGCCCTTATGATTTTGAATGATTGACCATTCCCTAGTGTTGTTGGTCCGCTGTATACCTAATTAATGCTAGGTGAAAACTGCATCCTGTCCTTTCCAGACATGAAGGGTGGCCAAGGACCATAATATTCTTGGGTTCCTCTAATCTCTTTCTGATTTATAAGCCCAGTCTTTTTCCTTATATACTTTTGAGTTTTGTTTCACATTTTTTCCACTCTATCAGGGACCTTCATAGAAGTTGGTAGTAAGACTGATAGTCACATGTTCCATTAGTCTGTTGGACTAATTGATTCCAGGCATCTTCAATTCTTACCACTCTTCTATCTTCTGCACCTGGAGATACCAATCGCTACACTTCAGATGGCTGCTCAAAAGCTTTCAAGATCCCAGATACTACTCACCAAAAAGTATGTAGAACATTGTCTTTGTGGACTACGTTATGGCAATTGACCATGGAGTCCTGAGGCCACACACCCAGCAACTCAGTGAGTTAAGATGTTTGATAATATCGAGGAAATTTTCATCATATTGCCAGGTGTATGCTGCATCACGTTCATAGTTGTTTTGGCAGAAATGGTGAATACCCATGTACAAATATCGTCTTGCAAATCCTTGTATATTTGTGGTTATATGCCCTCTCTTCTTTCCATTCCTGTTCAGCCTGTGTATCTAGGACTACTCATTTCTGTTTAGGTGTTATCATCTCTGCACCACAAGGACTTGGCATTTTCCCTTAGTGGGAAAACAAGTTGGTTTATTTCTTTCAAAGATTGAATATTTTCTGAGTTTTGCTGGTGTTGAGCATTCAAGTAGTTAGATTGTATATTTCATATTGAATATTTGATTACTGAAGGCTTTCTGCTCCTGTAAAGATTTACAGCCTCAGAAACCCTGTACAGGGTCACTATGAGTCAGAACCCACTCCACAGCACATAACAACAACCACAACATACGATTACTATTTGTAAAAAGAGTAGTCAGATATAAACAATTGTAGAAGTCTTAATTATAAATAATTTAAAATATTTTTCAATGCTTGGAACGTATTGTAGTTAAAATATATAAACACACCTAAATAATTATTAAAAATTGTGACTTTGAGAAAAAAATAATTGTGACTGGTCTCTGATTCGTTTTCTCAACCTTTATAACAATATCATATTTTCAATAGTAATTATTTATAATAAAGTATGACATCTCACAACATGATAAATGTAATTGAACAGCATTTATCATGTTGTAAGATGAATATAATTGGAATATATTTATCGTGTTGCAAGATAGCATCCTTTAATATTATGTGAACATAAAAATGATTTTTATACATTTCTGAAAATATTTATTTCATATATGTATATGTTGCTGCTTGCTGTGATTAAGTGCCGTTGAGTTGGTTCTGACTCAGAGCGACCTTGTATAGGGTTTCTGAGACTTTAAATTTGGCAGAAACACAACAGCTCATCTCTCTCCCATGGAGCATCTGGAAGCTGGAAGGCTTAAAGCCTGGACCTTGTGATTTACAGTTCAGTGCTAATTATATGGAGCCACCACACTATATATATATATATATATATATGGAGCTCTGGTGGTGTAGTGGTCAGCAGTTCAAAACTACTAGCTGTTCCGCCCGAGAATGATGAGGCTTTCTGCTCCTGTAACGATTTACAGCCTCAGAAACCCTGTACAGGGTCGCTATGAGTCAGAACCCACTCCACGGCACATGATATATATGGAAATATAGAGTAAAACAATGCAAAGCAAAGTCAGTGACAGCACAGTACAGTTAAAGGAAAGTGAAGTTTGGATGAGATTCCCTCATTAGTTAGGAAATCATTGTATTTATCAGAATTGTGTCCTATAAAGCAAGTGTCTCAAAGAATTTCAGTCAAAGATATTATGAACTATCCCGACTAGGCAGGACCCTTTGCACTAGCAGAGTGGTCAGTTGTGAGTTTAAAAAAAAATTGTGAGTTAAAAAAAAAAAAAGTAAGCTTGTTTCCTTACTTATCTGGAGCTGCTATAACAGAAATACCACAAGTGTGTTGCATTAGTATAAATTTACTTTTTAACAGGTTAGGAAACTGGCAGTCCAATTTCAGGGTGCCATCTCTAGAGAAAGGCCTTTTCCATCAGTCAGCTTTGGTGGAAGGTCCTTGTCTCTTCAGCTTGTTTCCTAGTTCCTTGGAGATTTCCATGTATCTTGATAACTATTTTACCTCAACTCTCCTGACTTGTTTCTTGTTTAACCCCTTATATATCTCAATAGAAATTGGCTCAAAACATAACCTGTATCCTGGTGTGCTGCTTTAAGATAAGCACTGAATGAGTAACCACAAGGGTGGTGGTTCAAACCAACCAACTACTCCTCAGAAACCCTATACACTCCTCAGAAACTCTATACAGGGACACTATGAGTCAGAACTGATCCACTTAACAACAACAACAATTTATGACTTGTTTGCTCCTTTAATTTCCTTTTTAGCTCAATAGAGATTGGCTCAATACATAGCCTGAATCAATGCTGCCTCATTAACATAACAAAGGCAACCCATTCCAAAATGAGATTAAGATCTCAGGCATGCTGCTCTTAAGTGACATCTAGTTCTGTCCTACTTTTAGTGATCCTTTATAAAAAGCAGCAAGAAACTCTTTCTGGTCTTTCATCATCATCACAATCTTTCCTCTGTTTGAGCTCATTGTTGGAGCCACAATGTAAATCTGTCTCTTTGAGGGTCTCTCTCTTTTACCAAGACCCTCTGCTTTACCAAGCATGATGTCCTTCTCCAGGGACTGGTCACTATGATAACATGTCCAATGAATGTTAAAGGAAGTCTTGTCCTCCTTGATGCTAGAGCTCACTAGGCCTGAACTTTCAAAGCACATTTGTTCATTCTTCTGGCAGTCCATAACATCATAATTCAAAGGCATCATTTTTCTTTGTCTTTTAATGTATATATTCCCAGCTTTCTCATAGAAGAGAGGTCTACATTATATGTTTTTGTGTATATAATTCAATCCCTAACATTTCCAGATCAGTCGTGAGGTACAATGCTGTCTGTGATAGGATAATATCAATGTGCCTACAGGGGAGACCAGTTAGTACCACTATTATTCAAATTTACCCACCCAACATTAAAGCCAGTGAGGATGAAATAGAAGAATTCTACCAACTATTTCAATGGGAAATTGATCAAACATGCAAACAAGATGTATTGATCACTACTGGTGATTGGAATGCAAAGGTGGGGAGCAAAGTGGAAGGATCAGTTTGGGCAAATATAATGCTGGAGATTGCATGATAGAATTCTGCAAAAATCAATGATTTGTTCATTTCAAATACATTCTTTAGACAGCATAAGAGATGAGTATACACATGGACCTCACCAGAGGAATACATAGAAATCAAATTGACTACATCTGAGGAAAGATAGGATGGAAAAGCTCCATATCATCTGTCAAAACAATGATATCCCAGGGGCACATTGTGGAACAGACCATTAATTGCTCATATGCAAGTTAAACTGAAGCTGAAGAAAATGAAAACAAGTTCATGAGAGCCAAATTATGACCTTGAATATATCTCGGGCAGTTTCTGTTGTGCATAGGGTCACTATGAGTCGGTACTGACTTGATGGCACTTAACAACAACAACATTTCTTCAACCCCAAGAAAATACAGATGTTTGATTAGGTTCCAAATACCCTAGCTGATTTTTAGAGATACCTATGTGATGAAGTTAGAGGGAAAAAATGCAGAACAGAAAAAATAATTATACTGACATGGCTTGAGATGTAAGAGGTATTCAGATACTGGAATGCTTGTGTAGTGTTGTAGGATAAGTAAGCACTGTACTGCTAACCACAAGTTTGGCAGTTCAAACCCTCTAGTTGCTCCTTGGGAACTCTGTGTGGCATAGCTATGACTCAGAACTGACTTGAAGGCAAGTAACAGCAATCAACATTAATGTAATATTCAATATGCTAAGGAATTTTGTTATTGTTAGATACCATTGAGTTGGACCGACTCATAGGGACCCCATGCACAGCAACATGAAACAATGTCCAATCCTGGGCCAACCTCACTACTGCTGCCATACTTGAGTCCATCCATGCTGCCACCTGGCCAATCCATCTTGTTGGGGTCTTCCTCTTTTTCTCTGACCCTCCATCTTACCAAGCATGATAGGCTTCTCCCAACAACTGTTCCTTCCTGACAATATGTCCAAAGTATGAGAGACAAAGTTTGGCTATCTTGGCCTCTAAGGAGCACTGTCTGCGCTTCTTCCAAAACAGTTCTTTTGGCAGTCCATGGCACTTTCAGTATTCTCCTCCAACACCACAACTCAAAGGCATCAATTCTTCTACGATCTTCCTTATTCACTGTCCAGCTTTCGCATCCATATGAGGTTATTGAAAATACCATGGCTTGGGTCAGGCGCACCTTAGTCCTCAAGCTGATATCTTTGCTCTTCAATACTTTAAAAAGTCCCTGTGCAGCAGATTTGCCTAATGCAATATGTCATCTGATCTCTTGACTGCTGTTTACATGAGTGTTGATAGTTGATCCAAGAAGAATGAAGGCCTTGACAAGTTCAGTCTTTTCTCCATTGATAAGAATTTTATTTATTGGTCCAGTGGTGAGGATTTTTATTTTCTTTGCATTGATATATAATCCATACTGAAGGTTGTGCTCTTTGATGTTCACCATTAAATGTTTTAAGTCCTCTTCACTTTCAACAAGCAAGGTTGTATCATCTGCATATCACACGTGCTAAGAAATAAATCTATTTTTAAGAAATGTCTTATTTAAATCAGTTAGCATTTTATATTAACTTTGGAGCCAATGCAGTCCTTTCTCAGCAGACAGTTGTATACACATGTCACAACGGGTGAATTAAAGAAATTATTGGGAAAGCACTGAAAGAATTACTTAGAGAGTTTGTAAACTCATTGAACTTTGATATTTACTTAATGACATCAATATGCTTAGTTAAGTTGTAGTGCACTTAAATTTGGAGTCATGATTGATAAGTGTTAGTGTAGTTGATTTCAAACCTGAAGCAGCACAACTGGATATGTATATTTATATATTATAGGGAACATCTAATATGCTGTTACTAATCCTTTTCATTCTCACCTTGTTTGCGTCCAGTGCTGAGGGAGAAGGTAAGTGAAAAACAGATCTGAGCATTCAGTTTTCTTCTTTAAATGTTGATTTATGTCAACTCTGCTTTCATGTAGTTATAGTTTTGAATAGATTGAATGCCAAAATATTCTGTATTGTGAGACCATAAATTATATATTTAGGGGAAATTGGTGTTGCACTATAGGATAAGTACTAGAGCAGAAGGTCGGTTTGAACACAAGGCTGACAGTTCAAACTCACCAGCTGCTCTTAGGAAACCCTATGCAGGGTCACTATGAGGTGGAACTCACTCGATGGCACTTCACAACAACATCTTATAATAACCTAAAAGGAAAATAAAACAAATCTTGGTTTCTCTGATATCTAAATTCAAAAACATGAAAAACTAGTGACTACTGATTATTAAGTCCTGTTGTTGTGCTTATAAAATTATAAAACCTTCAGAAGACAACATGTCACATGAAAAAGCCAGATTCTGACTCAGAAATGTTTGAGGGATTTTTTTTTTTTTTTTAATACAAGGAAACTTTGGTGAGTAACAAATATTTTCATAATTTTCACTATGATGACAGTTTTACAGATTCATATATCAAAACCTCTCACATTGTGCATTTCAAATATGTAACAATGATACTTTAATAAAGCTTTAAAATTTCATGAACATAATTCAATATTTCAACAAAATTAGCATGTTGTAAAACCATTGCCTCTTTTAGAAAATTTTAAATCACATGTTCTTAATCTCTAGTGTAATATAACCACATTTTAATTTGGTTATCTGAGTTCATTATCAAATTTTAT
Organism: Chrysochloris asiatica; assembly: GCF_000296735.1. Taxonomy (NCBI): domain Eukaryota; kingdom Metazoa; phylum Chordata; class Mammalia; order Afrosoricida; family Chrysochloridae; genus Chrysochloris; species Chrysochloris asiatica. Next base: position 29,481,605 of record NW_006408527.1, on the reverse strand, counting down.
TTATATCAGCAGTTACTGTTTTATGAATACCCAAGTTATTTACAACCCATAGTTACAGACCAAGTCTCCTAATTCCTGCTACCATATATGAAAAATTCAGGGTACATATAATGAATGGTTCATAATAGCAAAAAAGTGCTGTTTTGTGTTGTCCATCAAAAGGTTATTATAATTATTACCATAATGTTATGGATATGATGTTTTAGTGTATCTGGAAATATTTCTTTAATGTTTTTTATATATAGAAAAGTAAATGATATAGTAAATTCAGAGACAAACATTTGATTAACTTACACTATATATAAACCTTACCTTATTTTTCTGACTTATGTACAAATTCAATTTCAAAACAGATTTAGAAATGGAGCTCATTGTAATCCAGGGACAAATTATATACTAACATATATAATTTGAGCTATGTCTTTACCAATTTACTTTTTATCTTTCATTATCATACTGTGGTGGTGGTGGTGGTTATGTGCTGTGGAGTAATTTCCAACTCACAGTGACCCAGTATAGAGTTTCTCAGGCTGCAGGAGCTCTGTTAGTATAGTGGTTATGAATTGAGCTGCGAAATGCAAGGTCAGCAGTTCAAAACTACCAGCTGTTCCATGGGAGAAAGATGAGGCTTTCTGCTCCTGTAAAGATTTACAACCTCAGAAACCCTGTACAGGGTCACTATGAGTCAGAACTCCATAACAACAACAACAACAACAAATCTTTACTGAAGCAGAAAGCCTCATATTTCTCCCATAGAACTGCTGGTAATTTCGAATTGCTGACCTTGACTGTAGTAATTAATATTGCATATGTTAATTATAAGGACCCCTGGTAGCTACCAGTCACTCCACCTGAGGAAGAGGAGACTTTCTGTTCCGGTTTAAAGATTTTTTGACCTCAGAAACCCTGTAATGGGTTTCTATGAGTTGAAACCTACTCGGTGACCCAAAACCACCATCAGGTCAATTATGGAGTCTTGGTGGCACAATGGCTAAGTGCTCCACTACTAACCATTCAGTCATTCATCCATTCAAACTCATCAGTCATTCCTCAGGAAAAAAAAGACCTGCTTTTCTGCTCCCATAAACATTATAAACTAGAGAAAACTATGGGACTGGGCTATACTGTTTAATAGACTCCCTGTGAGTCAGAATGGACTCGGTGGCATACAACAACAATATGATTCTAATTGAAAACAATTTGTCCATTTAAAAAATCTTAAAACATGATATATATAATTGATAGGCTCTTCCACTTATTTTGAAATAAAAATACTTTTGTTTATTGATTGTAATAGATTTTCTTTCTGAGAGATGTTTTTTGACAGAATTCTTAAGGTTTTATCTTACATTGTAGGATAAGCCACAAGGCTGGCAGTTCAAAAGCAGCAGCTGCTCCTCAGGGGAATGATGTAACTGCCTGCTCTTGTATAGAATCACATCTTCAGAACTCCTATTCAGGGTTGCCATGAGTCAGAATGGACTTGATGGCAGTGGGGGTTGTTTTTCATTATTTTTTACTCCTTCTTTACAATCTTTATTAAGTCTTCATTATGATATTTTTTAAATGTGTGATGTTGTGTTTTTCAGTTCAATATTCATTTCCAAGTTACATAAATTAAACTGTTGATGAAGCAGAAATTAGATTAGAATACTTGACAAAAGTCAGGAGAGTATGGGACAGATATTAAATGGAAAAAGAGGAAGTAATGTAGGGTTTATATACATGGATTCTAATCTATGGCACAAGGAGCCCTGGTGGCACCGTAGGATAAGCATGGGACTGTGAACCACAAGGTTAGTAGTTAGCAGTCGCTGGAGAAGGCTATCGTGTTTGGTAAGGTGGAGGGTCAGAGAAAAAGAGGAAGACCCCAGCAAGATGGATTGGCCAAGTGGCAGCCTCAGTGGACTCAAGTGGGGCAACAGTAGTGAGGTTGGCCCAGGATCGGTAGTGTTTTGTTCTGCTGTGCATAGGTCGCTATGAGTCAGTACCAGCTCGATGGCACCTAACAACAACAGTAAATGAAAAATAGTAGTCAGCATTTAAATATAATTTAAGATCAATTTGAGTCAACACTGTGCTGTAACCAGCACTGTAATGGAATTGCTAATAAGACCATAGTCTCTTTGGTCAATGAGAAAGAGGTGGTTGTCTGCTGGTCAGACCATATGTGTAACAGCCCATGCACTTCAGACAAACACCTTGTAAAAGAGATGAAAATAGACCTAAATGTGCCCAAATGAGATCAAATTAATAAAGGCACAGTTATTATGTATGGGCTCAGTAAGGAGCAATATTATTTTTGACAATTAATATACTTTTTGTAACTTTTGAAAATAAACATCAGTGGCTATTTTATTTAGCTGTATCCTATTAAACATTATAAAGGGCTGGACAAGCACACTTGTTTTGAAGTAATGACCATCAGGGTTTAAATCTCAGCCTTCAATGTAATGACCGATTTTAGTGAGCTTTTGGCACACAGTTTCTACAAATCCAGACTCAGACTTGCTCAAGACATATGTCTAAATGCATAATGAGGAAAATTACATAAGACAGAAGTAAGAAGAAAATATTTCCAGTTTTAAAAAAATGATAGAGAAACACTAGATTATCTTGTAAAAGGAATGATGCTAATCTGAGAATTTTAATATGCAACATTGGAAACTACTAAAATTAGGGGGAAATCTGTTAATTCTAAGAGAAATGTACAGTAAACATAGATTTTATAAATAGAAAATATGTTATTCACAAGCTTATGGGTAAAGTAAGGCATTTAGACTGCATGCATTCGATGTTTTTATCCAAATGACACATCTATAGAAACTACTTGAGAAATTTCTCTAATACAACAAAAAATAATTCAGATCAATAAACTCTTGCCTGAGAAGATGAAGATGGTTAAGAATGGCTAACATTGTGTGCATGGTTTTCAAATTTTTTAAGTTTAAAGGATGTTTGTTAGCAGTAGGATAATCAAATTCCATAGATAAAATTGATTCTGTTAAGGTATTAAAGCTACTAAATTATCTTTAGAACATCCTCTAAAAATGGCAAAAAGTATGTTTAAAATTTTAATAAGCACAAGTGGATTTAATCATATGTGTTAATATGACTCTAAATATAAGAGTATATCCTCATACTCCACTAAAAATAAGTATTTCACAGTACATTAAAGAGATAACAAACTCTCAACTTAAAACTGGATATACACAATCCAAACATCACCATAATCTTAACTATTTGGATATTAAAAAATATTTGTAGGCTAATTTCTGTCATTAATAAAACAAAATAACACTATTCCTTCCATCTGAATAGACTTGGCAAGAAATAGCACAGCTGATTTTTGCTGGGAATAGAAAAGAAAAAAGAAAAATGACAGATAGACTGAATGGTAGAATTAGTGCCTTAGTCCTTCAACCAAAATGCTCATTTAATGATGTCAAAGAAAAGAAATTAAATTTTTTTGTACAGTTTTTGTATTGGAGAGTCTTCATATAAATTTGTACATCATAAGATACAGAAGGACAGTAAAGAATTTGCTTGGTAATGGAGTTGTTGAAAGTAGAAAACCCACCAGTCACTCCACAGAAAAAAGTTGAGACAGTCTGCTTTCGTAAAGAGTTATAGCCTTAGAAACACTATGGAGTATTTCTACTCTGTCCTACAGAGTAATTGAAATTGACTTGACAGTAGCAGTAGGTTTGGATTTGGGTTTATAAACCAGAAAACATAATGTAATGCTTTTTAGCAAAGACTTCCTCCAGTACTTCAGTGGTAATAAGGAAATATATATACTGTAGCAGAAAAATATTTGAATATAATCTGTTATTAATATTTATTAAGATAAAATATTTATACTGTTTTATATTTTTTTATGCCAAGAGAGACCTTGGGATTTTCCAGAATTAAAACATGGATCCCTACCTAATAAAGATATATAGATCTTTCCAATACTGATAGGAAAATATTTTCACTAGTACTGTAATAAAGCTTTTGTGACCCATTCACACAACTCTGAGGGCCAAATAAGATGCATAAGAGAAGGATGAATACCAGAAGTCCCATGCCTCAGTAAGCAAAAGTCTTTATTATTGTATACTTGCAAGTATGAATCTTTCAATGAGTGGAGAGAGGAGAATAAAATGTGAATACGATTGTGTTTACCATGATAAAAATAGAGTATTAGGAATAGTGGTGTTATTAAAAAGATAAAAATAAATGTATTTTTTGTGAGTAGCTTTTTATAAAAATGAAAGATAACAGAGGAACTTCATAAAAAATTTTCTAAATAGACCAATATCCTTCATAAACATAGATGCAGAAATTCTCAACAAAATCCTAGCCAACAGAATCCAATAACACATCAAAAAGATAATATATCATGATCAAGTGGCATTCATTTCAGAGATGCAAGGATGGTTCAACATTAGAAAAATAATCAACATAATCCCCATATAAATAAGGAATGAGAAAAGAACCATATGATCATACTGATTGAGGCAGAAGAGGCCTTTGACAAAATCCAACATCCATTCCTGATAAAAAACACTCAATAAAGTAGGAATTGAAGGAAAATTTCTCAACATAATTAAGAGCTTATTTACAAAACCAACAGCCTACATTACTCTCAATAGAAAGAAACTGAAAGCCTTCCCTCTGCAAACAGGAACCAGACAAGGATGCCCTTTGTCACCACTCCTATTCAATATTTTGCTCGAAGTCTTAACAAGAGCTACATGGCAAGACAGGGAAATTAAAGACATCCAAATTGGCAAAGAGGAAGTTAAACTGTCAATTTGCAGACAATATGATCCTGTACATAAAAAATCCCAAAGACTCAGTAAAAAAGCTACTAGACCTCATTGAAAAATTCAGCAAAGTGGCAGCATATAAGATCAGCATACAAAAGTCAGATGGATTCCTCTATACCAAAAACAACAATGCTGAAAAGGACATTAGGAAAGCAATACCATTTACAATAGCCACTCAAAGAATGAAATATTTAGGAATAAATGTAACCAGAGAAACAAAGGACTTATACAAAGAAAACTACAAAACACTACTACAAGAAAAAGAGACCAACAAAAATGGAAGAATGTACCATGCTCCTGGATAGGAAGACTCAACATTGTGAAAATATCAATACTGCCCAAAGTAATTTACACATATAATGGAATCCCAATCCAAATTCCAACAACATTCTTCAAAGAGATGGAAAAAGTAATTACAAACTTTATATGGAAAGGAAATGGACCCATGATAAGCAAAGCACTGCTTAAGAAAAAGAATATGATTGGAAACTCTCACTCCCCGACTTCAAAATTTATTACATGGCTACAGTGGTCAAAACAACTTGGTACTGGTAAAATGAAAGATAGATCGATCAGTGGAACAGAATCGAGAATCCAGAAATTAATCCATCCATAAACACCCAACTGATTTTTGACAAAGTACCTAAATATATCACATGGGAGGTGATAGTCTCTTCAACAGATGGTGCTAACAGAACTGGAAAGTGATTGCAAAAGATTGAAACAAGACATTCACCTCATGCCTTATACAAAAACCAACTCAGCATGGATTAAAGACCTAAATGTGAATCCCAGAATTATGAAGGCCATCAATGAAAAAATAGGGACAAATGTGAGGACACTAATTCAGGCGATACACAGACTACCAAATATTTTGAAAACTACACAAACAAAATAGACAAGATAGATGAGTGGGACATACTAAAAATTTAAAACTTATGTGCATCAAAAGACCACCAGATGAGTAAAAAGGGAACTCGCAGAATGGGAAAAAATCTTTTGCAATGACACATCAGACAAGGGACTCAATTCTAAAATATTTAGGAAACTGCAACACCTCTACAAGAAAAAGACAAATAACCCAATTAAAAAATGGGCAGAGGACATGAACAGATACTTCACCAAGGAGGAGATCCAGGCAACCAAAAAAAATATGAAGAAATGTTCATGATCACTAGCCATTAGAGAGATATGCAAATCAAAACAACAATGAGATATCATCTCACACCAGCAATAACAGCAAAGATCAAAAAAGTAGAGGACAATAAACGCTGGTGAGGATGTGGAGAGACTGAGATGCTCCTGCATTGCTGGTGGGATTGCAACATGCAACCTCTCTGGAAAGCAATATGGCGCTTCCTAAGAATGTTGGAAATAGAAATACCTTATGATCCAGCAATTCCTCTACTTGGTATTTGTCCACAAGAAATATAAGCCATAACACAAGTAGATATATGTACACCAATGTTCATAGCAGCACTATTTACAATAGTAAAAAATGGAGACAGCCTAAGTGTCCATCAATGAAAAAATGGATAAACAAACTGTGGTACATACACACAATGGAATATTATGCTACCATGAAGAATAACAAGGAGGCTGCAAGCCACCGCATAACATGGATGAACCTTGACGACATTATGTTGAGTGAAATCAGTCAGTCACAAAAGGAGAAATACTGCATAGGACCACTCCTATAAAAGACTAAGAAAAAGAACCCATTCTTAAGAGGGTGGAGATTCTTTGCTGGGACTGGGGCATGGGGGTTGGGGTGAGGGGAGGAGGAGAAGGTGGAGCATCCAGCAGTGTGGCAAGACCTGGGGACTCTTGGGACCAGAGTCAGTGACATAGCCACAGAGGAATAAAGTAGAGGATGGAGAGTAAAGTGTGCGGCTGATAAGAAGAGAGGGCATGTGCATAAGAACACCCACACTTGCAAATAATACCCAGTGGACCTGGCTTCAATGACTGGATGATCAGAGCTCAACTAGAAGAAGAAAGAAGAGGAAAAAAAGAGTAATCTGATGCAATTTGATGCACTTGACCTATACCTATGGAGGGTTGGAAATGTAAAGGTAGATGTTTTGTAGCAAAAAGAGGGGAGTGGTTAACTTTGCATTCTAGGAGCAGAGGTCCCTGGGACCATTAAGGGGGAAGAGCAGAGTGCAGGAAACAGAAACAGTGATGCCAGAGATAGAGGCAGAGACAAAGACATGGAGAGATGGAGTGACTGGGAACTCTAGACCCAGAGAGGGAGAGGGCCTTTTTTTCTGATGACAGCGGGGCAGGCTTATGGGATATACCCTTTGGTTATTTGATGATGCATAGAGGGGATTGTAACCATAGCAATGAAAGAATATATGATAGGATGAATGTAAAGCTAATGTTCTCCTATGTAAATGATCACATAATTTACAATAAAACATAAAAAAATTCTAAGCTATATTTATACATATTTTCATTATAAAAACTTAAATATTATTGACTAGAGATTTTTCCTATCTAAAGAATATTTGGTAGTATCTTGTTTTAATTTTTTTATTGTTCCTGTGGTCCTTAGAAGATGTTTTTTATATCAAGTAGAAAATGAAAATGGCTATTTAATGGGATATCATTTTGAGGGTCAATCTGTAAATGTTCAGTGCAATCATGGCTACAGTCTTCAGGACGAACACAGCACCATAACATGTACAGAGCGTGACTGGTTCCCTCCTCCCAGATGTCTTCATGTCAGTAAGTAAGATCCCAAAATGTTTATGATTTGGTAAGGCTAATATATATTCACCATGTCAAAATGTATGGGTCTTGTTTCACCAATGGAAACTTAAAATGTATGTATAAATTTCTTAATGAGCAAAAAATACAGTAAAGTAATATTGATTATTATGTAAACAAAAAGGTCACATTTAACATAGGCATTGAAATCACTAAATTAGTTTGCTCAAAAATTATAATAAAATTATGACCAAAATATCTCATTAATATAGTCAAGTAGTAATTCAACATATATTTCTGATATATGTCTTTGTTGCTCTAGAAGATATATACATGTATGTATGTGCATATATATATATGTGTGTGTGTGTATTGTTGTTGTGAAGTGCTGTTGAGTCCATTCTGACCCATAGAGACCCTGTATAGGGTTTCTGAGGAGCGGCTGCTGAGCTTGAACCACTGACCTTGCAGTTCAAATGACTTTGCAGTCTGATGCATTAACCCACAGTGCCACACCAGGACTGACTGACTCTCTCTCTTTCTCTCTCTCTCTCTCTCTCAATCTCTCTCTCTCTCTCTCAATCTCTCTCTATACACACACACACACACACACACACACGTATACATACACACATATATATGTTGTTGTTGTTGTTAAGTGCTGTCGAGTCAATTCTGACCCATAGCGACCCTGTATAGGGTTTCTGAGGAGCAGCTGGTGAGCTTGAACCGCTGACCTTGCAGTTCAAATGACTTTGCAGTCTGATGCATTAATCCACACTTCCACACCAGGACACACACACTCTCTCTCTCTCTCTCTCTCTCTCTCTCTCTCTCTCTCTCTCTCTCTCTCTCTCTCTCTCTATATATATATATATATATATATATATATAGACCTTGTATTTCAAACAGACCTTGCAGTCCAGTGCTTATCCTACTTTACCACAAAGATGATATCTATGTTTTCATAGTGGCTGTACCAATTATACATTAATTGTTCTACATCCTTGTTAATGATTATTGTTGTAGCTTTGCAAGTTCAATATGAATTTGTTTTATTATTGAATTTAGTGTATTCTCATGTTCATTGACAATTAATTTATTAAATTTATGAAATGCTTTTTATTTTTCATAGTTTATATTTTTGAATTTATTTTTTACTAATCTGAATACTAATTTATCTTTCACTTATAACTATTACAAGCAGTTTCTGTTCTGTGACTTCCATGGTTTTTTTTTTTTGCTTTACTATATTCCATTTTATTACTCTCTTTTTCATGATAAATGTATTTTATATCTTATTTAAGGAACATTTCATTGAATCAAGGGCATAGAATACATTATACTTTGTTTTAAATCAAAGGGAACACACAAGTAGGCATGTGAACTTGCTGATGACCATGTTGGTCTACTGGTGAGTGGAAGAGGAGGAAAGGCAGCAATGAACATATGGGCTGTGTTCAACCATATTTCACAGACTCCCATCGACCTGGAGATGAGAGAGAAAAGAGGAAGGGCTGGTTGGTCTGTAGTATGATGAGACCTGGGGACTCCTGAGCCCATGGACATAGCCATGGAGGAGGGCTAGAGTTAAGTGTGAAGAATCCAGCTGAAATGAAGTGAAGGGAGACTCACAAGAATGCCCAAACTTGCAGATAGTACCCATTTGACCTAGCTTTAATGACTTGATCAGAACTCAAGTAGAGAAATATAAAAAAAAGTTTTGATAAACAAGTATATATTGCTACTATTTGATGAACTTGACCTATACTTATGGATGTTGTGGCTCAAAATACAAACTGATAGGGAAGAAGTCTTCACATCAAGGATCAGTCAAATCCCCTCTCTACACAGGGTTGAGAGGAACAAGCAACTTAGACATTGGTTACCTAAAATGTGGGGTGGGGTGGACAATGAAGGCACAAAGTGACTGACTAGCTTACAAGTTTTCAAGAGAGAGGTTAGTTTCAGAGTGTGCAGGGAAAGGTAGAATTCCCACTGAATAGTCTTCATCTTGTCTAGATGGGTCTGATGAAAGGAGATGGGGATAAGATTCCTATAATTCAACAGTCTTTAATTGTTATTATGACTAATTGCTACTGTCACAACTGTAGGGTAGAAGTTTTGTAACAAAAAGGGGGAAGCAGTTAATCTTACAGTCCAGAAACAGAGGACCCTAGGACTGTCAAGGGAGAAGACCATAAGTGAAAATTGGGACCCTATCCAGAGAAGCTGGGAAAGAAAAAGGCTGTGTGCTGGCAGTCAAGAGGCAAGCTTGCAGAAGGTGCTCTTTGTTTGTTTAAATGATTATATATTCTTGAGTATTTTTGCGTACATGAAAAACAAAACAAAATAAAAACCAAAGGGAATAGAAGCAAGTAATGCTGAATGATGATGCATGGAGGAAATTGTAATCATTGCAATGAAGTGATGAGTCTAAAATTATTACTCAGTTCACATAAAAATTTTAAGAAAACCCAAAACTATGGATTACAACAACAACAAAAGTTTTAATATTTCTCATTTCTTATTTGTATATTTAACTCATTTTGGAATGATTTTTCTGCATGACAATAATCAAATTTCTTTTTAAAAGTGTGAAAAATCTCAAGAATTTCCTCAGTTATCTGTAATTGTACTTTTCTCACCCATTATTATTTCCATATTGACTATTAATTTGTGTTTTCTAGCCTCTGAATTAAGAAAATGCATTTTTAATTATTGCTCCAGTGTTACTCTTTGGTGATTTTATCATTCAAAAGATTGCTATTAATTATTTTTTTGTTTCACTTAAAATTTAGTTATCTTTCATTTGATGAATTTTTTTATTTCTTCAGTGCAAATTTGTTTGCTTATCTTTCTTAACTTTTTCTGTTCTTCTTGGATGGGGTTTCTGTTATTAAGCTTGATAATCTTTGAAACTTACCTATTTCTCATACTTTTCAAATTTTTAAAATTCCATTTCCATTTCAATATCATTGCTTTGGATTTTGTCTTCTAGTGACTCAATCACATTAAACATTTTAAGCAATTATATTTTAAACTCTAATTTCCAGTAGCTCATTTTCAAATCAGCTTTACTGAGGCATAAATTACATAAAATATAAGTAAAACTTGTTTAGTGTGTATGCAATGACTTTTGACAAACGCATACACACTGTTAACCACAAAACCAGTCCAAAGATGATTTTCATCTCAGAAGTGACTAAAGTTGCACCTGCATAGGATCTAGTTTGAGGCAATAAGAAGGATAAGCAGTAAGTTTGAAAATAATCTTTATTAGAGCAACATGAATTCTGCTAAGATTCATGCTGAATTTTAAAATTGAAGCAAGCAAATATCAAATTTAGAGTGAAAATTGATTAGAACAATGGCAAAATTATTGATCCTTCATGAAAAGTTTGTAAGGACAATGCTTCCCTCATATCAGCAATTTACAAATGGATAGCTTGTTTTAAGAAGGGATGAGAGAACGTTGAAGGTGAAGTCCCCAGCGGGAGACCATTAACATCAGGCTGCAAGGAAACAATCTTGCCCATGTTCTAAATGAATTGGATTGATGACTAACAATAGTCAACACCATAGACATTAATTCAATTGGTTCCATTTACACAATTCTGACTGAAAAGCTAAACTTGATCAAACTCTATGCTTCATGGACGCCAAAACTCTTGTACCCATATCAGTCGTAAACAAGAGACTAATTTTCAATAGAAACCTTTAACAAGTGGGACTAAGATCCTGAAGTATTTCTTACTACAAGAAATAAAACATGGCTTTACCAGTATGATCCTTAAGAGAAAGCAAAATAAAATCAATGACTAGCAAGATGTGGAAGTGGTCCAGTCAAAGCAAAAGTTGACAGAGCATGACAGAGCAGAGGTCAAAGTAAAACTTTGAGGGGATACTGAAGACAATTAGCTTGTTGACTTCCTGGAGAGCAAAGGAATGATAACATCTGCTTATTAAGAGTGTGTTTTAAGAAAGCCAAAGCTTTCACAGAAAAACATCCTGGCAGACTTTACCAGAAAGTCTTCATCTACCAAGACAATGCTTCTGTTCATTCCTTTCATCAAAAAAGACAAATTCGTGCTTTGAAAGGCACCCATTTTCCATCTATTAATAATATTAAAAAGAGTATATTGACATGGTTAAATTCTCAGGACCCTCACTTCTTTAGTGATGACCTAATTGCTGACTATATTGCTTACAAAAGTATCTTGACCTTAATGAAGCTTACGTTGAGAAGTAAATCTTATGGTTTGTTTTTTTTTATCTGTTAATTCCATTTTTCCTGATCTTATTGGACTCCCCTTGTTTGTCTATGTGTCTACCATAAACATCAGTACCAGGCTGTTTTGACTACTGTAGCTTTTTAAATTAGGAAGTGTGATGCTGCCTACTTTCTTCTTCTGTAGTGCTTAGCTAGATTTATTTCCCTTCCATATAGTTAGTGATTGGTTTTTCCATTCCCTTAAAGAAAGTTGATAGAACTGGATCATGATTGAATTATAGCTATAGACTTCTTTGGGAACTATTGATGTTTTCATAGTGTTAAGTCTTCCTCTCCAGTTGCATGTAATATTCTTTCATTTATGTGGATCTCTTAATTTCTTGTAGTAGTGTTTTGTAGTTTCCTTTGTATAAGTTTTTTCTATCTCTAGTTAGCTTTATTCTTAAATATTTTATCTTTGGGTGGTGGTGTGCCGTGGAGTCGGTTCCGACTCATAGCAACCCTGTATAGAGTTTCCAAGGCTGTAAATCTTTATGGGAGCAGAAAGCCTCATCTTTCTTCCATGGAACCACTAGTAGTTTCGACCTGCTGACCTTGAGATTAGCAGCCTGACTCGTAACCACTATGCTACCTTTGGGTGGTGGTGGTGGTGGTGGTGGTTATGTGCTATGGAGCCCTTTCCAATTCATAGCGACCCTGTACATTTCTGAGGTTGTAAATCTTTACAGGACCAGAAAGCCTCATCTTTCTCCCACGGAATAGCTGGTAGTTTTGAATTTCATTGTTTTCCTTATTTCCTTTTCAGAATGGATTTTGTTGGTATGAAACAAGGGTGAGGAACATCCAGCCAGTGTGCCTTATTGTTGTTGTTGTTAAGTGCCATTGAGTCAGTTCTGACCCAAAGCAACCCTGTACAGGGTTTCCGAGGGTATAAATGTTTACGGGAGTAGAAAACCTCATCTTTCTCCCGCGGAGCAGCTGGTAGTTTTGAACCGCTGACCTTAAAGTTCACAGCCCCATTCGTAACCACTACGCTACCAGAGCTCCTTGTACATTTCTGAGGTTGTAAATCTTTACAGGATCAGAAAGTCTCATCTTTCTCCCACGGAATAGCTGGTAGTTTTGAATTTCATTGTTTTCCTTATTTCCTTTTCAGAATGGATTTTGTTGGTATGAAGCAAGGGTGAGGAACATCCAGCCAGTGTGCCTTATAACGCTCACAAAATCATTTGGTCTGGCCCACCGACAGTTCCAGCAATCACATTGTTGTTGTCATTGTTAAGTGCAGTCGAGTCGGATCTGACCCATAGCGATCCTCTATACTGTTTCTGAGGAGCTTGCAGTTCAAACGTTTTTGCAGTCTGACGCATTAGCTCACAGTGCCATACCAGGCCATCACATTAGGGTTGAGTTTATTAAATTTTGACCAGATATAGCAGGCTAATTTTTAACTTGATAATGATGTTATAAATTTTGGTAGAAAAAGGTTCCCCACTCCTGGAAAGGAAGCCAAGTGAATTTTTTTAGTATTCATCTTATATACTGCCACTTTGCTGAATCTTTCAATTAGTTCCAGTAATTTTAGTGTTGAATCTCTGGGATTTTCTATGCATAGACTCATATCATATGCAAAAAAAGATCGTTTTATTTGACCAATCTACTAAACCCAGTCCATCAAGTCAATTCTGACTCATAGCAAAACTGTGTAGGATTTCTGAGACTCTAAATCTTTACAGAAGCAGACAGACTCATCTGTCCCTTGCAGTGGATCGGATGGGTTTGAACTGCTGACCTTGCTTATTACAATGCCACCCTTTCTTGATTTAGTCCCCTGGCAAGGGCATCTAACACATTATTGAATAGGAGTGGTGACAAAGGGCATCCTTGTCTTGTTCCCATTCAAAAGGGGACTGGTTTGAGACTCTCTTCATTGAGAATAATGTTGGCTGTTGGTTTTGCATATATTCTCAGATTATGTGGAGAAATTCTATGCCTATTATGCTGACAGTTTTTATCTGGAATGTGTGTTGACTTTTATCAAAAGCCTTTTCTACATCGATTGATATAATTATGTGATTTAGTACTTTATTTTATTTATGTAGTGGAGTACATTTATTGGTTTTCTAAAGCTGAACCACCTGCACATATCTGGTACTAATCGCATTTGGTTGTGATGCTTTTTTGTTTTGTTTTGTTTTTAATATGGTGTTGGATTCCATTGTCTAGGATTTTGTTGATGATGCTTATATCTATGTTAATGAGGAATATTGGTCTGTAATTTTCTTTTTTATTGCTGTCTTTGCTTAGTTTTGGTATCAGGGTAATGCTTCTTCATAGAATGATTACAGGAGCATCCCATTGTTTTCTATGTTATGGAATAGTTTGAGTAAAATTCGTGTCGATTATTATCTGAAATTTTGGAAGAATTATTCAGCAAAGCCATCTGGGTCAGAGCTTATTTTTGTTAGGAGTATGTTTTATGATTTGTTCAATTTCTTCTTTTGTTATTGGTCTATTCAAATTTTCTTATGAGTCTTTAATTTAGGGGAATCAGGTGCTTCTAGAAGTGCATCCATTTATTCTAGGTTTACTAATTTGTTGGACTGCAATTCTTCATTCTTTTTTTTTTTTTTTCTTCCATTGGGTCTGTTGTTGTATCACCCATTTCATTCCTTACTTATGTTATTTGCATCTTCCTTTTCTTTTTATTTGCTAAAGTTTGCGATTGGTTTGTCAATTTTGTTAATCTTCAAAGAACCAACTTCTAGTCTTATTTATTTTTGTACTATTTTTATGTTTCATTAATTTCTACTCTAATCTTTATTATTTCCTTTCTTCTGGCTACTTTAGGATTTCTGCAGCTTTTTTTCTTGGGGTAAGATATTGATTTTAGCTTTTCTTCTTTTTTGACAAGTGAGTTTATTGCTACAAATTGATCCATGGGCATGCTTTTGCTGTATCCCAAAGGATTTGTTATATTGCATTTTCATTTTCATTTGCTTCTTAGAGTTTGTGTTTCACTTTTTATTTCTGCTATTACTCAGTAGTTTTATTTTTCTTTTTATATACACATATATATGCATATATGCACATACACAGATTCCTTGTGTGATGCTGTATAGTCAGAACTAGACTTTGAACCACAAGGGCAGAAGTTCAAACCCTCTAGCTGCTCCTTAGAATCCCTATACAGGGTTGCTATGAGTCAGAGTCAACTCAACAACACTTAACAACAACAACATGTACATGCAAATACATATACATATAAGTACATACACATATACACACATTCTACCCTTCTTCCCATAATCATGTGTCTCTGTCCATGTCTCTAACCACAGCGTATTGTTCCAAGGTTTTATATGTATCACTATTTACCTCTATCCCTGTTAGCCTTATCACATGCAAGTAAAATTTTGCCAAAAGTAACACAAAAATGGCTGAAGCCATACACTGATGGAGAGCTTCCAGAGGCTCAAGCTGGATTCACAAGAGGATGTAGAATGAGGAATATCATTGCTGACATCAGATGTATCTTTGCTAAAAGCAGAGAATATCAGAAAGATGTTTACCTGTGCTTTATTGATAACACAAAAGCTTTCGATTGTGTGAATCATGGAAACCTATGGAAAACATTGCAGAGAACGAGTATTCCAGAATACTTGTGCTCAAGAGGAACCTGTGCATATACCAAGAAGCAGTTGTTTGACCAGAACAAGGGAACACCGAATGGTTTAAAATTGGGAAAGGTGTGCAGTAGGTTTGTATTCTTTTGCAATGTTTATTCAGTCTGTAGGCTAAGCAAATGATCCAAGGAGCTGAATTATATGATGAAAAATGTAGCATCAGGATTAGAGGAAGATTCATTAACAACCTGCGATATGCATATGTTACAACCTTGCTTACTGAAAGCAAAGAGGACTTAAAATACTTACTGATGAATATCAAAGACAACATCCTTTAGTATGGGTTGCAACTCAATGTAAAGAAAACAAAAGTACCAACCATTTAACCAATAAATAACATTCATATAAATGGAGTAAAGATCGTAGTTGCCAAAGACTTCATTTTGCTCTTTTCAACAACCAACATTTATGGAAGTAGCAGTCAAGAAATAAAATGATGTATTGCATTAAACAAATCTACTGCACAAAACCACTTTAAAGTATTGAAGAGCAAAGTTTGAGGAATAAGGTATGCCTTATCCAAACCATGGTATTTTGAATAACCACACTCATAGTTCAGTTCATAACCACTATGGTACCAGAGCTCCTTCAACATATGCACATGAAAGTTGGATAGTATCAATGAAAAATATATGATGCATTTAAGTTATGGTGTTGAGGAGAAAATTAAAAGTACCATGGACTGCCAGTACAACAAACCAATCCATACTGGAAAAAAGTATAGCCAGAATGCTCCTTGGAAGCCAGGATGACCAGATTTTGTCTGTCATACTTGTGAACATATAATCAGGAAAGCCAGTCCTTGGGGAAGGATATCATGTTTGGTAAAGTGGAGGGTCGGAGAAAAAGGAAGATCCCCAATGAGATGACAGGTACAGTGGCAACAGGAACAGGCTCAAACGTAGCAACAATAGGTATTATAGGTATTATAGTCTAGGAATTAGAAAAGAACATACACCGAAAGAATTTAAAAGCAAGAATAATTAAGACATATATAAAAATAAGAAGCTTCAGAATTGTCATCCTAATAAATTTTTTAAATTATAGTTCTACTTTTATGAAATTATTTTAAATAAATCAAACTCTAACTAGATTTGTGAAACACAAGGTCAGCAGTTGAGCCCACTACCCAGTGGACAGCTTCAATATTTTGGGCAGGGAGAGAAAGATGAATGGGAACACTACTCCTTTACTGAGCTTTTTGAAGACTTTCTTGGTCTTAGGTCAACTCCCAGAGACTATATATGGTTACATTGGATCATTTTGTCTAGTTTTTGCTACCTTTTAAGGATAGGGTATATACCAAGTTCCAAATATAGTCATTCTGGAAGTAACTTTCAAATATATGTATTTTTTAATTTTCAGAAAGTATAACATGGTAGAAAAATAATATTGAATAGATTTTTAAAATACCAACAATGGAAATTATTAATAAACAATCCAATTGTTAGTGCCAGTGTTAAAAGAAATGTGAAATAGCTATAAGATTGATTGTATTGCATTAAAATGAGGACTGAAGATTTATACTTGCTTGTCTTCTGAGACAGCTGAACTTCTGACTAAAAAGAAGACAAGAGGGCTTAATCCTTTCTCTCAAATGTTATATTTCTAAGTGTTTTCAGACTCAAAGACTCAGTGACTACAAGTAGAAAAGTGGACCAGTTTGATTTTTCTCAGAACAAATTTGGAAAAAGAGAAATTCAGAGTACTAAGGTGAAAACTCTGAAAAGACACTAGTAATTTCACATAACCCTCTGTGAACTTTGATATTTACTAAATTACCAAACCAGCCTGCTGGCAGTACACTGAAATTTAAAGTCATGGCCATTTCTGTTAATGGAAGTAGGATTCAAATCAGCATCAGCATTACTGGGACATTTTATATCCAAATGAGTTAATCTAGCATTCTGCTCTTATTCAGTGTTATTCTAACCCTGTGGGATTCCACTTTTAAGAGACAAAGTAAATTGAAAACAAATCTAAATATTTAGTTTCTCTTTCAAATGTGTGTGCTGACTTCTTGTATGTGTATATGTATATTTTATTCATTTGTAGATGAGTCAATAAGCAAGAATATTTTGAATGAATATTTTGACCACCTAATATGCAAATATAGGAGAAAATAGAATAAATGGTTTGTTTTTTTCTCTGTGTTCCAAAGTGTAAATGGCCACAAAATGCAGAATTTTTTGTAGAGAAAGTAAATGGTGAAAAACTTGCATAAAAATGAAAGTGACAAGGTAAAGTCCTAATGAAATTCTTCAAAAGCTGTTGTGACACTGTCAAAAAAAAAGATGCCAAGAAGAGTTGAAAATCGTGCAAATGTTTACAGGTTCTGTCTTCGTAGAGTGCTTCATTTTAGTTTTTAAGTATCATTAAAATGAAGGATTTCTGGTTTCAATGTAATTATTACCCAGCCATGGGATAACTCTTTAAAAAATGTTGTAGTTAAGTGCCATCAAGTCAATTACAACTCATAGTAATCCTGTATAGTCATTATTAGGAGTAAGAATAGGTTTGATCCACTGACCTAGCAGTTAGAAGTCTGCTGCTTACCCTACAGCACCAAACTAGAACTCCAAATAAAACAATACAGTTTACTTTTATCTGTAAACCAATAAAATATCAGTAAGATATTTTCTTCTTCTGAGCTTCAAGAAGTGCTGAAAGTGAAAAGACATTGTACATCTTCATTATAACTAAAAACTATGTCATATATAATATTTTACACACTGTCCCATGTTATAGAACATTAAAATAAAACCACCATATCCAAATAGTTGCAATGCACCTCTAACAAGGTAAACAGCTGACTAGACTATATATGTAGTTGGATTCTGAATCCCTACAATTTATTGTATAATATCATCAGTGCAGTGAATTATTTAATATGCCTCTTGGAGCCATGTCTTTGTAATTCCCACCAAATGACTTCTTCCTGATGGGTCTGGGTAAAAAAAGGTGGGGGTCTATGCTGGTGGGATTATATGGTTCATTTGTGAATGATTCTAACAGGGTTAATTGCAATTACTCAAATTTGGAAATCTAATGAGCCACTTGGTCACTCTTGTCATCTTGCTGGGTATAAAATTAGCCATTTTGGTGATGTGAGGGGACTGTGCCCTCCTTTGTTCAACTAACCAAGCTCACCTCCATCTGATCTTCAGTTCTTGGCACTTGACCCAGGGGTCTTATCTGATTTCCCAGCTTCACAGCCTTGTGAGTCAGTAGCCCAATTCTGCACGAGTGAGGAGAATCCTCCAGACTGACATCTAAACTGTGGATTTGTGACTTGCAAGTCTATGCAATTGAGCCATTTCCTTGATAGTTCTTGAGTTCTGTGAGATGTTACAGTGAATTTTGGAAACCTGAGACATGGGGGAAAATACTGAAGGAAGGAGCATTGTTTGATATTAGGGACTATGGAGTTGTATGTTGTTGTTTTTAGGTCCATAGAGTCAATTCCAACTCATATTGACACTATGCACAACAGAATGAAACAGTGCCCATCCTTACAATTGTTATGATTGAACTCATTGCTGCTGACAGTCCATCTCCTTGGAGATCTTCCTCTTTTTTGCTGACCCTCATCTTTACCAAGCATGATATCCTTCTCCAGGGAGTGGTCCCTCCTGACAACATGTCTGAAGTATGGAAGACAAAAATCTTACCATTCTCATTTCTAAGGAGCATTTTAGCTCTTTTTCTTCCAACACACATTTGTTTGTCCTGGCAGTCCACGATAATTTTAATATCTTTATCCAACACCGTCCTTCAAATACACCAATTCTTCTATGATCTTCCTTCTTCATTGTCCTTATTCATTGAGGCATTTGAAACACCATGGCTTCAGTTAGGTACACCTTAGTTTTTAGACCCGTATCTTCTGTCTTTAACAATTTAAAGAGATACTACACTTTAGAAAAGTTAGATATTTGGAATGTCTCTAACTGCCACCTAATAGGAACCAATTTCATGTTGATCCTTATCAAAGAAATAGTTGTTACATCATCACTTTCCCAAAACAGGCCTAGCCTCCAGTACATAGACAACTAAAGCTCAGTGTCTTTGGGAAAGAAGCTCAAGTGTGAAGTGGGGTGCCTCTAAGGACTTTATTGGGGAAATTAGTAGTTAACATAGTCAGAAAATAAGAATTTGTGAGGGAGTTGACTCAGTTGTTAAGCCAGCATGGATTCCCAGGCAGACAAGTCAAGAAGTTTCATTCAGCAGGAACTCAATTTAGTTTATGAGTTTCAGTCTCTCAGTCAATTTTGGTCAAAAAAGTTTTATCAATTTCTCCATCACATCACATAGTGAGCACTGTGTCTTCACAGCTGCCTTACTGAATTACTGTATTTTGGGGTGTGTTTGTGTTTTGTTTTGGTTTGTTTTTAACCTGCACTTTTGGTATATAGTAAGTGTTCTAAACAAGTGCTAGAATGACATTCAAAGGGGATTTCTAAATAGCGGGGTGTAAAAATGTGAAAATAATATGAAGAGTATTGGAAATCTCTAACCCTAAACTAGAGAAAGAGAGGGCTGAGACTCTAGGATAGTCACAAGACTGGCAGTTTGAACCCACTAGCCACTCAGCAGAAGATCTGTCTTTCTATTCCCCAAAAGTTGTGCAGCCTCGGAAACATTATACAGGATTGCTGTGAGTATGAACTGACTGACTGAACGACACTTAACAATGATAACATCGAACAACCGGAAAAAGACTTTCAAACTGCAATCTGGCTTCCTTTAGAATCTTCAGTAAAGTTCTTACCTAAATTTGTCTAGATTTTCAATGACCTGTAAGCTTTCGTTGCTCTTAGATTTAGTTGACTATTGAGAGACTGCCCAAAAAGCAAAAACAACACACTCCAGAAATACTTTTGTGTAAATACAGTAGTCTGCAGATTACAGTAACACAATGTTTATCAAACAATATATTATGCTTCAAGCAATATCAAAGAAGCTGTAAAGAAAACAAACTAAACTCAACCACATGTCACTGCAACTTAAGGCATTCGAAGAGGAAATCTAACAAGGAAACAATAGATTACAAGACTACATTGAAGAAATGTATTCATAAGGTTGTATTAGAATTTGGAGACACATGAAATTTTTTTTTATATTGGAGTGGGTGGTTGGGTTACAAAGAAAACTTGATGTTTATAGCTTGCACTTTGGCTGTTGTTATAGTGAAAAATTGCTAAATGTAGAATGAGTTTGGAAGGATGGGTAGAATCAGGATAGTTGGATGATGGGTGCAAATTTACCCTTGATATAAAGTATAAATAAATATAAGTTTGTGGAGATCACGTGCTATAATTTGATTGAAGCAAAGGGTATTTGGCAGTGCAGGGGCTCAATCCAATAAGCACTGGGTTATGAACCAACAACAAGGGGTATTTGAAAAAGTCTTATGGGAGGAAGCACTGTCAATGTATAAAGGGGTCTTTTTTCCTTTTCCTGAGTCTCCAAAACTATCTGATGTCTAATTTTAAGCAGGCCAATAAGCAGTTTCAGGTTCTACAGGCTAAATGCCAAGAATTTATTGGTTTCAAATTTTGTGCAACATTGAACAATACCTCTGGATAAGTTGAAAAAAGGAATTTCCCTGAATAATTCACTTAAGATCAGAATTTATGCAAATGTTTTTGCTTGTCAAATAGAAAAATATGCAAGTATCTCTTAAAAACCAGTACTATAGTTAGGAAAAGGAGCTCTGGTAGTAGTGGTTATGAATCGGGCTGCGAACATCAGGGTCAGCAGTACGAAACTACCAGCTGTTCCTCAGGAGAAAGATGAGGCTTTCTGCTCTTGTAAAGATTTACAGCTTTGGAAACCCTGTACAGGGTAACTATGAGTCAGAACTGACTCCACGGTACATAACAACAACAATATACTGGGGAAATAGTGAGTTACGGAGTGAACTTAAACTGTCGTTCTCAAAATCTTTTCTAAATTGTTATAATATTTTCTTTCATAGTATTCAGGCATATATATTGACGTCTATGTGTGTGTGTGCTGATAAGATACAACTACTTTAGATATATAATATATATGGTGGTGGTGTGCAGTGAAGTCGGTTCCGACTCATAGCAACCCTGCATAGGGCTTCCAAGTCTAAATATTTTGTTGTCATTAGGTGCCGTAGAGTCAGTTCCAACCCATAGTGACCCTATGGACAATAGGATGAAGCACCACCCGGTCCTGCACCATCCTCACAATTGCTCCTATGCTTGAGCCCATTGCTGCTGCCACTGTGCCAATCTATTGGGGATCTCCCTGTTTTTCACTGTCCCTCCACTTTACCAAGAATGATGTCCTTCTCCAGGGATTGATATCTCCTATTAATATGTCCAAGAATGAGAGATAAAGTCTGGTCATTTTGGCTTCTAAAGAGTATTCTAGTTGTACTTCTTCCAAAAGAGATTTGTTTATTCTTCTGGCAATCCACGATACCTTTAATGTTCTTCTTCAACACCATAACTCAAATGCTTCAATTCTTCTTTGTTCTTATTTATTCACTGTTCAACTTTCACATGCATATATGGTTTTTGAAAATACCATGGCTTGGGTCTGGTGCACTTTGGTCCTCACACTGACATGGTTGCTCTTCATCATTTTAAAAAGTTCTTGTGCAGCAGTTTGCCTAATGCTATACATCATTTGACTTCTTGATTACTGCTTTCAGGAGTGTTGAGGTTGAGCCAAACAAAATGAAGTCTTCGACAATTTCAATCTTTTCTCCATTTATCATGATGTTATTTATTGGTCCAGTGGTGCGGACTTTTTTTTTTTTTTACAATGATGTGCAACCCATACTGAAAGCTGTGGTCTTTGATCTTCACCAGGAAGTATTTTAAGTCTTCTTCACTTTTAGCAAGCAAAGTTGTGTCATTTCCATATCATAGGTTGTTAATGAGTCTCCTGCCAATCCTGATGCCACGCTCTTTTTCATAGAACCCAGTTTTTCAGATTATTTGCTCAACATACAGATTGAATAAGGATGATGAAAGAATATAATCCTGGTGTACACCTTTCCTGATTTTAAACCATTTAGTGTCCCTTTGTTGTTGTTATTAAGTACCGTGGAGTCTGTTCAGACTCATAGTGACCCTGCACAGGCTTTCCAAGGATGTAAATCTTTACAGGAGCAGAACACTTCATTGTTCTCCTGAGAAACCACTGGTAGTTTCAAACTGCTGACCTCGTGGTTGGCAGCCTGACTTGTAACCACTATGCTACCAGAGCTCCTTTAGAGGAGCAGAAATTCTCATCTTTCTCCTACAGAGCAGCTGGTGGGTTTCAATTGCTGACCTTTCGTTAGAAGGGCAATTCTTAATCCACTGCCATACCAGGACTGCTTAGAACACATATTGTTGTTTTTAAGTGTCATGGAGTCTGTTCTACTCTTAGCAAAGCTGTATAGTGTTCCTGGGGCTTTAAATATTTGTGGGAACAGAAAACTTCATCTTTCTCATGCTGTGGGCTCAAATCTTGGACTTTGTGATCTGCAGTCCACTGCTTATCATAAGGAGGCATCACACTCCCATACAACATATATAAATTTAAAAAAAAAAGAATTTGCTTTGTTAATTGACTTGTGGGTTGCATATCTTAAGTGTGGTTTTTTGGGTTTGTTATTTTTACCCAAATAAGGTGAGAAATAAAACTGTATCCTAGCAAGCAGTACTATACTGAAGATAAAACATGAGCAAAAATGAACTTAGTATTTGTTCTCAAAAATAGAGTGCATTTACATATATTATTGTTGTTCTTGTTAAAGTGCTCTAGAGTTGGTTCTGACTCATAGAGACCTTGTATAGGGTTCCCAAGAAGCAGCTGGTGAATTTGAACCACTGACCTTGTGGTCCAAACTGACCTTGATGTCCAGTGCATTAGCCCACAGCACCATGCCAGACATAGATCTATATAGATGGGTGTCCTGGTGTGGTACTGTAGGATAAGCACTAGACCGCAGGTTGGTTTGAACTACAAGGTTGGCAGTTCAAATTCTCTAGCCACTCCTTGGACAGTCATTGGGTTGCTATGAGTCAAAACAACTCAACAGCACTTAACAACAACATTTATCAATAGGGAGCATGGTGACTCCATACAATAAGCGGATCACACCTGTCAGCTGCTCCTTGGAAACCCTATACAGGGTCGCTGTGAGTTGGAATGGACTGGACATCACTTAACAATAACAATATATATAGATAAAAATAATACTCAGTGTATACACATGGGAGCACAGACACACACATATATAACATCAGAATTTAGCTGTAAGAACATTGTGCTGAATGAAATAAACCATTCTGGTACCGTCTTCACAATTGTTACTATGTTTGAACCACTGTGCAGTCCATCTTGTTGAGGTTCTTCCACTTTTCCTCTGACTCTTTGCTTTACTAGGCATGATGTCCTTCTTCAGGGACTGGCCCTTACTGCTAATATGTTCAAAGTACATGGGACAAAGTCTCTCCATCCTCACTTCTTTTTTTTTAAATTTAAGGTTTTTATTGTGGATTGAGTGAAAGTTTACAGGGCACATCATCAGTTTCACATTCAACAATTCATATAACTTGTTTCATTACATTGAT
>NW_006408527.1:29450828-29454595 GCF_000296735.1 Chrysochloris asiatica | reverse complement strand
CTGAGCCTGCTTGGTCGGGTGTTCTGTGTTGTTGTTGGCGGAGCTCTCTGCTATACGTCCACTCGATCCGCCATCTTGTTTGTTCTCTCCATCCTCACTTCTAAGGATCATTCTGACTTTGCATCTTCCAAGACTGATTTATTCATTCTTCTGGCAGTCCATGCTATTCTGTATTCTTAGCCAATACCTTAATTCAATGGTATCAATTCTTCTCTGTCTTCCTTGTTTTTGTTCAGTGTTCACATGTATATGAGGTAATTTGAAAATATCTTGGCTTGGGTTAGGCACACTTAAGTACTGAAGGCGGTATCAAAGAGCTTTTTAACATTTTAAAAAAGGTCTTTTGGAATACAATTACGCAATGCAATACCTCCTTTGAGTTCTTGACTACCGCTTCCATGGGTGTTGATTGTAGTTGTATCTAGAATAGACAAATTAAAAGAGACAGAAATAGATGGTTTGTTGTTAAGTCCTGGTTCCAACTCATAGTGACTCTGTATAGAGTTTTCAAGGAGCAGCTGGTGGGTTTGAACTACCTTCCTTACAGTTAGCAGTCCAGTGCTGATCCTGCAAGACCATAACAGGAATCCAAATGGATGTTTGTTGTTGCTGTTAAGTGCTGTCGAGTTGGTTCTGCACATAGCAACCCTGTATAGAGTTTCCAAGGAGCATCTGGTGGGTGTGAACTGCCGACCTTGTAGTTCAAACTGACCTTGCAGTCCAGTGCATTATCCTTCAGTACCACACCAGGAGGGATCTAATGTTATCACTTAATGGATACTGAATTTCTGTGTCAGGTGACAAAAAGTTTTGCAAGTGGATAGTAATGGTGGCTGTACACACTATAAATGTAATTAAAGTTACTGAATGTGACACTGTAGGTTAATGCGTTAGACTGCAGGGTCTGTCTGAACTGCAAGGTCGATGGTTCAAGCTAATCAACCACTCGTCAGAAACAGTATACAGGGTCACTGAGTCAGAACCAACTCCACGGCACTTAACAACAACATGTTTAAAGAAAGCTTTGAATATAGTTTTGTGTCTCCTTCAAACTCTTTTTGGACTCGCATAGCCTGTACGAAGACAGTACCTGAGTGCCTCAGTAAGTAAATGTCCGCTTCATAGTATCAGTGAATCATTCTGTGAATGTAGGTTTTATGGTACTCCTTGGCCACAGACTCTTCAAATACTTTTGTACTTTTAATTAGAGCTCATTATTTGTTCCTGAATAATTAATACACTGGAAGTTATTTAACCTAAACAAATGAAAAATTACCAATGAAATGTTTAAAATATTTAATGGTTCACTAATATAGGATAGTATTTAATTCTTATGTTTTTTTGTGTGTTTTCGACAGTAAAACATTGTCGTATTCCGAATATAAAGCATGGAATTCTATACGATGAAAACAAATATAATCCAGACACTCTTATTGCTGTGGGAAATGTCCTCTACTACTCCTGTGAATATAGTTATGTGTCTCCTTCAAACTCCTTTTGGACTGTCATAGCCTGCACTAATCAAGGATGGTGGCCAATACCTGAGTGCCTCAGTAAGTAAATGTCCTCACCGTAGTTTGAGTGAATCACTCTGTGAATGTAGGGGATACATGGGGTTGCTCTGAGTCTCCATAGACTAGATGGTACAGAGTAAGGGACTGTATGGTCTTGACGGACAATCAGGGTTGAGGACTAAAGAAACCAGCAAAGTTGACAGCTATCATTCTTCTTTTGTGAAAACAAAATAAAACACATGAACTTGCTTCTATTATCTAGTCATACTCTTCATGTTGGCACACTTTATTAACTGTTGATTAATATTTCTAAGTATTCGTGTTTCTTTCCTAATATTTGCTTGGAAGCAGGATGACCATATTTTTTGTTTAAAAGTTATTTTATATAAACATTCTGTTTTTAAAATGTACTATTCTCTGAGATATCTCAAGGATCACATGAAATTAAGTATTTTCTCTTTCATATGTTCCTTAAATAACTTCTTTGATACTCAAAATTATATTCATATTAATCCTTCAATGACTAGAGAGCAGACTTAAATGATGGCAGAGTATTAAAAGAGAAAAATAACAGGAAGCAGAATACAAATATATGTACCAGCATAAGAGCTAATAATAGACTTTCTCCTTCTATAAGAAATATTTATGAGATTTAAGAAAGATATATCTATATATTGAGATATTGTTTTGAAAATAAAAGTGCTATCTAAATGAAATAATTTTTATAAAAACCATAGCACAACAGTATAGAATATTAATTTTTATATATGTTGTTGCTGTTATTAAGTGCCATCAAGTCAGTTTGAACTCCTAGTGACCCCGTACAGGGTTTCTAAAGAGTGGGTTGTGGGTTTGAACTTCCATCTTGGAGTTCAAACCAGACTTATCCTACAGTGTCACACCTGGACTCCTTCATATATGTAGTCCCCAACTTACAACAAGGCTTTTTTTCCAATTATTACTTTGTAAGTCTGTTCTTATGTAAGTTTAATACTGTTGTTTAAGTTTTCATTATCATTGCCTTTTATAATCAATATCTTTATAAATCTGATTTTTATTTATCTTTGGGGGTTGTAAAATTACATGTAACTTAGTAATGTATTTTAATGCATAGATACATTGTTGTTGTTGTTAAGCGCTGTCAAATCGATTCCAACTCATAGTGGCCTCATATAGGATTTCTAAGGAGTGGCTAGTGAGTTTGAACTGCTGACATTGTGGTTCAAAGGGACCTTATGGTCCATTGTTTTACCCTGCAGTGCCATATCAAGATATGTTTAAAATGTATAAATCATGAAAATGTACTCTGAATACAAAAAAGAGTTGAACACATGTGAATTTTTTAAGTTGCATAATAACTCCACTTATGAATGTTCGGAATCATTTGGATTATCCATCATAGTGGAGAAAGAGCTTCTAGTCCGAAAATTAGTGAGAATTCATTGTATAATCCTGCTCTAATTTTCCTTAAATATTTTGTGGTAACATATCTCTGCTTCCCAACATTGCATATCAACATTAGGAAAACAATCACTGTTTGGGTCCGTGAATTCAAGCAACTGAAGCCCCTGATTTAGTATAGATAAAACTTCAGCTAATCTTTTCAATATAAAGTTTTGAAAACTTTTCTCCTTCTTATTCCTGGTTATTTCTTCATCTTTGGCATTTCTTTCCTCTTCAGAATCCATTAAGTCCTAATATGTCATTATACAGGTTTTTTGGACTGTGTGTGTATGTGTTTTTTTTAATGTTTTATTGTGAATTATGTGATAGTTTACATGGGAGAACATTAGCTTTACATACATTGCCATGGATACAATCCCCTCCATGCATCATCACCCAACCAAAGGGTGCCTACAAGCTTGCCCCATGGTTGTCAGCACACAGTCCCTCTCGCTCTCTGGGTCTAAAGTCCCCAGTTGCTCCATCTCTCCACGTCATCTTCTCTGCCTCCATCTCAGGCATCAACTGCTTCTCTGGGTAGGGTCCCACTCTCCACTCTACTCCCTTGGTGGTCCCGGGGACCTCCGCTCCTAGACTGAAAAGTTAATCACACCCTTCCTTGCTAAAAAACGTCCACCTTTACAGTCCCAATCCTCACAATCAGTCCTGATAACAATTATTCATTATTGTATCACAAAAGACCTATCCGCATTTCATTTCATCAGTCCCGCCTAGACAGATTGGATACTACTCAGTGGAGATTTTACCTTCCTCCACACCCTCTGGATCTAGTTTCCCCTTGAAAGCTTG
>NW_006408527.1:29449187-29450701 GCF_000296735.1 Chrysochloris asiatica | reverse complement strand
TTTTTTCCCTCTTCTTTCTTATTCTAGTTGAGCTCTGATCATCCAGTCATTGAAGCCAGGTCAAGTGGGTATTATCTGCAAGTGTGGGTGTTCTTGTGCTTATGCCCTCTCTTCTTATCAGCTGCATGCTTCACTCTCCACTCTAGTCCTCTGTGGCTATGTCACTGACTCTGGACTAAAGAGAGCCCAGGTCTTGCCACATTGCTGGCCAACCAGGTTTCCACTTGGGTTCACAGGAGTCTATTGAACATTGTAGGGCTTAGCTTAACAATTTCATTACTGTTTTTCCCTCACTTCCCCTTATCGGTGATGAACGTAGTCGCCAATCAGAGTGTGTATTCCCACTGAGTCTTAGTCTTAGAAGGGGTTTTGCTCTGAGGGGACCTGACCACTTGCCTTGTTGTCTCCTGGGCCAAGCAACTTGTTTGTTCTTGTAGTAACATTTGGTCTGCCTATATTGTTTTGTATTTTTCCTGTAACTCTTTCAAGAAGTGTCTTCTGTTCTAGCCGCTCCAGATTGGTCTGCTTGTCCTTTCAAGTGGAAATTTCCCACCTCTGAAGATTCTGGATGTGGTTCAAGATTCCACCTATAGTCTAATGTGATGCAGAGGCTCCGCAGGAAGCTTCCTTCACTGGGCACATTGTAGCCCCATTTTAGGTATTCCAATCAGTTATAGGCAGAAGACGGACTTACAAGCTTTCTATGGTGATATTTCTGGCTACTCCTTTCTCTCCCCCTCCAGTGTCTATTTTATAATGTAATGCAAGGAAAACCAAGATTCAAAAGACAGCCATGCATCTTAACATTATTTCCCCCCTTTTCACTATTCCAACCATGTCAAAATCTCTGTGTCCCAGAGCTCTTTTGTTCTCAGGTTGTGCATACATCATTATTTACCTTTGTCTCACTTAGCCCATGCATACCTGCCTAATTGTTTTCCGGTCTGCTTTGTTCTTCCATTCCCCTTTCCTTTCTTATATATTGCTACCCTCCTGAGCACCCAAACTACCCTTTGTCTACTCCCTGCCCTGTGCTCCACCTTCTTGTCCCTCTCCAACCCCACCCACATCCCAGAAACCAGCAAAGAATCCACTCCCCTTTAGTATGGGTTCTTTTTCTTAGTCTTTTACAGTAGTGGTCTTGTACAATATTTCCCCTTTTGTGAATGACTAATTTCACTCAACATACTGTCCTCAAGGTTCATCCATGTTATGTGGTGGCTTGTAGCTTCCTTGTTATTCTTCATGGTAGCATAGTATTCCATTGTGTATATGTACCAAAGTTTGTTTATCCATTTGTCAGTTGATAGGCACTTTGGCTGTCTCCATCTTTTTGCTATTGTAAATAGTGCTCCTGTGAGCATTGGTGTGCATATATCTTCTCATGTTATGACTCCTATTTCTTGTGGATAAATACTAAGTAAAGGAATTGCTGAATCATAAGTTATTTCTATTTCCAACCTTCTGAGGAAGCACCAAATTGCTTTCCAGAGAGGTTGGACCATTTTGCAGTC
>NW_006408527.1:29446425-29448007 GCF_000296735.1 Chrysochloris asiatica | reverse complement strand
TTTTCAAGGCTGTGATTTTTGGTATAGAGGAATCCAACTGATTTTTGTATGTTGATCTTATATCCTGCCACTTTGCTAAATCTTCCTATGAGGTCTAGTAGCTTTTTTTACTGAGTCTTTGGGGTTGTCTACGTATAGGATCATGTCATCTGCAAGTAGAAAGTTTGACTTCCTCTTTGCCAATTTGGATACTTTTAAATTCCCTGTCTTGCTGTATAGCTATTGCTAAGACTTCCAGCACAATATTGAATAGGAGTGGTGACCCTTGTCTGGGTCCTATTCGCAGAGGGAAGGCTTTTCAGTTTCTCTCCATTGAGAGTAATGTAGGCTGTTGGTTTTGTATATATGTTCTTAATTATGTTGAGAAATCTCCCTTCAATTCCTATTTTGTTGAGTGTTTTTATCAGGAATGGATGTTGGATTTTGTCAAATGCCTTTTCTGCCTTAATTGATATGATCATGTGGTTCTTTTCTTTTTTCTTATTTATATGGCAGATAACATTGCTCATTTTTCTAACATTGATCCATCCTTGCATCCCTGATATGAATGCCACTTGATCAGGATGTATTATCTTTTTGATGTGTTGTTGGATTCTGTTGGCTAGTATTTTGTTGAGAATTTTTGCATCTATGTTCATGAGGGGTATTGGTCTATAATTTTCTTTCTTAGTGACATCCTTCCCTAGTTTTGGTATGAGGGTTATGCTTGCTTCATAAAATATATTAGGAAATTTCCTATCCTACTCTATCTTCTGGAATAATTTGAGTAGAGTTGGTGACAGCTCTTCCCTGAATGTTTGGTAGAACTCATCAGTGAAGCCATCTGGGCCTGGACTTTTTTGGTGACCTGATCAGTTTCTTCTTTTGTTATTGGTCTGTTCAGGTTTTCTACTTTACTCTGTGTAAGTTTAGGTAGGTTGTGTTTTTTAAAAATGTATCCATCTTTTCTAAGTTTTCAAATTTCTTGGAGTACAAATCTTCATAGTATTCTGTTATTATCCTTTTGATTTCCTTTGGTTCCATTGTGACATCTCCCATGTGGTTTATAATCCATGTTGTTTGTGTCTTCTTCTTTTCTTTTGTTAGGTTTGCCAGTGGTCTGTGAATTTTGCTAATCCTTTCAAATAACCAATTTCTTGTCCTGTTGCTTGTTTCTATTTTTGTCTGTTTCCTATCTCATTTATTTCTGCTCTAATCTTTATTATTTCTTTTCTTTTGGTGGCTGTATGTTCCCTCTGTAGGTCTGTTTCTGATTGTTGTAGATGCTGTGTTAATGTGTTAATTTTGGTTCTTTCTTCTTTTTGGATGTGTGCGTTTATTGCAATAAATTGTCCTCTCAGCATTGCTTTTGCCGTGTCTCAAAGATTTTGGTATGTTGTAGTTTTGTTCTCATTTGTTTCTAGGAAATTTGTGAATTCACTTTTAATTTCTTCTACTACCGATCACTTTTCAGCAAGGTGTTATTCAATTTCCATGTATTTGACTTTGTTTCCTTGGTCTTCCTATTGTTGATTTCTAATTTGATAGCATTGTGGTCTGAGAAGATGCTTTGTAGTATTTTGATATTTGTAAATTTATGGAG
>NW_006408527.1:29443309-29446325 GCF_000296735.1 Chrysochloris asiatica | reverse complement strand
CTTCCTATTGTTGATTTCTAATTTGATAGCATTGTGGTCTGAGAAGATGCTTTGTAGTATTTTGATATTTGTAAATTTATGGAGATTTGTTTTGTGGCCTAAAACAAGGTCTATTCTGCAGAATGTTCCCTGTGCACTGGAAAGGAATATGTATTGTGCAGTTGTTGGGTTGAAGGCTCTGTAGACATCTATGAGGTCCAGTTGCCTCATTGTGTTGTTTAGTTCTTCTGTGTCTTTGTCAAGTTTCTTTCTGGTTGTTCTATGCAATTTTGAGAGTGGTGTATAAAATCACCCACTGTTATTGTAGATTAATCTGTTTCTTTCTCAAATCTATTACAGTGTGCTTTATATATTTTGGAGCTCTTTCATTGGTAGCATAGATATTTATTATGGTTATTTCATCTTGTTCAATTGTCCCTTTAATCATGAGATAACGTCCATCTTTATCTATTATGCTTGTTTTTGCCTTAAAGTTTATTTTATCAGATATAGTGCTGCCACTCCTGTTCATTTTTTATTGCAATTAGCTTGGTATATTTTTTTCCATCCTTTGACTTTTAATCAGTTTTTGTTTTTGTGTGTGAGATGTGTCTCTTGTAGACAGCACTTAAGGATCTTGTTTTCGTATCCATTCTGCCACCCTCCGTCTCTTAACAGGTTAATTTAATCCATTTACATTCAATGTAATTATTATAGGTATTGATTAATTGCTACCATTATGTTTGTGGGGTTTTTTTGTGTTGTTGTTGCTTTCTTTGTTCTGTGGGTCTTCCTTTGTTGAATTCATGCTTTTTGTGTTCTTTCTTGTGAGTTTCCTCATAGTTTTAATGTTTCCATATTCTTCTTGGATTTTCAATCTCTTATTATGTTATGAAGTGTTA
Organism: Chrysochloris asiatica; assembly: GCF_000296735.1. Taxonomy (NCBI): domain Eukaryota; kingdom Metazoa; phylum Chordata; class Mammalia; order Afrosoricida; family Chrysochloridae; genus Chrysochloris; species Chrysochloris asiatica. Next base: position 29,445,444 of record NW_006408527.1, on the reverse strand, counting down.
ATTTTCTTTGAGGTTCCATTAACTTTTCTTTCCATTTGTTATTGTTGTTAAGTATGATGGTGTCACTTCTGACTCATAGTGTCTCTCCATTTAGTGCAGTCTATTTCATCTTGTAATCTACCTGACCTTCTCACCATCTGAATCTCTGTTCCTACGTGTTTACCTTCTTTTACGTTGTACTTGTTTTGATCATAGATAGACCTCCCAGATTCTCAGAGTTTGTTCTTACAGTTTTGTTCTTTTCTCGACTCTTCCTTCTGTCGACTTAATTCTGGAAGGTGCTGCCATGTATGTTAATGTCTGTTTGTTGTCTGTTCTTCTTGGTTCTTAGTCCACAGAACTCCCTTTAGGATGTTTTGTAGCTCAGGGTTGACTTTGGCAAATCCCTTCGCTACTGTTTATCCTGGAATGTTGTGATTACACCGTCATATTTGATTGACAGCTTTGCTGAATAAAGGATTCCTGTTTGGCAGTTTTTTTCTTTCCGGGTTTTGTATATGTCTCCTCATTGCTTTCTTGCTTGCATGGTTTCTACTGAGAGATCTGAGCTTAATTTGACTTGCTTGCCTTTTTATGTGACACTTCTGTTTTCCTTAGCTGCTTTCAGCAATGTGTCATCTTTGGTTTTGGAGAGCTATATTATGATACATCTCGGTGATTTTCTTTTGGGGTCTATCCTTCCGGGGGTTCATTGATCTTCTTGAATGCTTATCTTTTCACTCTTCAGGATGTTAGAGAAATTTTCTTCCAGCAGTTTTTCAACTATTCCTCTGTGGACTTGTGTGATTCTTCTTGTTCTGGAATGCCGATAATTCTTAAGTTATTCCTCTTCATGTTGTCCAACATGAATCTTAGATCATCTTCAGAATTTTTTAATCTTTTTTTGTGTGTTTGTTCTTCTGTCTTAGTGGTATTGAGAGATTTGTGTTCCAGCTCAGTGGTTCTGCCTTCCATCTCGTTTATTCTACTCCTTTGCCTTTTCAGAGTGTTGTCTATTTCTAATATTCTGTTGTTGATCATTTGAACCTCTTTCTGTAGGTTTTGAATTATTTCCAATGCTGTACCTATCTTATTTGATTGGTCCTGTAGTGCTTTCCTAACTTCTTCCTTACTTTTTTCAACTCCATTGTAGGGTGTTTTCTGAATTCCTTTTCAGGCATTTCCTAGGCCTGCCCTTCTTCCAGAATGAAGTCCAGGACTACCTCTAGGTCATTTGCCTCAGACATTTTATCTTTTTTCTGGACATCTGCTGATATGGTCATCTGATTTTGCTTCTTGGACATGTTTAATGTTTATTTGTGGCCTTAATACTTAATTGAGTATTTGTTTTGGTATATTTTATGCATTCGAATTGCTTCCAGGTAGGTATGATCAGGATGTGGGCTTCCCTTTTCACTCTTCTTATTGCTCAACTCAGAGTAAATTTCACACCTGTTGTCTGTTTCCCTGGCATATGGCACTTGGTATTGGTTCTTGCCTGGGTTTTGGTGCTTTGTAGATTGTGATTGTAGCTTGGCTATATGGTAGCAGTTGCTGACTCTTCTTGTGTAATATATGGAGTGAAAGATCCCTCCAAAGGTAGAAAGGGGAGCATAAAACAGCAAAATAGCACCAGCGGGAAAAAAACAAGAGGTAAAAAAAGCAACAACAACAAAAAAACAACAGCAACAACAAAACCTAGACTGAATACTGCAGTCTATAATCACCGAAAAGTGAGAGGAGGGAGTGAAGAAAAAAAAAAAATCTGTATCCTAATACGAGTATGACTTTATTGTCCTCGCTTCAGCTTCTTGCTTTCAAAGCTATCTGAAAGATTTCAAGATGCCAGTGTTGGTTGTTATGCTATACCTCAGGCTTTAATTTAATTTTTGGCCTGTTTGGATTTAAACTCTCTTTCCCTCTCTACTGCCATTTTCTTCCCTTTCCTGTACTAAAAGACAAAACAAAACAAAAACTGTTCAGGGCCTGCTCTTGGGCGGAGTATCTGTGCGCATGTGTGGCAGAAGAACCCACCAGTGGTGAGGGTAGGGGGTATCCACACGCTCAGTCTCCTCCTCCTCTAGTCACCAGAATGGAGGTGGGCAAACAGTGGGCATGCCACCAATACCAGCTACCAAAAAAAAAAAAAAAAAAAA
>NW_006408527.1:29439107-29442649 GCF_000296735.1 Chrysochloris asiatica | reverse complement strand
CATAGTGGTTATGAATCGGGCTGCGAACCTTAAGGTCAGCGGTTCGAAACTACCAGCCGCTCCGCGGGAGAAAGATGAGGCTTTCTACTCCCGTCAGGATTTACACCCTCGGAAACCCTGTACAGGGTCGCTATGGATCGGAACCGACTCGACGGCACTTAACAACAACAATAACATTACTAACAATAAGAAGTACAAAATAAAAAGATGGTTGTAAGTGCAGTGTATCATAACTCAAATATGTCAGAAATCAGGGACTACTAATATAAGAAATCACATAAATATTTCAATATATATAAAATTATAGTAAAAAAAAAACAACAACCCACAGCTATCAAATTGATTCCTAATCATAGCCACCCCTCTATAGGGTTTCCAAGATTGTAAATCTTTCCAGAGCAGAAAGCCTCATCTTTCTTCCAAAGAGCAGCTGGTAGATTTGAGCTTCAACCTTGTGGATAGTCATGCAGTGCTTATCCCATAACATGGTTGTTGTTGTTATTGTTGTAAAGTGCCGTCGAGTCGATTCCGACCCATAGTGACCTTGTATAGGGTTTCAGAGGAGCAGCTGGTGAGCTTGAACCGCCAACATTGTGGTTCAAATGGCTTTGCAGTCTGGTGGATTAACCCACAGCGCCACACCACGACTCCTATAGTATGATTATTGTTGTTGTTGTTGTTAAGTACCATAGAGTCGGTTCTGACTCATCATGACCCTGCACAGGGTTTCTAAGGCTTAAATCTTTACTGAAGCAGAAAACCTCATCTTTCTCCTACAGAACAGCTGGTAGTTTCAAAATGCTGAACTTGAGTTTCGCAGCCTTATTCTAACCACTAGTGTGACCTAAATTATTTAGAAAATTATTTTTATATTTCACTTCAGTTTCAAAAAGTTGCTATTCTTTTAAAAATAATGTAAAATGAAATTATAGTTTTCTGGTTCCTTTTCATTTCCATCTTTTACATTGATCAATTTTTGTTCCTTAGGATTATGTTTCTTTCCTTCTGTGGAGAATGGTCAATCTGCATCTTCAGGACAAATACACATGGAAGGTGATATTGTAAAAATTGACTGTAATATTGGCTACAGCCTTGCAGATAATAAGACAAACATTTTATGTGCAAAAAGTGGCTGGTCCTCTTCTCCCAAATGTATCAGTAAGTAAACATAGAGTTGTCTCAGATTCCGGTATGTTTTTATTCTATAAAGGAAGGAAATTTATTATCAGATTTTCTGCTTGCTTTAATTGCTATTGTTATGTATTTGTTTTTTATTTCAGCTGGATCTGAATGGATGTACAAATTATATAATCAGCCTATTTAAATAAATCAACTGATTGCAATAATCAAAAATATTAGCAAGAATGCAGTGAAACATTTTGAAGGTGTTGTGGTTAAGTGCCATTGAGTCACTTCTGACTCATAACCTTGTAGAGGGTTTCTGAGGAACAGCTGGTGGGTTTGAACCACTGACCTTGTGGATCACAGTCCAGTGCTGATTCTACAATATCACACCAGAATAGTACCTTTATTTTAAAGTGACACTCATTTAGTATTTGTGTTAACTTTGTCAAATCAGTTGACAATAAATGCTTACAAAACTAAAGTATAAAAGTAAAAATAAGTCCACTATTAGTTAAAATGTATTATGAATATGACAGTTTTTTATATTTTTCCTTATGTGTTAAATTTAAATTCTTATACTTGGTTCAATAAACAGTCAGTATCTAGATTTTTTAAAAGTTTGTACTCCTGAGAGTAATGTGTATGAGCATCTTAGAATTTAGAAGCAGCTTCCTTTGTTTAAACAATGGCATCTCTCAGATCAGTTTGAACTCTTGTAGTTCTCCATCTTTATAACTCCCTTATAGTAGTTACTAAGGAGCTCTGGTAGCGTAGTGGTTACGAATCAGGCTGCAAACTGCAAGGTCAGCAGTTCGAAACTACCAGCTGTTCTGTGGGAGAAAGATGAGGCTTTCTGCTCCCATAAAGATTTACAGCCTCGGAAACCCTGTACAGGGTCGCTATGAGTCGGAACCGACCCCATGGCACATAACAACAACAACAACATAGTAGTTACTGGTCCAGCCTCGTGGAATTCCAGACTGTACATGCCCAATACAATATTCAACTAAGAGCCAATGATCTTCTCATGCAAATGTCTAGAGTGCTTTCTCTATGTAAAACTTCATCTCTGTTATCTGCCCTGTAAATTCTAGCTACTCTCACTTCCAGAACACTGATCTAGCTAGTCCCAGTGCAGGAAATGGATTCTTCCTTCCTGCAACACAGTCTAGAAATGCCTCAGGACAGAGACCCAGGTAGCTGTAGAAAGAACTTTGGTTTTTTGCTTGTTATATTCTTTAAGTCATCATGGTCCTGTGCAACTCAGTTTCCAGTCTCCTGGAAACATATGTTGTACAGCTTTCTTTGTCTATGAGGATGGCACGTTGATATCAACTATTATATAATGTCAAGAAATGTAAGTCTAGCTACATTTTTTGTTGTTATCAAATATTGCTCCATGTCTTCTAACTTGTAAATTAAAAACTCTAGAAAATAACAGTTGCCAACTAGGTAATTCTGACTCAGGACAACTCTATGTATGTCAGAGTAGAACTGTATACCATAGAGCTTTTAAGGGTGATTTTTTGGGAAAGAGATTGCCAGACCTTTCCTCTAAGGCACTGCTGGGTGAACTTGAACCCCAAATATTTCAGTTGACAGCTGAGGGCATTAAACATTTGCACCACTCAGAACTTCTCTAGAAAATATAAACCTATTTCTCATTATGGGCTAGCTCACTATCCAATGTTGTGACCACCAATGCCACTTTTGTTTATTTTTTTGTCTACTTTTGTTTATGTAGTTTTTGTCTACTTTTGTTTATGTAGTTTTCAAAATGTTTGGTAGTCTATGTATTCCCTGAATTAGTGCCCTCACATTTGTCCCTATTTTTTCATTGATGGCCTTCATAATTCTGGGATTCGCATTTAGGTGCTTAATGCATATTGAGTTGGTTTGTGTATAAGGTGTTAGGTGAAGGTCTTGTTTCAATCTTTTGCATATTGTTTTCCAATTCTGCCAGCACAATCTATTGAAAAGACTATCACCTCCCCATGTGATATATTTAGGTGTTTTGTCAAAAATCAGTTGGCTGTATGTAGATGCATTCTTGATTCTGTTCCATTGATCTGTGTATCTTTCATTATACCAGTACCAAGCTGCTTTGACCACTGTAGCCGTGTAGTAAATTTTAAAGTCAGGAAGTGACAGCCCTCCAACCTTATTCTTCTTCTTAAGCAGTGCTTTGCTTATCCTGGGTTTCTTTCCTTTCCATATAAAGTTTGTAATTGTTTTTACCAGCTCTTTGAAGAATGTCATTGGGATTTGGATTGGGATTGCATTTTGTGTGTAAATTGCTTTGGCAGTATTGACATTTTCACCATGTTAAGTCTTCCTATCCAGGAGCATGGTACATTCTTCCATTTTTGTAAGTCTCTTTTGTAGTAGTGTTTTGTAGTTTTCTTTGTATAAGTCCT
>NW_006408527.1:29419388-29437832 GCF_000296735.1 Chrysochloris asiatica | reverse complement strand
TGATTGCTTCCAGGAAGATGTGATCAGGATGTGGGCTTCCCTTTTCATTCTTCTTATTGTTTAACTCAGAGTAACTTTCACAGGTGTTGTCTGTTTCCCTGCTATATAGCAGTTGTTATTGGTTCTTACCTGAGTTTTAGTGTTTTATAGGGTGTGATTGTAGGTTGGTTGTATGGTAGCAGTTGCTGACTCTTCTTGTGTAATATAGGGAGACAAAGAGTCCTCCAAAGGCAGAAGGGGGAGCATATAACAGCAAAACAATACCATCAAAAAAAAAAAACCTAAAAAACACCAACAAGAAAAATAAGTCTCAACTCACAGAAAAGATAGAGGAGGGAGAGAAGAAAAAGAAGGAAGAAAATAAAAAGAAAAAAAATTTACTTTTTAAAAATTAAAAAACAAAAAAGTAATCTGTAGCCTAATATGAGCTCTCTTAACCTCCCTACAGCCCTGTCCTTCTCTTTCCCGTGTTAAAAAACAGAACAAAAAGCAAACAACAAAAGTTCAAGTCCTGTTCTTTGGCTGAGTATCTGTCGGCCATTTGGTTTTAAGTGGAAACTGTCTCTTTAAATTTTGAGGAGATCTGTGCGCATGCATAGTAGAACCCTCCGAGGATGGGGCTGGGGTGTCCACCAGCTCAGGTACCCCTATAGTCACCAGAATGGAGGTACACAGACAGCAAGGGACCAATGAAAAATAACAACAACAAAAAAGAATGTCCACACCTCTATCTCTGCCGCTCTGTCAGGCATCTGTGGCTGCTCTGATCCTTTCCCCGCTTGCTGGATTTTATTCTTATTCACCTACTTATTCTCACTGTTTAAATTAGTATATTTGGTCCATCTATATTTAAATAGTATTGATAAGTTAAGACATATTTTGGTATTTTGTTAATTATTTTGTTTGTTTTCTGTTTCTTCTTCCTATTTCCATTGTCTTGCTTATCTTGTAGGTTTCTAGAATTTTTTAAAGAATTTCATTTTGACTCCTTTGCATTGCCGTTTAGTATATGTGTTTTGTAAATTTTGTATCCAGTGGTTGTGATTGAAATAAAATATAAACATACAACCACACTTATGACTTCTATTGCCATTTTGATACTTCAACTAAAGAGTGTATATTTTACTTTCATTTTACCCAACTAGTAAATTGACTTTCATCACATTTTAAATAGAAATGATTTAAGTAATTACTGTACATACACTGAGCATCATATTTGATGATAAAACTTTGTTTAACAACTTCATGAGGACAATGACAACAATAACAACTTCATGAGAACCACTAATCTCAATTTTACGTTTTATGCTTAGTTTGTATTTGTCTTGATTTAATCTATATATTGATCACATCTCTCAATAAATCAAATAATAATATATTTTAGATTCTGAAAGAAAATGTGGGGCTCCTCCACCTATTGAAAATGGAGATATCACTTCGTTCCTATTAGATGAATATGCTCCAGGATCATCAGTTCAGTATCAATGCCAGTCCTTCTATACACTTCAGGGTAACAAAAGTGTAACATGCATGAATGGAGAGTGGTCACAACCACCAAAATGTTTAAGTAAGTACATCAACATTTGCTTTAATCCTGGAAAAATTAGAGTAATGGACATTATGTATTGCTGTTTATAATGTATTATTTAGGAAATAACAAAACATTGTTGAGTTGACCACCTAACCTCTACATATGAATAAAACAAAACATTTGGCTGTTGAGTAAATTCTTACTTAGTGTAACTCCATACATTACAGAGTAGAACTGCTCCATAGCACATTCCATTATTAATATGTGAGGATGTAAAGTTTCACAGGAAGTATGTTTTCTTATTGAAACGCTGCATATGAGCATTTTAAAAATACAAAACATTTTAATATAACAACTCACGTTATGTTTCTCTGATAATAAGTTTAGTTATCACTCGTTGTGCGTAATGTGCCATGTTTGCATTATTTGCCAATTTAAGGTCACTAGGTGACCAAATGACTTGCATTCATCTACTAATTTGAGGGCTGGTTGTTTGAATCCACCAATGAGTGCTGTGCAAAAAAAAAGCCCTGGTGATGTGTTTCCAGAAATATTTTACACAAGATCCCTATAAAGCAGTTCTGTTGTGTACCACAGGATTCTAATCAATGATCCAAAATTGATCTGACGGCAATCAGTTAGTTTAGTTAGATTTAGTATTTTAACAATAAATATGTTGTTAAGTGAGGTCAAGTTGGTTCCGACATAAAATCGATGCTGTAGAGGGCTTCCAAGGAGCAACTGGTGGGCTTGAGCTGCCAGTCTTGTGTTTCACAGTCCAGTGCTTATCCTATAATGCCACACCAAGACTCCATATTTAAATATATATGCTGATTTTTCAAAGGGACAGGAAAGATTTAGAGAAGAATGCTTAAATCCATATCAAACATTCAACTTGAAGTCCTTGAAGGTCTATGAAAATATGTCTTTTGGGCTTGCTTTTTTTTTTTTTAGCTTTTTTTTTTTGCCCATCTAGAGACTTTTATTCAGGGTGAGAGAGAGGAAGGTGACCTCTGCCAGAGAGAGAAGGCAGGAGGTAGAAGAAAAGAGAGAGGAGAAGAGGGCAGAAAGAAGACTTTTTTTTTTTAGCTTTTTATTGTGAATTGAGTGAAGGTTTACAGTGCAGTCATCAGTTCTATATTCAGCAAACCATGCACTTTGTTTAATATGTGGTGCAATCCCCTCCATGTACCAACAGTTTCATTATTTACCTTTATTCACTTTAAAAATTGCACTTCTCCCTGTACCTCCCGCTACCTTCATCTTTTATCTGCTAATGTCTCTCTTGTTGTATGCTGCCTGCTCTGCTATCCATGTTAACTTGTGTCTACTCCCTAGCCCATGAATAATCTCCCTTCCCAGTACATCCCCCTGCAATCATCATAGACTGTTTCTTTTGTCAAGAAAACCTTTTCTTAACTTTTTACAACATTGAACTCATACAATGTTCATCCTTTTGTGATTGTTCTCCAGTTTCAGACATGTTGTAAGGTATTCCCCAGATTCATCAATATTTCTCAACATTTTGATGTATTCCATTGTGTGTATATAATAAAGTTGATTTAGCCATTCTTCTGTTGCAGGGCATTTAGTTCTATGTTCAGGGCATTCAAGCTGGAAGTAGTGTGTGGGGACCCTTGATGGTCCTTGTTTCAGTGTCTGTTAGCATCACAGAGAAGCTGGAGACAGGTTGACGAGTTAAATGCTTGTCTGATGACTCAGTGGATTCTGTAGGCCTGGAGCCAAGCCCACTTGAATCCAGGTACCTAAGTGGCACATCTAAATGGAGCAGTCAGCCTTCACCTCACACTAGCACGGCTTCCAACCACACAGCTCTGAATTCTTAGAAAGCAGGGTTTGTGCTGGAGGCAGTTGAGGGTAGGAGCTGGTTACACTCTGGTCACCAGAGGAACATGGGGAAAAAGAAAAAAAATCTCACCTTTTCCATAACCCATGCAAATCTGCTCTGCCAGAGCTCCCTCTAGGGGAAAACCTGCTCACAAGATGGTGGAGCCTCACAAGTCAGTTTACCTCTCTCACTTTTCCTCTTCAGCTTTTCCTTTCAGCAAGCATTCCATCCACCACTCTGACCTTTCTTCTGTTGTTTAGGATGGCAGAATTTTTATCTATTCATGTTTTGCTTTGTCTCTTTTATCTTTGTTGTAGAGGATCCATATAGTACATCTGCCTTGTTTGTTATCTTCTAAAATTTTGTTGTTGTATATGCTGATAATTTGTGTTTATCTACTTTCAGATGCATGTGTAATATCAAAACACGAGATGGAAATACGTAACATAGAGTTACGATGGAAATATGATGAAAAAGTATATTCCAAATCAGGAGATACTGTTGAATTTAGATGTAAATGGCGATATTATCCTGTGACATCCCAAGACTCTTTTCGAGCAGTGTGTCATGAAGGAAAGTTGGAATATCCCCATTGTCACTAATGCCATGGTCAAAATGCATTTATGTAATCAAAGAACATACATTACCTAAATTTTATATCATTAACCTAATTTTCCAAATTTTATTTTTATAAGTGTTAAATCATTTTATTCACAAATTAGGTTTTGAATTAAATATTAAGTGAATGATGTAATTATAATCTGAGAGATCAATATCTAACCTAGTATATAGAATATTAAAATGTGTCAATGCCAAATCTATATGTCTTGTTCCTAAAGCATCATTAGAAAGAAATCAGAGGAATTCACTTCAAGGCCTGCTTTGGGCCATCACTTTCATTACACTCTCCAAGTTTTCAGTATAGCATTTGACACACTCTCGGACTACTAAAGATCTGATGGTCTCCATCTTCAAAGTAATATTACATGACAAACATTAAAAACCATACTAAGTCTGGCCTACACTAGTAATAAAATATAAACAGTTATTTATCAGTCCCTGATATTAGCTTACTTACCTATCTCTAGATGAATATGCTCAAAAGGATTAAATTATGATCTATAAGTTATTTATACACTTCATAATTCAAGTAAATTGTAGGAAGATATTAAAATAGAGTTGGGAATATAACAATCATAATATTGACCAAAAAACAGTCATAAAAATCCAGGAGACATGGCTTGATTGTGGACTAAACAGAAAAGCAATACAGAACCCAATCAGTAAAATACAAAAGCCAAATGAAACAAATTCACAGGACAGTCCCAGAACTCTGAACTTCAGATAAAGGGATAATAAGTGGATCGAGTGCTTACCAGGAGTAAGATTTGAAGTAGAAGCAAGAAAGGATGTGGCTTCTGATTTGGGGTGGCCAACATGTCTACCACAACCATTTTGAATGGGAGTGAGCAGACAGACATTTAAGAGTGCACTCCCATTGCAGAAAACTGACACATCTGCAGAGATAAAGGTGTGAGAATACCTTTTCTTATTATTTCTTTTTCATTCTTTTTTGCTCTGTCTACTCATCTCTCCTCTGGGGACCAGACCTAAGGAAGTTTTGGCTACACAGTGGAAAGATCTGCAAAGTGTAGATCTCTGGGTGCAGAATTGAAGAAGGAAAAGGAGTCAACTGAATGAGCTTACAACAGGAGTTTCTTGCAAAATGCGTCAGGCCAAACCTGGGCTGGATTTCACATGGAGAAAAAGCTGAGTGGAGTTCAGGAGAGGAGACAAAAATAAATAAAAGAAGTGAAAAACAAACCATGAGACACAGCGGGAACATCTTGAAATTTCTCACCTGGCTTTGAAGGCAAGAGACCATTTGTTGTTGTTGTTGTTAAATGCTGTTGAGTTGGTTCCCACCCATAGTTACCAATTAAGGGTGTCCAAGAAGCAGCTGGTAAGCTTGAACTACTGACCTTGAAGTTAAATTAGTCTTACTCATATTTTCCAATCTTTCTGTGGTTTGGTGATTTTGGACTTATGTGTTTAGTCTGGCTTATTTTGTCCTTCTATCTTGGGAGGACCTCTTTCTCCTCTTACCATAACCAACAAGAGTTAGTAATTGTGGCCATACAGCCAAGCTACAATCACATGCTATAAAACCCCCCATCTGGGCAAGAACCAATATGAACTGTAATACATCAAAGAAGTGTCTAAAATCCACTCCTAATAAGACCACTCTGAATTGAGCAGTAAGAACAGTGAAAAGAGAAGCCCATTTCCTGATCACACCTATCAGGAGGCAATTGGAGGGAGCTTAGGAATACACCAAGATACAATTGTTTAATTAATACAAATACAAGAACACCATAATGCCTAAAAAAGCAACACAAAAAATCTGCTCATGTGCAGAAACAACACAGAATAGGTCAAATAAATGACCAAAAGGTAAAGAACAGGGTGACCATTGGGTGAAAAACACATTTGAAATTACCTGAAAAGCAATTCAGGAGAATGATATTGAGGTGCATCCAAATGTTCCACAGAAAGGTCAAGGAAAATAAGGGAGAAATCAGAAAAGCCTAATAGGAACAATAAAACAAAATAGATAAAGCATTGGGGACAACACAAAACCTGCAAAAAGAGGTCCAGGGGATCAATACTGAAATATCAGAAATGGACAATACACTGAAAGGACATAGGAGTAGAACTGAAGGGATGGAAGTTGGAATTAGCAAGCTTATTAGAGAAGACAGACCTCTCAGTGCTTATTAGAGAAAACAGATTTCTCAATACTGCTATATAAAAGAACAAGCAGAAAAGAGAATAAAGAAAATCTGAAGAAAGTCTAAGATTCATATGGGATAACATGTAGAGGAGTAACCTGTGGGTGATTGGAGTTTCAGAACAGGAAGAAGCAAAGAAAACCTCAGAGAGAATCAGAAAGTTACTGGAAGAAAATTTTCCTTACATCTTGGAAGCCAAGAAGACAAACATTAGAGAAGCAGAACAAACCCTAGGCAGGATACACCCAAAAGAAAACTAATACATAACATAGCAAACTCTCCAAAATCAAAGACAACTGAAGAATCCTAAAAACTGCTAGGGAAAAAAAGAAATGCCACCTACAAAGACAAGCCAGTAAGATTCAGCTCTGGTCTTTCAGCAGAAACCATACAATAAAGAAGGCAATGGGGAGACATACAGAAAACTCTGAAAGAGAAAAAACCTGTCAACCAAGAATTATAAACTCAGCAAAGCTGTCAATCAAATATGATGTCAAAATCAGAACATTCCAGGATAAACAGAAATTAAAGGATTTTGTAAAAGTCAAGACAGTGCTGCAAAAACATACTCCAAAGCAGTTCTTTGGACTGAGGATCAAAAGAGAAGACAATAAACAGAGATTGACATATGTGGCAATACCACCTGGAACTTAGTCCAGAAATAGAAGAGTCCAGAATAGAGCAAAACTACAAGAATGAAATTAGACATCAGTGTAGTCAGTCTATGATCTGAATAAGTATAATTGTGAAAGAAGGGAAAAGTATGAGACCCAGGTGGTGAAGATGTCAGGTAGAATTCTGGAGAAAACAGATTATTTTAAAAGAAGGAAGCAATAAATAAAACATAGGGTAACCTCAGAGAAATGTAACGCATCACAACATGTCAAGAAATGGAAAATCCAAGACGATTTTGGAAACATAAAACTATGAAGTAATTGACAATAAAAAGGACACAAAATGAACTCAGCACAGCAAGCCATGCAGAACAAAGAAACCAGCAGCATTATAGGAAATTAAAAAAATGACATCAATTAATTCTTATCTATCAATAATTACACTGAATATCACTAGATTAAGCACATCAGTCAAGAGACAGAGAGTGGGAGATCGGATAAGAAAACAGGGTCCTTAAATATGCTGTTTACAAGAGACACACATTTCATATGAAGACAAAAATAGATTAAAAATTAAAGGACAAAAACTATATACCAAGCTAATTGCAGTAAAAAATGAGCTGGTATGGCAATACTAATCTCTTATAAAATAAATTTCAAGGTAAAAGCTAGCATAAGAGACAAAGAAGTACATTATCTCATGTTTAAAGTGTCAATTGAACAAAAGGGCATAACCATAATAAACACCTATGCTCCTAGTGAAAGTGACTGAAAGGACATAAAGTAACCCCTGACAGAATTGAAGAAAGAAATAGACAACACTACAACATCATGGGAAAACTTTAATATACCACATTCAAAAAAGGACAGAACAACCAGAACGAAACTCAACAAACACACAAAGGAACTAAACTACACAATTAACCACTTGAATTCATAGATTCGTATAGAGGATTCAACCCAACAACAGCACAAATCACATTCTTTTCCAGTGCACATGGAATATTCTCGAGAATAGACCATGTGTTAGGTCACAATGCAAATCTCCTTAAATTTAAAAACATCAAAATATTACAAAGCATATTCTCAGATCACAACGCTAAAAGTTAGCTATCAATAATAGGAAGATCAAGGAAAAAAGTCAAACACATGGAAAGTGAATAACACTTTGCTTAAAAGCTATTTCGTCACTGAACAAATAGAAGGTAAAATTTAAAAATTCCTAGAAGCAAATGAGAATGAAAACACAATATGCCAAGAACTTTGGGACACAGCAATAGCAGTGCTGAAAGGATAATTTACAAGATATCGAAAAAGAAGTAAGAACCAAAATAAAAACATTAAGACAACATCTCCAGCAATTAGAAAAATACCAGCAAACTATACTAAAAGTAACCAGAAGAAATGGAATAATGAAGACTAGCACAGAAATAATAAACAAGATAGAAAACAGAAAAATCAGACAACAACTCAACAGGACAATAAGATGGTTCTTTGAAAAGATGAATAAAGTTGACAAAAAACAGGCAAATCTAAGAAAAGAATAGAAGGAGAAAATGCAGATAGCATGCATAAGAAACCACATGGGTGATGTTACAAGTGAACTAATGAAAGTAAAAAGAGTAATAGCAGAGTACTATGAAGAATTATACTTCAACAAATTTGCAAATCTAGAGTAGGATACATACTTAGGAAAACACAATATAATTAAACTCACAAAGACTGAAGTAGAAAACTTGAACAGAAAAACTATACAAAAGAAGACATTAATCAGCTCAACAAAAAATTCTCAACCAAAAAAAGTTCAGGCCCAGACAACGTCACCGGTGAATTTTTGCAAACATTTGGAGAACAGCTGTCATCAATTCCACTCAAACTATTCCAGAGCATAGAAAAGGATAGAAAAGTTCCTAATAGATTTTTTTTTAAGTTTTTATTGTGAATTATGTGATAGTTTACATGGAAGAACACCAGCTTTACATTCATCCTACCACAGTTCATTTCATTGAAATGATTACAATCCCCTCCATACATCATCAAAAAACCAAAGGGTAGACCCTGCAAGTCTGCCCAATGTCCGTCAGCACACAGCCCCTCTCCCTTCCTGAGTCCAGAGTCCCCAGCTGTTGCATCTCTCCCCGTCATCCTCTCTGCCTCCATTTCTGGCATCATTGTTTCTCTGGGTGGGGTCCGGCACTCTGTTTTTCTCACTTGATGGTCCCAGGGGCCTCTGCTCCTGGACTGAAAAATCAATCACTTTCCTCCTTTTATTACAAAACATCTACCTTTACATTTCTGACCATCACAGTCAGTCCTGATAGCAATTATTCACTATTGTACCACACGAGTACTATCCCAATCTCCTTTCTTCAGTCCAGTGTATTATCTTTTGGGGGGAAACAAGGCTCAAGGAAAAATGTGAAATACTTATCAAAAAGTAGAGAGCAAAAAACCAGGTTGTTGTTAGGTGCCATGGAGTCAGTGTCGATCCATAGTGACCTTATGCTCAATAGAATGAAATACCACCCAGCCCTGCACCAACCTCACAAGCATTGCTATACTTGAGCCCATTGCTGCTACCACTGTGCCAATCCATCTCGTTGGAGGGATTCCTCTTTTTCACTAATCCTCCACTACACAAGCATGATGTCTTTCTCCAGTGACTTCCTTTCTGACAATATGACCAAAATATGAGAGACAAGCATTGTAAGAAGAATTCTGGAAAGATCTGAATTTAAAGATCTTCTCAAGAACAGATTTGATGAATTAGACACTAATGACCAAAGATCTGAAGAGTTATGTGATGACATCAAGAACATCATAAAGAAAAAAGGCAAAAGGTCATTAAGAAGACAAGAAAGAAGAAAAAGATCATGATTGGTGGTAGAAGAGACAAACTTACTCTCCAACGCAGAGAACCTAAAGGAAATGAAAGAAATGAGAAGGTAAAAGAGTTGAATAGAAATTTTTAAAGGGAAGCTCAAGAAGACAAAGTCAAAACCCAAGTTAATTACAACTTATTTGTGCATGAAGGGGAGAGGGACTTGGTCTCATTCCCTCCTCTTTTAATGGATTTCAGGTTGAACTGAGCCCAGAACATGGGAATGGAAGTCATTCTTCAATAACTGCTTGCAGCTGAACAGCGTCATTACTCTGAAATTTGACTGATTTCATAGGACTGGAAAGAAAGAGGAATGGGTTGACATTCTTGCTGGAACAACATCTGCAAACTAAACTTCTGTAGCCTAGAAGAGACAATATATATCAAGTAGGTCAAAAAAGGCAAGGCCCAAAGTTTTCTACCTTGCCACTAGACTGTGGCACAGTGCAAGTGCCATTTGATGTTTAGATGTGGTGCTATTAGCCTAATGTCATAGGTTCTAAAAGGAATTTTGTTGTCACTTAATGTGATCTGAAGAAAGTCAAATGGGGAATAATATCTTCAAGCAATCTTTTTGATACTTCAGTAGTTTTCTCCTTAAGTGACAGGGAAAGCCTTTTATCTCCCTGATCTAAATGTATCAGTTAAAGCTAAGAGATTTCCAAAGTTCCCAGACATTCATGGCCTTTCAGTAAAATCTATTTGCTAATCTTCACCAATGATTTTTTCCTACGTATTGGACACCTGGTGGTATGGAGGTATGATTTGGAGGATTATTTTTCTGGCAAGTGAAGTCACATGGAATCACACTTCAGAAAGTTTTTCTGTTTTCTAACAGAGATGCTTTAACTTGTCCTAATTCCTAGTTGATGGCATCCATAGTTTATGTTCTGGCATTTAAGGTTTTGGTTGTTCCACAGACTAATTTATGTACTCTTTCCTTTTTTTTTTTTTTTTTTGCTAAACCAACTCTAAGTAAGGCATCAAGGAAGACATATTTAGCCTTATTCATAAGGCATACTTGGAATTACATGTTTCATTTAAGTCCAGTGCCCACTTCTCTCTAGAGCTATGAAAACACCCAGGAAGGGAGGAAAATGGTTAGTCTCACGAGGAACACAGTCTTCCAGCAACATTAGCTAGAAAATAGGAAGACTTTTGTTTTACATAAAAAGAACCAGTTGAGTGGAAATATCCCAGAGGCCAGAACATAATTTCTAGTGTTTACCTGGAGAACTGTTGTTAGAAAACACATTCTTTAAAATTTAACATGAATTTTAGACTTCCATTAAGACTCTAAAATGGAATTAAGTTTCCTCTTTAAAACACATGTGTTGTGTGTATCTGAATTTAGATTCCCATGTATCATTTCTCTTGATTATAGATTTTATTTAAAATTCATTGGATCACAATTAGATTGGTGTGCTATTTTCTGCATGGATTATTGGACGATTCCTTTTAGAGAACTACTTGTTTAGGGTAAACCTCTAAGAGTTAATAGGATTCTTTTAATAGCTGGGAACCTTCTAATTTCTTTACCACATTTTCCTATGTCACACCCTTTTTAGTGATCCCTTTTAGAAAAAGTGAGTTTGTATTTATTGCTGTTGTTGTTAAGTCCCATCGAGTGAGTTCTGACTCATAGCAAACTTCTATAGGGTTTCCAAGGTGTGTCTGCTGGGTATGAATCACTGATCTTGTGGTTAGTAGTCCAGTGCTTATCCCACAGCACCACGCCAAGACTCACAGTGTGGAGTAGGGCCACGTTAAAGGAACTACTTGGTTATTATGTAACTAGGAAATCTTTACAGTGGGACTCAATGTCCACTCACAACAACAATGTTGTTGTTAAGTGCCATCGAGTCAGTTCTGACCCATAGTGACCCTGTCTGTCTTGGGTTTCCAAGGAGTGGCTGGTGAGTTTGAATGCCGACCTTGCGGGTCAAATGATAAGTACTGGCCGTGTCACCAGTGGTCTGTTCTAGAGTGGCCGATACATTTTTAAAGGCTTGCACTAAGTCAGTGACTGTGTAAAAGGAGAGAAAGGCTTATAAAATAGTAGCCTAATAAGGTAGGTGAGACCTGTCTTAGTCTTAAGATACATTGGCCTATTATTTCAAAACCAGTCCAACACCGAAATGCATAAAGCAATACATAAAGTCCAATGATATTGTCTCTAGTTCTGTGATCTTGTTCTGGGATCTTGGAGTCGACTGTCTGTTTCTTATGCAGTTGTCTACTTAGGGCTGGTTAAATTTCATCCTAATGTACATGATGTCTCTCCCAGGTGAAGACAAACTTGTTCTGAGTACATAAGGCTTGCTGTTGTTGTTGTTGTTGTTAAGTGCCATGAATTCTGTTTCTACTCATAGAGACCCTGTACAGGGTTTCCGAGGCTGTAAATCTTTACGGGAGCGGAAAGGCTCATCTTTCTCCTGCAGAACAGCTGGTAGTTTCGAACTCCTGACCTTGAAGTTCACAATGGATTTGTAACCACTACACTACAGAGCTCCATACATAAGGCTAAAAATAATGTAACCAGGTCACAAACAGTATGATATGTGTCCAAGTCTTTATTAACAGGTTTTAGCACAGGTGTTATATTTGGGATCGTTTTGATTATTTTTACCTTCAGTTGGAATTCTTCCACAGAGAATTCACCCCTAAAATTTATTCTGCCTAGGGATGCCCTTGAAACTTACCAGTGTTTCCAAAGAGAAGAGTGTATTCTGCCCTATATCAACCTGAGCTAGATTGACATTGTGGTTTGTTCATTACCACTATAACATAGAGTTTCTGGTTTCCTGGTAGGGCTTTAACCTGGGGAGTAACTTTAGCTTTTACCCCCTAGTCTATTGAGACTGTTGTTGCAGTTGCTAAATGGCTTTGATTTGGTTCTGACTCATAGTGACCCTGTATACGGTTTCCAAGGAGTGGCTGGTGGGTTTGAACCACCAATATTACGGCTTAAACTGACCTTGTGGGTCAGCACATTACCCTGCAGCGACACAATCAGTTCTCCTCTCTAGGGACTTGTTGTGAAGTGCCCTCAAGTTGGTTCCAACCCATAGTGACCCTATATAGGGTTTCAGAGGAGCAACTGGTGAGCTTGAACTGCCAACCTTGCAGTTTAAATGGCTTTGCAGTCTGGCACATTAACCCACAGTGCCACATCAGAATTCCTCTAGGGACTAGCAGGGTCCAATAACAAAGGGCAGTTCTTCATGGTAAAATTGATAGGACACAGGGCTGGCAGCGTTACTCTGGTTTCAGTTTCTTTTCAAAGTTAAACAAGCTACACTTAGCTGTTTTGTTTCATTTTGCGTTTTTAATCTATGATTGCCTTGGCAACCGCTAAATTCTCAGTTCTTAAAAGAATTTCTAACAGTTGACTAGCCTACATGATTTTCTCTTGTTGTTGTTGTTGTCAGGTGCCATCCAGTCAGAACTGATTCATAGCGACCCCATGCGCAGCAGAACGAAACAATGTCAAATCCTGGGCCAACCTCACTACCGCTGCCACATTTGACGCCATCAATGATGTCACCTGGCTGATCCATCTCGTTGGGGGTCTTCCTCTTTTTCTCTGACCCTCCATCTTACCCAGCATGACATCCTTCTCCAGTGACTGTTCCCTCCTGACAATATGTCCAAAGTATGAGAGACAAAGCTTAGCCATCTTGGCTTCCAAAGATCACTCTGGCTGCACTTCTTCCAAAACAGATCTATTGGTTCTTTTGGCAGTCCATGGCACTTTTAGTATTCTCCTCCAACACCACAACTCAAAGGCATCAATTCTTCTATGGTCTTCTTTATTCACTGTCCAGCTTTCACATCCATATGAGGTTATTGAAAATACCATGGCTTGGGTCAGGCGCAACTTAGTCCTCAAGCTGACATCTCTGCTCCTCAACACTTTAAAAAGTTCCCATGCAGCAGATTTGCCCAATGTAATACGTCGTCTCTCTTGGCCCCTATTTCTATTAATGGCTCACATCCCCTTCTTTCTAGTCCTCTCAGCTTCTCCTAGGTCAGCTGCTCATACCTGGGTGCTGCATAGGAGTTGTTGGTAGGTGCTGTCTGGTCACCTAACAGGAATTTATAATAGGATGAATGCCTGGTTCTGCACCATCCTCACAATTGTTGTCATACTTGAGTCCATTTCTGTTGCCACTGTGCCAAGTCATCTTGCTGAGGAGGTCGTCCACTTTTTTGCTGACCCTTCAATTGCCAAGTATAATGTCCTTCTACTAGGACTGGTTACTCCTGACAACACGTCTAAAGTATGAGAGGCAAAGTCTCAATATCCTTGCATTCTTGTTCTTCCAACACAGATTTGTTTGTTCTTTTGGCAGTCTGGGGTACTTTGTATGTTGCTTTCCAAGAAATACTATAACTCAAATGCATCAATTCTTCTTTGGACTTCCCTATTCATTGTCTGTCTTTCACATTCTTATGAAGCAACTGAAAATGCCATAGCTTGGGTAAAGCACACCTTACTCCTCAAACGGATATTCTTGGTTCTTGAACAATTTAAAGAGGTCTTGTGTGCAGCAGATTTGCCTAATACAATACACTGGTTGATTTCTTGACTGCTGCTTCCATGAGTGTTGATTGCGGAGCTGAGCAAAATGAAATCTTTGACAACTTTTATGTTTTGTCCATTTATCATGATGCTATTTATTGATCCAGTTGTGAGAATTTTTGTTTTCTTTACATTAAGGTGCAATGCACACTGAAGGCTATAGTCTTTGATCTTCATGAGTATTTTAAGTCCTCTTCGCTTTCAGCAAGCCAGGTTGCATCATCTGCATGTCACAGGTTGTTAATGAATCTTTCTCCAATCCTGATGCCACATTCTTCTTCATATGATCCAGTTTCTCATATTATTTACTCAGTATACAGGTATAATAATTATTGGGAAATATACAACCGAGGCACATACTTTTCCTGATTTTAAATCGCTCAGTATTCCCTTGTTCTGTTTGAGTGGCTGCCTGATGGTCTATGCAGAGGTTCCTTAACAGCACAATCAAGTGTTCTGGAATATTCATTTTTCACAATGTTATGATGTGATGATAACTTGTCATGATCCATAGTCAATAAAGCACAAATAGCTTGAAGTCACATTCTTTTTCATATATTGCAGTTTCTCAGATAATTTGCTCAGCATACAGATTAAATAAATATTGTGAAAGGATAAAATCCTGACACACACCTTTTCTGATTTTGAATCATTTAGTGCCTCCTCATTTTGTCCTAATAACTATATACAAGTTCCTCATAAGCACAATTAAGAATTCTGAAGTTCCCATTCTTCCTAATGCTAATCATAATATATGCCATGTTTAATGCCTTTGTATTGTCAATAAAACACAAGCAACCACCTCTCTGGTATTCTCTGCTTTCAACCAAGAGTCATCTGACATCAGCAAAGATATCTCTCATTCCATGTCCTCTTCTGAATCTGGTTTGTATTTTTGTATGATTACTGTATGTGTCGTATGACTTTGTATGACTACTGCTGAAATCAGTTTTGAATTTATCATCAATAAAATTGTCCTCACAATGTGATAATAATGGTATTAGAAAATTTCTGCATTCAGTTGAGTCACCTTTCTTTGAAACAGGTGTGAATATGGATCTCTTCCAGTCAGTTGGCCAGATAGCTGTCTTCCAAATTTCTTGTTATAAACTGGTGAACACCTTCAGTGCTGCTTCAGTTTATTGAAAGATTTCAGTTTGTATCCCATCAGTTCCTAAAACCTTGTTGTTGTTTTTTAAATGACTTCAGTGCACCTTGGGTTTATTCTTTCAAAATCATCAGTTCTTGATTATATGCCATCTCCTAATAGGCCTGAATGTTGATCTACTCTGTTTGACACAGTGACTCTATATATTCTTCCCATCTTCTTTTGATGTTAACTGAATCATTCAGTATGTTGTCCATGTTGTTGTTGTTTTTATGTGCTATTGAGTCACATTGACCCTGTATAGGATTTGAACCACCACAACCCAGTGTTTATTCTATAGCATCACACTAAGAATCCATTTTCTCCATAGAATCTTGCAATATTGAAACTTAAGGCTTGAATTTTCTTCAGTTCTTTAAATTTGGAAATGTTGAGCATGTTTTTACCTTTTGCTTTTCTCACTCCAGGTCTTTGCACATTTCATTATAATACTTTGTCTTTTCTTGTTACCTTTTGAAAATTTCTATTCAGCTCTTTTATTTCATAATTTCTTCCAGATGTTTTAGATTCCTGATGATCACGAGCAACTTTCAGAGTCTCTTCTGATATCAAGTTTGGTCTTTTCTATCTTTCTTCCTGTCTTTTTAATGACTTGCTGCTTCTTCATGTATGATCTTCTTGATTTCAACCCACAATTCCCTTGGTCTTTTGTCATTAGTGTCTCATGTATCAAATTTTTTCTTAAGATAGTCTCTAAATTCGGTGGTACATACTCAAGGTCTTTATGTGTTCCGATTCATTTTCAGCAGCTTCCTGTTTTTCAAAGATTCATATTTAACACATTCCATGTTCTGATTAGTAATGGATTTTTTTTTTCAGCTGTTCCATCTCCTTTTGAGTTTTGCCTCATTGCAAATGAAGGTCCTGAAACTTTTGTTCTATTCACACCATTAAACGTCAATTCAATATTGAGGAGGCTATGCCTCCCTAGTCATATTTTAAGTGGTTCACCTTCTGGCAACATACCGTGAGAGTACTTTTCTCAATTTTTTTTTTTTTTTTTTGCATTCAGCAAATCATATAATTTGTTTCATCGCAATGATTGTAATCCCCTCCTCTATGCAACAATAGCTATCCCATTTCCTCTCTATTGTTTCTATTTCCTTTCCACCCATTTTCCCATCCCTTCTCAACTTTGTCTTTAGGAAATTGTTGCCCTTATGATTTTGAATGATTGACCATTCCCTAATGTGGTTGGCCCGCTGTATGCCTAACTAATACTAGGTGAAAACTGCTTCTTGTCCTTTCCAGACATGAAGGGTGGCTAAGGACCATAATATTCTTGGGTTCCTATAGTCTCTTTCTGATTAATAACTTCAGCCTTTTTCCTTATATACTTTTGAGTTTTGTTTCACATCTCTTCCACTTTATCAGGGACCTTCATAGAAGTTGGTAGTAAGACTGATAGTCACATGTTCCATTAGTCCGTTGGACTGATTGATTCCAGGCATCTTCAATTCTCATCACTCTTCTATCTTCTGCACCTGGAGATATCAATCGCTACACTTCAGATGGCTGCTCAAAAGCTTTCAAGATCCCAGATACTACTCACCAAAACGTATGTCGAAAATTGTCTTTGTGGACTACGTTATGGCAATTGACCATGGACTCCTGAGGCCACACATCCAGCAACTCAGTGAATTAAGATGTTTGATAATATCGAAGAAGTTTTCATCATATTGCCAGCTGTATGCTGCAGCATGTTCATAGTTGTTTTTGGAGAAATGGTAAATACCCATGTACAAATATCCTCTTGCAAATCCTTGTATATTTGTGGGTATACGCCCTCTCTTCTTCCCATTCCTGTTCAGCCTGTGTATCTAGGATTACTTATTTCTCTGTAGGTGCTATCATCTCTGCACTACAAGGACTCGAGCATTTTCCCTTAGTGAGAAAACAAGTTGGTTTAGTTCTTTCAAAGATTGAACATTTTCTGAGTTTTGTTGGTGTTGGGCACTCAAATAGACTGTGTATTTCATATTGAATATATGATTACTGAAGGCTTTCTACTCCTGTAAAGATCTATAGCTTCAGAAACCCTATACAGGGTTGCAATGAGTCAAAACCAACTCCACGGCACATAACAACAACAATAACATATGATTACTATTTGTAAAAAGAATAGTCAGATATAAGCAATTGTAGAAGCCTTAATTATAAATAATTTAAAATGTTTTTCAATGCATGGAAAGTATTGTAGTTAAAATATATGTTGTTTGTTGTTGTTGTTATGTGCCATGGAGTCGGTTCCGACTCACAGTGACCCTGTACAGGGTTTCTAAGCCTGTAAATCTTTACGGATGCAGAAAGCCTCATCTTTCTCCCGCAGAACCACTGGTAGTTTCAAACTGCTAACCTTGCGGTTCACAACCCAATTTGTAACCACTACGCTACCAGAGCTTAATTATTTAAAATTATGACTTTGGTCTCTGATTCATTTTATCAACCTGTATAACAATATTATATTTTCAATAGTAATTTACTGCTAGAAGGAAATTATTTATAAAGGATGACATCTTACAATAAATGTAATTGAACAGCATTTATCTTGTTGTAAGATAAATATAATTGGAACTATATTTATCGTGTTGCAAGATGCCATCCTTTAGTATTATGTGAACATAAAAACAATTTTTATAGATGTCTGAAAATATATATTCATATATGTATATGTTGCTGTTGCTGTGGTTAAGTGCAGTTGAGTCGCTTCTGACTCAGAAAGACCTTGTATAGGGTTTCTGAGACTATATTTTGCAGAAACACAACATCTCATCTCTCTCCCATGGAGCAGTTGGAAGCTGGAAGGCTTAAAGCATGGACTTTGTGGTTTACTTTCAGTGCTAATTATATGGAGTGTGGTTGTTGTTGTTAAGTGCCGTCGAGTCGGTTCCGACCCATAGCGACCCTGTACAGGGTTTCCGAGGGTGTAAATCCTTATGGGAGTAGAAAGCCTCATCTTTCTCCCGCGGAGCGGCTGGTAGTTTCGAACCGCTGACCTTAAGGTTCGCAGCCCGATTCGTAACC
>NW_006408527.1:29417723-29419198 GCF_000296735.1 Chrysochloris asiatica | reverse complement strand
TGTAACGATTTACAGCCTCAGAAACCCTGTACAGGGTCGCTATGAGTCTGAACCCACTCAATGGCACATGATATATATGAAAATATAGAGTAAAGCAATGCAAAGCAAAGTCAGTGACAGCACAGTACAGTTAAAGGAAAGTGAAGTTTGGATGAGATTCCCTCATTAGATAAGAAATCTTGTCTGTATCAGAACTGTGTCCTATTAAGCAAGTGTCTCAAAGAATTTCAGTCAAAGATATTATGAAATATCATGACTAGGCAGGACCCTTTGCACTAGCAGAGTGGACAGTTGTGAGTTTAAAAAAAAATTGTGAGTTAAAAAAAAAAAAAAAAAAAAAGCTTGTTTCCTTACTTATCTGGAGCTGCTATAACAGAAATACCACAAGTGTGTTGCATTAACATAAATTTATTTTGTAACAGGTTAGGAAGCTAGCAGTCCCATTTCAGGGTGTCATCTCTAGAGAAAGGCTTTTTCCATCAGTCAGCTTTGGTGGAAGTTCCTTGTCTCCTCAGCTTCTGTTTCCTAGTTCCTTGGAGATTTCCATGTATGTTGATAGCTGATTTGGTTGCTTGTTTAACCCCTTATATATCTCAATAGAAATTGGCTCAAAACATAACCTGTATCCTGGTGTGCTGCTAGAGGATAAGCACTGAATGAGTAACCACAAGGGCGGTGGTTCAAACCAACCATCTACTCCTCAGAAACCCTATACACTCCTCAGAAACTCTGTACAGGGTCACTATGAGTCAGAACTGACTCCACTTAACAACAACAATTTATGACTTGTTTCCCTGGTTAATTTCTTTTTTATCTCAATAAAGATTGGCTCAATACATAGCCTGAATCATTGTTACCTCATTAACATAACAAAGGCAACCCATTCCAAAATGAGATTAAGATCTCAGGCATGCTGCTGTTAAGTGACATCTAGTTCTGTCCTACTTCTAGTGATCCTTTGTAAAAAGCAGCAAGAAACACTTCCTGTCTTGCATCATCATCAGAATCTTTCTTATGTTTGAGCTCAGTTTTGGAGCCACAATGTAAATCAATCTCCTTGAGGGTCTCTCTCTTTTACCAAGACCCTCTGCTTTACCAAGCATGTTGTCCTTCTCCAGGGACTGGTCACTTTGATAACATGTCCAATGTATGTTAAAGGAAGTCTTGTCCTCCTTGATGCTAGAGCTCACTAGGCCTGTACTTTCAAAGTAGATTTGTTCATTCTTCAGGCAGTCCATAACATCATA
Source organism: Chrysochloris asiatica (assembly GCF_000296735.1). Lineage (NCBI taxonomy): Eukaryota > Metazoa > Chordata > Mammalia > Afrosoricida > Chrysochloridae > Chrysochloris > Chrysochloris asiatica. The sequence continues at coordinate 29,417,951 of NW_006408527.1, read as the reverse complement.
ATTCAAAGGCATCATTTTTCTTTGGTCTTTTAATTTATATATTCCCACCTTTCTCATAGAAGGGAGGTCTACATTATATATTTTTGTGTATATAATTCAATCCCTAACATTTCCAGATCAGTCGTGAGGTACAATGCTGTCTGTGATTGTTGTTGTCAGGTGCCATCGAGTCGGAACCAACTCATAGTGACCCCATGCACAGCAGAACGAAACAATGCTCGATCCTGG
>NW_006408527.1:29415237-29417114 GCF_000296735.1 Chrysochloris asiatica | reverse complement strand
ATCTTCATAAGTAAATGTTTCAAGTCCTCTTCACTTTCAGCTGTCTGTGATAGGATAATATTAATGCGCCTACAGGGGAGACCAGTTAATACCACTATTATTCAGATTTACGCACCCAACACTAAAGCCTGTGAGAATGAAATAGAAGAATTCTACCAACAACTTCAATGTGAAATTGATCAAACATGCAAACAAGGTGTATTGATCACTACTGGTGATTGGAATGCAAAGGGTGGGAGCAAAAAGGAAGGATCAGTTATTGGAAAATATGGCCTTAGTGATAGATATGATGCTGGAGATCACATAATAGAATTCTGCAAAAATCAATGATTTGTTCATTTCAAATAAATTCTTTAGACAGCATAAGAGATGAGTATACACATGGACCTCACCAGAGGAAGACGTAGAAATCAAATTGACTACATCTGTGGAAAGTTAAGATGGAAAAGCTCCATATCATCAGTCAAAACAATGATATGCCAGGGGCACATTGTGGAACAGACCATCAATTGCTCATATGCAAATTTAAACTGAAGCTGAAGAAAATGAAAACAAGTTCACAAGAGCCAGAATATGACCTTGAATATATCCCAGGCAGTGTTTCGTTCTCTTATATATAGGGTTGCAGTGAGTCGGTACCGACTCGATGGCACCTAACAACAACAACAACAACAACATTTCTCTAACCCCAAGAAAATACAGATGTTTGATTAGGTTCCAAATACCCTAGCTGAGTTTTAGAGACACCTAAGTGATGAAGTTAGATGAAAAAAATACGGAACAGAAAAAATAATTATACTGACATGTCTTGAGATGTGAAAGGTGTTCAGATACTGGAATGCCTGAGTGGTACTGTAGGATAAGTAAGCACTGGACTACTAACCACAGTTTGGGGGTTCAAACCTTCCAGTTGTTCCTTGGGAACTATGTGTGCCATAGCAATGAATCAGAACTGACTTGAAGACAAGTAACAACAATCAACATTAATGTATTATTCAATATGCTAAGGAATAGACCTATTTTTAAAAAATGTCTTATTTAAATCAGTTAGCATTTTATATTACCTTCAGAGCCAATGCATTCCTTTATCAGCAGACAGTTGTATACACATATCACAATGGATGAATTAAATAAATTATTGGGAAACCACTGAAAGAATTAGAGAGGTTGTAAACTCATTGAACTTTGATATTTACTTAATGACATCAATTTGCTTAGTTAAATTGTAGTGCACTTAAATTTGGAGTCATGGTTGATAACTGTTAGTGCAGTTGATTTCAAACCTGAAGCAGCACAACTGGAATATGTGTATTTATATATTATAGGGAACATCTAATATGCTGTTACTAATCGTCATTCTCACCTTGTTTGTGTCCAGTGCTGAGGGAGAAGGTAAGTGAAAAACAGATCTGAGCATTCAGTTTTCTTCTTCAGTGTTGTTTTATGTCAAATCTGCTTTCATGTAGTTATAGTTTTTAATAGTTTGAATGGCCAAAATATTCTGTATTGTGAGACCATAAATTATACGTTTAGGGTATATTGGTGTTGCACTGTAGGATAAAACTAGACCAGAAGGTCGGTTTGAACACAAGGCTGACAGTTCAAACTCACCAGACGCTCATAGGAAACCCTATGCAGGGTCACTATGAGGTGGAACTCACTCGACGGCACTTCACAACAACATCTTATAATAACCTGAAAGGAAAATAAAACAATTCTTGGTTTCTCTGATATCTATATTCAAAAACATGAAATACTAGTGACTACTGATTATTAAGTCCTGCAGTTGTGCTTATAAAACCTTCAGAAGACAACATGTCACATGAAAAAGCCAGATTCTGACTCAGAAATGTTTGAGGGATTTTTTTTTTTTTTTT
>NW_006408527.1:29405910-29414322 GCF_000296735.1 Chrysochloris asiatica | reverse complement strand
AACAACAACAACAACAAATCTTTACTGAAGCAGAAAGCCTCATATTTCTCCCATAGAACTGCTGGTAATTTCGAATTGCTGACCTTGACTGTAGTAATTAATATTGCATATGTTAATTATAAGGACCCCTGGTAGCTACCAGTCACTCCACCTGAGGAAGAGGAGACTTTCTGTTCCGGTTTAAAGATTTTTGACCTCGGAAACCCTGTAATGGGTTTCTATGAGTTGAAATCTACTCGGTGACACAAAACCACCACCATCAGGTCAATTATGGAGTCTTAGTGGCACAATGGCTAAGTGTTCCACTACTAACCATTCAGTCATTCATCCATTCAAACTCATCATTCATTCCTCAGAAAAAAAAGACCTGCTTTTCTGCTCCCATAAAATTATAAATTAGAGAAAACTATGGGACTGGGCTATACTGTTTAATAGACTCCCTATGAGTCAGAATGGACTCGATGGCATACAACAAAAATATGATTCTAATTGAAAACAATTTGTCCATATAAAAAATCTTAAAACATGATAAGTATAATTGATAGGATCTTCCATTTACTTTGAAATAAAAATATTTTTGTTTGTAATAGATTTTTTTTTTCCTGAGAGATGTTTTTTGACAGAATTCTTAAGGTTTTCCCTTAAATTGTAGGATAAGCCACAAGTTTGGCAGTTCAAAAGCAGCAGCCACTCCTCAGGGGAAAGATGTGACTTTCCGCTCTTGTATAGAGTCACATCTTCAGAAATCCTATTCAGGGTTGCCATGAGTCAGAATGGACTCAATGGCAGTGGAGGTTGTTTTTTATTATTTTTCACTCCTTCTTTACAATCTTTATTAATTCTTCATTATGATATTTTTAAAATGTTTGATGTTGTCTTTTTAAATTCAGTACTCATTTCTAAGTTACATAAATTAAACTGTTGATGGAACAGAAATTAGATTAGAATACTTGACAAAAGTCAGGAGAGTATGGGACAGAGCATTAAATGGAAAAAGAGGAAGTAATGTAGGGGTTATATAAATGGATTCTAATCTATGTCACAAGGATATCTGGTGGCACTGTAGGATAAGCATGAGACTATGAACCACAAGGCTAGTAGTTAGTAGTCGCTGGAGAAGGATATCATGTTTGGTAAGGTGGAGGGTCAGAGAAAAAGAGGAAAACCCACAGTGAGATGGATTGGCCAAGTGGCAGCATTGATGGTGAGCTTGAACCACTGATCTTGCAGTTCAAATGACTTTGCAGTCTGATGCATTAACCCACATTACCACCCCAGTACTATATATATATAGCCTTCCTTGTATTTCAAACAGAACTTGCAGTCCAGTGATTATCCTACTTTACCACAAAGGTTATATCTATGTTTTCATAGTGGCTGTACCAATTATACATTAATTGTTCTACATCCTTGTTAATGATAAATGTTGTAGCATTGCTAGTTCAATATGAATTTGTTTTATTATTGAGTTTAGCATATTCTTATGTTTATTGACAATTACTTTATCAAATTCATGAAATGCTTTGTTATTTTTCTTAATTTATCTTTTTGAATTTCTTTTTTACTAATCTGAATACTAATGGCTCTTTCATTTGAAAGTATTATAAGCAATTTCTATTCTATGACTTCCATGTTTCTTTTGCTTTACTATATTCCATTTTATTACTCAATTTTTCATGATAAATATATTTTGTATCTTATTTAAGAAACATTTGTTTGAATCAAGGGCATAGAATACATCATAATTTGCTTTTAAATCAAAGGGAACACACAAGTAGTCATGTGAACTTGCTGATGACCATGTTGGTCTACTGGTGCGTGGAAGAGGAGGAAAGGCAGCAATGAAGATATGGGCTGTGTTCAACCATGTTCCATAGACTCCCATCTACCTGGAGATGAAAGAGAAAAGAGGAAGGGCTGGTTGGTCTGTAGTATGATGAGACAGGGAACTCCTGAGCCCATGGACATAGCCATGGAGGAGGGCTAGAGCTGAAAGTGAAGAATCAAACTGATATGAAGTGAGTGGAGATTCACAAGAATGTCCAAACTTGCAAATGGTACCCATTTGACCTAGCTTCAATGACTTGATCAGAACTTAAGTTGTTGTTGTTGTTATGTGCCATAGAGTCGGTTCTGACTAATAGCAACCCTGTATAGGGTTTCCCAGGCTGCAAATCTTTATGGGGGCAGAAAGCCTTATCTTTCTCCTGCAGAACAGCTGGTAATTTCGAGCTGCTGACCTTATGGTTCACAGCCCAATTCGTAACCACTGCACTATCAGAACTCCTTAGAACTCAAGTAGAAAAACATAAAAAAAAATTTTTTTTTGATAAAGGAAACAAGTGTATATTGCTACAATTTGATGAACTTGACCTATACTTATGGATGTTGTAGCTCAAAATACAAACTGATAGGGAAGAAGTCTTCACATCAAGGATCAGTCGAATCCCCTCTGCACACTGGGTTAATAGGAACTGCCAACTTAGACATTGGTTACCTAAAATGGGGAGGAGGGTGGCGAGTAATGAAGGTACAACGTGACTGACTGGCTTATAAGCTTTCAAGATGGAGTTCAGTTTCAGAGTGTGCAGGGAAAGGTAGAATTCCCACTGATAGTTTTCTTCTTGTCTACATGGGTCTGATGAAAGGAGATGGGAATATGATTCCTATAATTCAACAGTGAATAATTTTTATCATAACCTTGCAGTTCGCAGAACAATTCATAACCACTATGCTACCAGAGCCCCTTAGGCCATCACATTGTTGTTGTTGTTATGTGCCGTGGAGTCCGTTCCAACTCATAGCGACCCTGTACAGGGTTTCCAAGGTTGTAAATCTTTACAGGAGCAGAACGCCTCACCATCGCATTAGGTGTGAGTTAATAAAATGTTTGACCAAATATAGCAGGCTGATTTTTAACTTGATCATTTTTTATAGCCCGTAAATGAGGTTATAAATTTTGGTAGAAAAAAAGGTTCCCCACTCCTGGAAAGGAATCCAACTGATTTTTTTTTAGTATTGATCTTATATACTGCCACTTTGCTGAATCTCTGGGATTTTCTATGCATAGACTCATATGCAAAAAAGGATCATTTTATTTGATTAATCTACCAAACCAAATCCATCAAGTCAGTTCTGACTCATAGCAACCCTGTGTAGCATTTCTGAGATTATAAATCTTTACAGAAGCAGACAGACTCACCTGTCCCCTGAAGTGGGTCTGATGGTTTGAACACACTGCCACCCTCTCTTGATTTATTCCTCTGGCTAGGGCAGCTAACACGTTGTTGACTAGGAGTGGTGATAGAGGGCATCCTTATCTTGTTCCCATTCAAAAGAGGACTGCTTTGAGACTCTCTTCATTAAGAATAATGTTGGTTTTGCATATATTCTCAGATTATGTGGAGAAATTTCCCTTCTATGCCCAATATGCTGAGAATTTTTATCAAAAGCCTTTTCTACATCGATTGATATAATTATGTGGTTTATTATTTTTTTTTATTTATGTAGTGGAGTATATTTATTGTTTTTCTAAAGCTGAACCACCTATGCATATCTCGTACTAATCCCATTTGGTTGTGATGCTTTCTTGTTTTGTTTTTAATATGGTGTTGGATTCTATTGGCTAGGATTTTGTTGAGGATGCTTATATCTATGTTAATGAGGAATATTGGTCTGTAATTTCCTTTTTTTATTTCTGTCTTTGCTTAAAATATTTACTGATGAATATCAAAGACAACATCCTTCAGTATGGGTTGCAACTCAATGTAAAGTAAACTAAAATATACACCACTTAACCAAAAAACAACATTCAAATAAATGGAGAAAAGATCGTAGTTGTCAAAGACTTCATTTTGCTCAGATCAGCCACCAAGACTTATGGAAGTAGCAGTCAAGTAATCAAATGATGCATTGCATTAAGCAAATCTGATGCACAAGACCACTTTAAAGTGTTGAAGAGCAAAGTTTGAGGATTAAATTGTGCCTGATCCACACCATGGTATATTCAATAACCACATACACATATGAAAGTTGGATAGTGTTAATAAAGAATATTTGATGCATTTAAGTAATGATCTTAGAGGAGAATATTAAAAGTACCGTGGACTGCCAGTAGAACCAACCAATCTATATTGGAAGAAGTACAGCCAGAATGCTCCTTGGAAGCCAGGATGGCCAGACTTTGTCTGTCATACTTTGAACATATAGTCAGGAGAGACCAGTCCTTGGGGAAGGATATCATGTTTGGTAAAGTGGAGGGTCAGAGAAAAAGGAACATCCCCAATGAGACAGGCACAGTGGCAACAGGAACGGGCTCAAACGTAGCAACAACTGTGAGATTGGCACAGGACCAGGCAGTATTTCATTCTATTGTGCCTAGGGTTGCTATGAGTTGGTACCAACTTGATGGTCACCTAACAACATTAACAACAAACACCTTTAGCCATTATATATGCCTCTGTGTCTTCACCTATCTTCATCATACTTCTACCAACCACCCACTTTTTGTATATTGGCCTTCCCTTTCTTGTGTATTGCCCACCACCCATCCAAGTTAACTACAGAAAGTAACCTACTTACTCTCTCTTCCTTCCATCCCCTGGGAACCATCAAATATTGTTTAATTTTTCTCTTTCAAACTATTATATATTTGTGGTATATAAAAATGTATATGTTTCACTCTTTCCTTACCTACTAAGCCTATGTTTCAGTCCATATACCTGTGCCCAGAACACCCTTGTTCCAGGGTTGTGTATATAACACTGTTTATATCTATCCTCTTTGGCCCATGCATACCTCCCTGTATCTGCCAAGTTCCCTCTTATTGTATATTGCCCTCCCCACCATCCAAGATAACATGTGTCTTCCCTCTAGTCTGTGTGTTATGCTCCCTTCTCTCCCATCCCTGGTAACCATAAAAGAATATTTCTTTTAGTCTGGAAAGGTTTTCTTAAGCTTTACCAACAATACTCTTATACAATATTTGTTCTTTTGTGATTGACTAATTTTTCTCAGAGTAATGTCCCTCAGGGTCATTCAAGTTATGAGGTGTTTTGCAGGTTCATCGTTATATTATTCAGCATTGCATGGTATTCCATTGTGTGTATGCACCAAAGTTACTTTTAACCATTCTTCCATTGTTGAGCATATAGGCTGTCTCCATCTTTTTCTATTGTGAATAGTGATGTGATGAAAATCAGTGTGATTAAAATACTTGTGTCCTGGCTTGTATTTCTTGTGGTTTTATACCCAGTAGACGGATTGCTGGGTCCTAGGTACTTCATTTCCAATTTCTAGGGAAGTCCTATACTGTTCTCCAGAGTGATTGAATCATATTTCAGTCTAACCAACAATTTAGGAGGATCCCAGTCTCTCCACATGCTCACCAGCATCTTTTGTTTTCTGTTTTTTTGAACTTCGCTGCTACTCTCAATAGTTTATAAGTAAGTGCTGTTCGGTTTCCATGTATTTGATTCTTCTGCCTCAATCTTCATATCACTTCATATCCAAGAAGAAGCTTTTTCCACTTATTAAGGCTTTTTTGGTGACCTAAATAATTATCTATTCTGGGAATGACCTCATGTATACTTGTAAAGCATAGGCATTGCATTTTTACTGTGTGGAGTGTTCTCTATATGTATACGAGGTCAAGCTGGTTATTTGTGTTGTTGATATCTTCTAAATCCTTGTTGAGCTATTTTCTCATTGTTTTGTCTTTTATCAAAAACTGTGTATTACAGTCTCCTTTCATTATTGTGGAGTTGTCTAGTTCTCTTTTCAATTCTGTTAATGTTTACTGTATGTCTTTTGGGGCTCTTTCCTTGGGTGCATAGATATTTATTTTTTTATGCCCTCTTGCTGGATTGACTGGTTAATCATTACATAATGCCCTTCCTTGTCCCTTATATTACATTTTTTCTTGATGTTTATTCTGTATGAAGTTAATATTGCCACTGCTGCTATTTTTAATTTTCCATTAGCATAATATATATATGTATATATATATTATATTCTTTGATTGTTGATTTATTTTTATCTTTGTTTGTAATGTGAATCTTCTATAGGCAGTATATTGTTGGTCCTATTTTCTTTTCCATGCTGCCAATCTCTTTTTCTTAGATGGTGCACTTAATCTGTTTGCATTCAATGTAATTAAAGACACATATGAATTTATTGCTGTCATTCTTTCATGGTTTTTTTTTATAGTGGTCCTGATGAATTCTTTGTTCCGTATATTTTTTCTGAGCTGAGTTCCTTTTGTTATTAGAGTTCCTTTTCATTTTCATTGATACTGTTGATTTTGTGTTGACTAAGATTGAAGTTGTCAAGGACTTCATTCTTCTTGGATCAACTATCAACACTCACAGAAGCAGCAGTCAAGAAATCAAACGACATATTGCAATAGGCAAATCTGCCGCACAAGACCTTTTTGATGTGTTGAACAGCAAAGATGTCAGCTTGAGGACTAAGGTGCACCTGACTCAAGCCATGGTATCTTCAGTAACATCATTTGCATGCGAAAGCTAGACAGTAAATAAAGAAGACCGTAGAAGAATTGATGCCTTTGAGTTATGGTGTGGGAGGAGAATACTAAAAGTGCCGTGGAAAGCCAAAAGAACCAATAGATCCATTTTGGAAGAAGTGCAGCCGGTGTGCTCCTTAGAGAGGCCAAGATGGCCAAACTTCTTCTCTTATACTTTGGACATATTGTCAGAGGGAACAGTTGCTAGAGAAGGATATCATGTTTGATAAGGTGGAGGGTCAGAGAAAAAGAGGAAGACACCCAATGAGATGGATGGGCCAGGTGGCAGCATCGATGGACTCAAGTGTGGCAACAGTAGTGCAGTTGGCTCAGAATCGGACATTGCTTCGTTCTGCTATGCATAAGGTCGCTATGAGTCGGTGACCACTCAATGGCAACTAACAACAAGTCCTTATAATTTTCTTCTATTAGTTGAAACCTTAATAACTTCCTTTGTGATTACACTGTAATTTATTTAGTTTTATCTTCTACGTTCAAAACAATCTTGATATAATCCTGATTTGTTCTCCTGTTGCAAGTTCAGTAATTATACATTTTGTTCATTCTCTTTTCTATTAGTTGTCGTCTTTTATAGACTAATGCCTCTGCTTCTGTATTTTAAATCTTGTAAACTTATTTTATTTTTGAGAATTCTCTTTCTAGATTTGTGTTTGGTTGATACTATCCCATGTATCAATCTTAGGTTATTGTCTGACATTGTTGACTATAGATCCAAAGTAATTCCTCTAATTTCTGTTTATCAGCAAATGTACTAATTTTGGCATCATATTTGAAGAACAGCCCCTCGATATAGTTTCTTTATGAGCACAATTAAGTATCTGGCATTCCTCATTCTTTCTAATGTTATTCATAGTTTGTTATTATCCACACAGTTGAATGACACTGTATAGTCAATAAAACACAAGTGATCATCTTTCTGGTGTTCTCTGCTTTCAGTCTGTATCCATCTGACATTAGCAATGATATCGTTGGTTTCACATCCTCTTCTGTAACCAGCTTGCCTTTCTGTCAGCTCCTTGCTGATGTACCGCTACACCCATTTTTAAATGATCTTCCACAAAATTTTAGTTGCATGTCATCTTAATGATATTGTTCAATGATTTCTATATTCTGTTGTTACCCATTTCTTTGAAATGGGCACAAATATTGATTTCTTTCTGTTGATTTCCCAAGTAACTATCTTCTACTTTTCTTGGCATACACTACTGAGTGCTTCCATGGTTGCATCATTTTGTTGAAATATTTCCATTGGCATTCTATCAAATCTTAGAGCCATGTTTATGCCAATGCATTCAGGGCAACTTGGACTTCTTCCTTCAATATCAATTCTTAACCTAACAAAATGGTTGAACACTTATCAGTTCTTTTTAGTAGTCTGTGTGTTCCTTCCATCTTCCTTTGATGATTCCTGCACCATTCTATATTTTGTCTAGAAAATACTTTAATACTAAAACCTGAGGTTTGATTTTTTTTCTTTTTTCTTTCAGCTTGAGAAATGCTGAGCATGTTCTTATATTTTGATTTTCTAACTCCAGTTCTATTCACATTTCATTCTAATACTTTACTTTGTCCTTTCCAACTGCTTTTGAAGTTTTCCGCTGAAACTCTTTTACTTCATTTCTTCCATCTACTTTACCCACAACATTTTAAAACTCTTTTCCTTAAAATAAAGGCTAAAATAAAATAAACTAACAAGAGAGCCACCAATGCAGCTTATTCACCATCTCACAAAGCTGATGGTGTACTTCTTTAAAATATTGTCATAGAATTTCAATGGTAGCATTATACATTGAGACTAATGGGATACAACAAATGCAGGGGTGTATTAAGTTTAAAATAGCCACCCATAAACAAAATAAAAACAATAG
>NW_006408527.1:29404411-29405020 GCF_000296735.1 Chrysochloris asiatica | reverse complement strand
TTTCTGTCAATGGAAGTAAGATTCAAATCAACATCAGCATTACTGGAACATTTTATATCCAAATGAGTTAATCTAGCATTCTGCTCTTATTGAGTGTTATTCTAATCTTGTGGGTTTCCACTTTTAGGAGACAAAGAAAACTGAAAACAAATCTGAAAATTTAGTTTCTCTTTCAAATGTGTATGGTGACTTCTTGTATGTGTATATGTATAATTTATTCATTTGTAGATCAGTCAATAAGCAAGAATATTTTGAATGAATATTTTGACCACCTAATTTGCAAATATAGGAGAAAATAGAATAAATGGTTTGTTTTTTTCTCTGTGTTCCAAAGTGTAAATAGCCACAAAATACAGAATTTTTTGTAGAGAAAGTAAATGGTGAAAAACTTGCATAAAAATGAAAGTGACAAGGTAAACTCCTAATGAAATTCTTCAAAAGCTGTTGTGACACTGTCAAAAAAAAAAGATGCCAAGAAGAGCTGAAAATCGTGCAAATGTTTACAGGTTCTGTCTTCATTGTTGTTGTTGTTGTCAGGTGCCATCGAGTCGGAACCGACTCATAGCGACCCCATGCACAGCAGAACGAAACAATGTCCGATCCTGGGCC
>NW_006408527.1:29381905-29383359 GCF_000296735.1 Chrysochloris asiatica | reverse complement strand
AGTACTGCCACTCCTGATCACTTTTTATTGCAATTGGCTTGGTATATTTTTTTCCATCCTTTGACTTTTAAACTGTTTTTGTCTCTGTGTGTGAGATGTGTCTCTTGCAGACAGCATATTGAAGTATCTTATTTTCTTATCCATTCTGTCACCCTCCATCTCTTAACAGGTGTACTTAATCCATTTACATTCAGTGTAATTATTGATAGGTATTGATTAATTGCTGCCATTATGGTTTTTTTGTGTGTTGTGGCTGCTTCTTTGTTCTGTGTGTCTTCCTTTGTTGAGTAAATGATTTTTGTGTTCTTTCTTGTGAGTTTCCTCATAGTTTTAATGTTTCCACGTTCTTCTTGGATTTTCATTCTCTTGGTATGTTGAGACGTTTTAATTTTCTTTGAGGTTGCCTTATAGTCCAATAACTTTTCTCTCCATTTACTGCAGTCTATTTTATCCTGTAATCAACCTGACCTTCTCACTATCTGGATCTCTTGTCCTACATGTTTACCTTCTTTTATATTATACTTGTTTTGATCATAGACTGATCTCCCAGTTTCTCTGAGTTTGTTCTTATAATTTTGTTCTGTTCTCAACTCTTCCTTCTGTTGACTTAATTCAGGGAGATACTGCCACATATGTCAATCTCTGGTTGTTGTCTGTTTTTGTTGGTTCTCAGTCCACAGAACTCCCGTTAGGATGTTTTGTAGTGCAGGGTTGGCTTTGGTAAAATCCTTTAGCTTCTGTTTATCTTGGAATGTTTTGATTACACCGTCATATTTGATTGATAGCTTTTCTGGATAAAGGATTCTTGGTTGGCAATTTTTGTCTTTCAGAGTTTTATAAATGTCTCCCCATTGCCTTCTTGATTGCATGGTTTCTGCTGAGAGATCTGAGCTTAATCTGACTTGCTTGCCTTTGTATGTGACACTACTGTTTTCCCTGGCTGTTTTCAGAAGTGTCTCCTTATCTTTGATTTTGGAGAGCTTGACTATGATATGTCTTAGTGATCTTCTTTTGGGGTCTATCCTTCCGGGGGTTCGTTGGGCTTCTTGGATGTTTATCTTTTCACTTTTCAGTATGTTAGAGAAATTTCTTCCAGCAGTTCTTCAACTATTTCCTCTGTGGACTTCTTTGATTCTTCTTGTTCTGGAATGCCGATAATTCTTAAGTTATTCCTCTTCATGTTGTCCAACATGAATCTTAGACCATCTTCAGAATTTTTTATCCTCTTTTGTGTTTGTTCTTCTGTCTTAGTGGTATTGAGAAATTTGTGTTCTAGCTCACTGGTTCTGCCTTCCATCTCATCTCTTCTACTCTTCTGCCCTTTCAGAGTGTTCTCTATTTCTGATATTTTGTTATTGATCATTTGGGCCTCTTTTGTAGGTTTTAAATTGTTTCCAATGCTCTATCTATCTTATTTGATTGTTCTTGTTGCACTTTCCTGGCTTCTTCCTTAT
>NW_006408527.1:29367797-29381455 GCF_000296735.1 Chrysochloris asiatica | reverse complement strand
TGGCTGTATGGTAGCAGTTGCTGACTCTTCTTGTGTAATATAGGGAGACAAAGAGTCCTCCAAAGGCAGAAGGGGGAGCATATAACAGCAAAAAAATACCATCACACAAAAAAAACAAAACAAACTAAACTAAACTAAAAAACACCAACAAGAAAAACAAGTCTGATACTGCAGTCTCTATTCACAGAAAAGATAGAGGAGGGAGAGAAGAAAAAGAAGGAAGAAAAAAAAAACTTTTTAAAAATTAAAAAACAAAAAAAAATAATCTGTAGCCTAATATGAGCTCTCTTATCCTCCCTACAGCCCTATCCTTTTCTTTCCCATGTTAAAAAACAGAACAAAAAGCAAACAATAAAAGTTCAAGGGCTGCTCTTGGGCTGAGTATCTGTAGGCCGTTTGGTTTTAAGTGGAAACTGTCTCTTTAAATTTCGAGGAGATCTATGGACCTGCGTAGTAGAACCCTCCAAGGTTGGGTCTGGGGTATCCAGTAGCTCAGGCACCCCTATAGTTACCAGAATGGAGGTTCGCAGCCAGCAAGGGACCAACGGAAGCATACCCAAAAAAAAAAAAAGAATGTCGACACCTCTGTCTCTGTGGCTCTGTCAGGCACCCATAGTTTGTCTGATCCTTTCCCCGCTTGTCCCCACACAAAATGGTGGCTCCCGGAGCAGCTGAGTGTCACGAACCAGGAAGCAATGGATTTCTTGCTTCTGCCACAAACTCCCCTGCGGTAAGTCTTCCAACCTTCTAAACATTCCTTTATATGTGGTTCAGAGTACTGGGACCATCCCCTGAGTCTTCTTGATCCTGTATTCTGTGTTGTTCCCGGCAGAGCTTGTCACTGCTCTTCCTCCCGATCCGCCATCTTGTTTTCTCACTCCAAATTCTCTTGTTTTGTTGATCTGGTTGAAGAACCAACTTCTAGCTTTGTTTATTCTATTTTTTTCCGTTTTTCATTTAATTTTTATTTCTTCTTTAATCATTATTATATCCTTTCTTATGGAGACTGTAGGCTTTTTGTGAGTCTTTTTCTAATTATGAGAATTGTTGAATTAATGTGTCGAATTTTTTTTCATTTTTTAATTAGTGAGCTTTGTTGCTATATACTGACTTCGGAGCACTGTTTGCTGAGTTCCAAAGGTATTGGTATGTTGTATATGAATTCTCTTTCTTTTAGAATAATTTTTGCATATTTCTTTTTCTTTTTGCCCAGTAGTTTTTCAACAGGGTATTATTCCATGTATTATATATTTTTTGCCCTGATCTTCCTATTATTGATATTTGATTTTAGAGTGTTTTGAAGATGTTTTGTATTAGTCTGATGTTTTTAATTTATTGATACCTGCTCTGTGTGTTTTGGAAAATTACTCCTATACATTGGAAAAGAATATGCATTGCATTACAGTTGGGTTGAGTGTTTTGTATCTGTCTGTGACATCAACTTGTTTGCGGTATTGAGATCTGTGTCTTTTTTGAGTTTCTTTTTAGTTGTTCTTTCCTTCATCGAGAGTGGTGTATCAAAGTTTTCTCCTATTTTTAAAACTTTTTAAAGCGAATTGAGTAAAGGTTTACAAAGCAGATTATCAGTCTTTGGCAATTAACAAATAATAAACTTTTTTCATTTTAATGATTGCAATTCTCTTCGTGTAGCTTGTGATTACTGTCTGCATTCCACCTTCATTCGCAACACTTCTGAATTTTGTCTTTAGAAAAAGGTTGCACTTTTAATCTTGAATGCTTGACCATTCCAAGGTGAGCATACCTTATTAGTGCTGTACTCTCTATGTAATTATCTACTTGTTGTTGTTGTTTGTGAAGTGCTGTTGAGTCATTTCTGACCCATAGCAACCCTGTATAGGGTTTCCTAGGAGCAGCTGGTGAGCTTGAACTGCTGACCTTGCAGTTCAAACGGCTTTGCAGTCTGGCGCATAAATCAATAGTGACACACCTGGACTCCAATTATCTACTATTTGGCTAAAAATTTAGCCATCATGTGAATTCAGTCCCAGACCTAAAGAATGATGGAGGGTTATATATAGTCTTGGGTTCTTCCAGTCTCTTTTGTCCTGTTCTTTTATAATTTTGAGTTTTGTTCCACATTTTCTCTGACTCTTTCCAGGCTCTTCTAATGCAGAGGTGGGGAACCTTTATTCTGCTAAAATTTATAACATCATTTGTGGGCCATACAAAATTATCAGCTTAAAATTTAGCCTGCTACATTTGGTAAAACATTTAGTCAACTCACACCTAATGTGATGGCTGTGGAGCTTTGGTAGTGTAGTAGATATGTGTCAAGCTGCTAACTTCAACATTAGCCATTTGAAACTACCAGCCATTCTGCAGGAGAAAGATGAGGCTTTCTGCTCCTGTAAAAAATTACAGCCTTGGAAACCCTATGCAGGGTAGCTACGAATCAGAACCAACCCATGGCACACTACAACTACCACAACCAGTGTGATATCTGGGACTGCTGTTTCCTTGAAGGGGTCAGACCAAATGATATCGAGGTTTTATACAGACTGTGGGTCTGACATGACCCACCCCATTCTAATGTGATCCCTTTCAGAATAGTAGGTAGTGGTAGCCAAGAATCACCTTGTTCTTCTAGTCTCAGAGGTGTGGAGACTGCTGTTTTGTGTTTCATTATTCCATTGGACTAACTGATTCCAAGAGTCTTCAGTTTTCATCACTCTTCTTTGTTCTGCATTCTTCTTTTCTTGCTCCAACTTAGATAGCCACTCCTGAGCTTTTAAGATTCCAATCACTACTCACAGAAGTAGGATGTAGAACACTGTCTTTATGGACAATGTTATGCCAGTTGACCCAGGCCCACCAACTCATTCACCCAAAGTGTTTGGTAATGTATAGGAAGTTCTAATTATTTTTACACTGGAATGCTTCACCGCATTCATAGATATTTTTGCAGCAAAGGTCTGTACAAAGGCTCATGTACAAATATCCTCTGTCAATCCTTTATATATTTGTGGATATTCTCCCACACCCTTTCAGTCTGTGTCTCTACACATAGATCACTGTTGTTGTTGTTGTTGTTGTTGTCAGGTGCCATCGAGTCGGAACCGACTCATAGCGACTCCATGCACAGCAGAACGAAACAATGTTCGATCCTGGGCCAACCTCACCACCGCTGCCACCCCCGAGTCCATCAATGATGCCACTTGGCCGATCCATCTCGTTGGAGGTCTTCCTCTTTTTCTCTGACCCTCCACCCTACCCAGCATGACATCCTTCTCCAACGATTGTTTCCTCCGGACTACATGTCCAAAGTAGGAGAGACGAAGCTTAGCCATCCTGGCCTCCAAGGAGCACTCTGGCTGCACTTCTTCCAAAACAGATCTATTGGTTCTTTTGGCAGTCCATGGCACCCTCAGTATTCTCCTCCAACACCACAACTCAAAGGCATCAATTCTTCTACGATCCTCTTTATTCACTGTCCAGCTTTCGCATCCATATGAGGCTATTGAAAACACAATGGCCTGGGTTAGGCGCACCCTAGTCCTCAAGCTGACATCTCTGCTCTTCAATACTTTAAAAAGTTCCTGTGCAGCAGATTTGCCCAGTGCAATACGTCGTCTGATCTCTTGACTGCTACTTCCGCGAGTGTTGATAGTTGATCCAAGAAGAATGAAGTCCTTGACAACTTCAATCCTTTCTCCATTGATAAGAATGTTGTTTATTGGTCCAGTGGTGAGGATTTTTGTTTTCTTGACATTGAGATGCAATCCATATCGAAGGCTGTGCTCTTTAATCTTCATAAGTAAAATTTCAAGTCCTCTTCACTTTCAGCGATCAAGGTTGTATCATCTGCATATCGCAGGTTGTTAATGAGTCTTCCTCCAATCCTGATGCCACGTTTTTGTAGGAATGTGAATATAACTGTGTTTACTTCTGTTCCATTAATTCTTGCACTACTCTTGTCTTTTACCTGTCTTCATTATTCTTCTGCCAACTTCCCTCTTGCATATTGTTTTTGCTGTCACTCAAGTTAACACATGTCTACTCTTTAGTCAGTGAATTAGTCTCCCATCCTTTTCACACCTGGAAACCATTTAAGAATGTGTCTTTTAGCATGAAAATCTTTCCTTGACTTTTTACAGTAGTGCTCCCAGATAATATTCTGCCCTTTTGTGACTGAGTAATTTCACTCAGCATAACTTCCTCCATATTATGAAGTGTTTTCAGATACATCACTATTCTTCAACATTGTGTAGAATTCCACTGTGTGTATGTATCAAAGTTTGTTCATTCATTCTTCTGTTGATGGGCATTTAGGCTGTTTCCATCCACTGGCTATTGTGAAGAGTGCTGCAGTGAATATGGGTGTTCACGTATCTATTTATATCATGGCTATTATTTCTTGTGGATACATACCAATTAGAAGAATTGCTGTGTCATATACTATTTCTATTTCCAACTTGTTTAGATTGTGCCGTTCCATAATCCACAGTGGTTGCACCATTTACAATTCCACCAGCAATGTATGAGGGTTGCAGTCCTCAATACCCTCTACAGCATTTGTTGGTTTTTGTTTTTTTTGAACTTTGCTATTAATGCTGGCATGTGGTGATAACTCCTTGCTGCTATGATGTGCATCTCTCTAATGGATAATGATCACAGCCATTTCTTCCTATGTTTATTGGCCACCTGTATGTCTTGTTTGGTGAAGCATCTGTTCATGTCCTTCCCACATTGTTTAATTGAAGTACTTATATTTTCCTTGATGAGGTGGTGAAGTGTTCTACAAATTTTAGATATTAGTGCCTTATCTGATAATCCATTTCCAAAATTTTTGTCCAGTCTGTGGGTTCTCTTTTTAGTCTTTTGGTGAAATATTTTGATTCACATAAATGTCTACCTTTAGGTGGTCTCAGTCATCTGTTTTGTCTTCTGCTGTTCATGTGTTTTCAGCCATATTTGATAATGTGTCACTAGCATATCATCTTGTCTCCTCCCGTGGAGTTCATCTTAAGTAATGATTATCCTACCTCGGTTCAAATTTTCTGAATCAAGTGTAATCAATTACTAGTTATAATTCATTATACTACTGGGTGCATTTTTTTTTAAAGGTTTTTATTGTGGCTTGAGTGAAAATTTACAGGACAGATCATCAGTTTTACATTCAACAAATCATAGACCTGGTTTCATTACAATGATTATAATCCCCTGCATACTCCATCAGGTAACAATATTTCTTTCTATTCATTTTAGCTATTTTTTTATTTTAACCACTCAGGCATATATAATAATTTACACCTCTAGAGGGTACATTCTGCAAGTCTGTCTCCTGGCCACCAGCTCTTAGTCCCTCTCTTCCCAATAATCTAGAGTCCTCAACGGCTCCCACTATCCATAACCTCATCTCTGCCTCCATCTCTGCCATAGCTGCTTCTCTGGATAAGGCCCCACATTCTGCATGTGCTCTTCTCCCTTGATAGTCCTAAGGGCCTCTGTTTCTGGACTGTGAGACTAACCACTCCTCTGTTTTTGTTACAAAACTTCTATCTTTACAATTGTGACAGTTGCAATTAGTCATGATAGCAATTATTCACTATTGAATCATATAAATCTTATCCCCATCTCTTTTCACCAGACCCATCTGGACAAGATGAAAACTATTCAGTGGGGACTCTTTCTCCCCACCCTCCCCACTCCTGCTGACACATACTCTCACTCTTAAACTAAACTCCTTCTTGAAATCTTATAAGCCAGTCACTTGATGCCTTTATCTCCCACTCATTTTAGGTAGCCAATGTCTAAATTGCCCATCCCTATCTACCCTGTGTACAGAGGGGATAGCATTGATACTTGATGTGAAGATTCCTTCTTTCTCTTTTGGTATTTAGAGTTACTACCTCCATGAGTATAGGTCAGGTTCATCAAATTGTAGCATTTACCCTTGTTTTAAACACTTTATCAAATTTTTTTGTTGTTGTTTAATTGCAATCTTTCTCTAGTCAGGTCCTGATTGTCAAGCCATCAAGCTAGGTCAAATGGGTACTGTCTGCATGTTTGGGTGTTCTTGTGTATCTCCTCTCACTTCATATCAGCTGGATGTTTCACTCTCATCTCAAGCCCTCTGTGGCTATGTCATTGTCTATAGGCTCAAGTGTCTCCAGGTCTCACCACACTTTGGAACAACCAGCCCTTCCTCTTCACTCTCATGTCCAGGTCAACAGAAGTCAATGGACTGTGGTTGAATTCAGCTCATTTCATCATTGCTGCCTTTCCCCCTCTTCCACTTACCAATAGACCAATGTGGTCACCAACAAGCTTACATGCCTGTTCATGTGTTCCCTTTGAGTTTCAGTCTTAGAGGGGAGTTTGTGCTGAACGAACTTGATTGTCTGCCTTGAAGTCTTCCTGGCGAACAGCTTGCTTATTCTTATAGAAGCCAGTCACGCTGACATTTTTGTTTTGGGTTTTTCCTGATGCACTTTCTTTGAAGCTGTGTCTTCTGTCAGTGTAGCTATTCCAGGCTGGTCAGCTCGTCCTTTCTAGTGGTAATGTCCCACCTCATAAGGTTCTGGATGGGACTCAGGATCCCACCTAAGGTCCTATACACTGCAATGGCTTTGCAGGAGGCCTATTTCACTGGGCAAGTTCTAGAACCCCTTTTAGGTATAATAATAAGTTACATGCAGAAGATGTGCTTACATGTTTTCTGTAATCATGGTTCCCAACTTTCCTTTCTATCCCACTCAAGTGTCTGTTTTAATAATAGTAGGCAAAGGAAACCGATATTCATAAGACAGTCAAACATTTTAACATTATTTCACCTCTTTAAACTATGTCTAGATCCCTGTATCACAGAGCCCTATTGTTCCAAATTTGAGCATGCATCACTATTTAACTCTGGCCATTTGGGTCATACAAACCTGTTGCAGTGTTCCCCTATCTATCTTGTTCTTCCACCTCCTCTTCTTGTTCTAGAATGTATTTTGGTGCTTTTTATGCTTTCTGATCTTTTCTAGGTAGATGTGATCAAGAGATGGATTTCCCTCTTCAATCTTCTTCCTGCAAAATTTCAAATGCCACTGTTGATCATTGTGACGTAATGCAGGATCTAATTTTCATCCTATGTTCTTTTTAGTCTGCCTGTTCCACTCCACAATCCCCACTCATGCCTTTTTCCTAGTGATAAGCAGTTCAGGGTCGGCTGTGGCTGTTTTGCACAGCCATTTAGTTTTTAGTGGAAACTGTCACTTTAAATTTGAAGAGATCTGTGCACATGCGTAGTATAACCCTCCAGAGGTGTGGGTGGGGTGTCCACTCACTCAGGCACCCCCTCTAGTCACCATAATGGAGGTATGCAGACAGCGAAAGACCAATGAACAGATACCAAAAAAACATAAAATCGAAGAATGTCCATACCTTAATCTCTGCGTCTGTGTCTGTGGCTGCTCTGATCCTTCCCCCGCTTGGTCTTGCCAAAGAAGGTGGCTCCGGGAGTAGTTGAGCATCATTAATTAGAAAGCAAAGTATTTCTTGCTTCTGCTACAAATTCCCCTAGCTATAAGCCTTCCAACCTTCTAAATAGTCCTTTATATGTGGTTCAGAGTTCTGGCACCATCCCCTCAGCCTGCTTGGTCTGGTATTCTGTGTTGTTGCTGACAGAACTCCTCATTGCACTTCTATCGAATCTGCCATCTTGTTTGTTCTCTGGGTGCATTTTTTTTCTTGTTTATATCAGGACCTTCGTAGTTAAAGAGCACCTAAGAAAGTTGTATTTTCCATTTTTAAATTACAATAGATAAAGGGAGTTATAAATTGTATATACTATAAAATTTATAATTTATATTAAAATTTGGCAAGAGCCATAATTAATTAAGGAATTAAAATGAATAAATTGAGACATATTAATCGAAGAATTAAAATAAATAAATGAGATGACGAGGACCTTGCATATAGAAGAATTCATTGTTTTTGCAGAACAACAATGAATTATTTTCCTTGGATAGCAAAGCTACAAGGGAAGAAATATTTCTCTGTGCAGACCCCTAGTTATTTTTTTCCTTTTGAATCATTCTCTGATTTATTAGTTTTTTTTAGTATCCTTTTACTTTAGATTTTGACTCTCCTATACTTTAGTATATTTTTATTAAAAGTTAGAAGCCATATATTAGCTACATTTTATTCTACTTGTAATCATAGGTAGTTTTAATACTTATATTAACAATGTTCTTAAGACTATTAGGAGACAGGATTTGTCAGTTGAATTACTACCAGCTTAGGCTTAGTGATTATAAACATTCTTCCTTGTAGCCTTAGTTTAAGACAATAAAGAATCCCTAAAAGCAACTAGGCTATAGATAAGGGCTGTGAGAAGCTATAGTTACATAAATAAGAAGTCTGATCAGTTGAAGTTACTGATATGAAACACTTTCTTTTCTAACACAGGTATTTAGTGTGAAAAAGTTCTTCTAAAGTACCACTGCCTGTGGTAGCTGGCATTTTGTTATGATGCTGAAAGTTATGGCACCAATATTTCAAATGCCAGCAGGGTCATCTAAGGTGGACAGGTTTTAGCAGATATTCCAGACTAAAATGGATTAGGAAGGAAGGCCTGGTCATCTACTTCTGAAAATGATTGAATGAAAATCTATGGATCACAACAGCACAAAGTCACTTGCTTCAGGAATTTCATCAGGAGGGATCAATCAATAGCTGCAAGAAGGACTTGAACATACTGTTGATCATGAGGGTGACACAGAACTGGACAGTATTTTATTCTATCAGAGTCAATGCTATGGCAACTGCCAATCTATGCATGGTGCAGGACTCATAATCCCTGCTCAGACATTATTAGAAATCTAATTTTCTAGTGGATATGCAATCCTACAGCTTGCCTAGAGCTATATCAACAAATGGCTGTTTCATGTTGTTGTTAAGGACTGTTCACTTGTTTCTGACTCTGGGCAATCCTGTATAGTGTTTACAAGGAGCTGCTGGTGGAGTTTAATCACCAATCTTGCAGTTCAAACCGACTTTGCAGTCCAGTGTTTTATCCCACAGTGCTCTCTGAAAACATTTTGTTAAGAAAAAAATGAATAAGCTTTCTTGATGTAATATCTTGTGGAATGTAGTTTATTTTATGTGACACAAGAACCTGGATAATTGCAGTTACTTCAGACTCATTTGTAAATGACTTACTATTTTATCATATTGTCATTTTATTTGACACTGGATAAATAAAAGTTAACTGAATGTATATTTATATTTTTCTTGTGCCTTTTCCCTCTAGAAACATGCTCAAAATCAGATATATACATTGATAATGGCTTTTTTTCTGAATCTGAGTTTTCATATCTTATAAATAAAAGAACACAATATAGGTGTAAACCAGGGTATGTAACAGCAGATGGTAAAGCATCAGGATTCATTACATGCTTGGAAAGTGGATGGTCAATTCAACCTGTATGCCTTAGTAAGTAATTTGCTAAGTTTAGTTTTCAGATGATACTTTTAAAAACAATTACTCCAACTTGATTATGTGATTTTAGAGAGTGAGACTGTAAGGGATGGAGCTGACATAGTTCCATTTTTAAGGATAAAATACTTTTGTTAAGGATTAAATACTTTGGAATGTATTTTTATATTTTTCTTGTGCCTTTCCCCTCTAGTAACATGCTAAAAAAAACATAAAAATTACATAAGAATTTCAATGTAATATTATAAATAGTACAAAAGTCATATGTACCATTTAGAGATATATAATATAAAAATCATACATAAAATATAGAAATATTAAATATAGTATCAAAATCATATAGAGTATAGAAATAATATAAGTTGATGTTGCCGTTGTTCAGTGCTGTCAAGTTGGTTCTGATGCTTAGAGACCCTGTATAGGATTTCTAAGGATTGGCTAAATTTGAACAATTGACCTTGTGTTTAGCTGTCCAGTGCTTATCCAAGAGTCCATCTAATATAGAAATAATAAATAACATAAAAGTTATAATATAGAAATATGCCATATAGAAATCATAAATAAAAT
This sequence comes from Chrysochloris asiatica, assembly GCF_000296735.1. Taxonomy (NCBI): domain Eukaryota; kingdom Metazoa; phylum Chordata; class Mammalia; order Afrosoricida; family Chrysochloridae; genus Chrysochloris; species Chrysochloris asiatica. The sequence goes on along the minus strand of NW_006408527.1, from coordinate 29,371,443 downwards.
ATATAAATTCTGATTATAATGTAGACATCATATGGAGTATAGAAACCATGTATATATTCTATTCAAATCATAAAGATAATATAGAATTTAGATATATATAACATAGAAATATATATAATATAGAAATCATATATATAATGTAGATATATAGAGAGAATGTAGAACTATAGGTATAATATAGGAGTCAGATATGTAATGTAGAAATCATATATGTAATCTAGATATCATGTTGTTGTTGTTGTTGTTAAGTGTCATATACGGTATATAATTGTATAAGTATACAGTTATAATTAGGTAGTTGATTAGGTTTGTTCTGCCTTTTTGAAGTAGTTACCAGTAGAATAGAATTCCATCTTTTAAGTTCAAGCTTTTCCTACTTTAAAGAAGTCTCCTGATTTAAAAGCTAGTTAGGGAATCTCATGTCTATTCCAGTGTATACTTGACTTTTTTTTAGCCCAACCATCCTGTTTGATGTGTCCAGGCTTTTTATATTGGAGTCTTGCTGATGACATAAGTGTTATGTTTTTAAGGGAAGAGATAAGTCGCTAGTGCAGAATCCTAGAAGATTTTAACCTTTATAGTTTATACAATTAATACTGTAGGAGAGGTCCACTTACGGAAATTCTTGCTGCGCTTTTTGAAAATTTTCTTGAATATCTAGGTAATGAACAGAAACATTTCTTGATAGTACTAAAATACTGCCCCATTAACTAGATGTTTATAAAGATCTGATAATAACAATTTGCTTAGATTACCTTATTGTTCAAGTTATTCAATGGTATATTTGAAATATAAAATGTCTATCCTACTGTACAGTAGTTAGTTTTTTCAGTCTTTGTATATACTGTGTGCTCTGGCTAAAAAAAAAAAAAATTAAAGTTGCTCTCATATCAATGTGTTTTATTCTAAATTGTGATCAAATATTATAAGAAGACTTGTTATGAAACATAAAATGTCATATAACTAATATATAGATCTTTATATCCAATTAATCTATTTACTATAAAGGTCTTAACTGGTAACTAGACTGGCATTTTAAATGAAAAAAATGTATATATAATTATATATATTTGTGATTTTCTGAACAAGAATCACACACCTCTAATGTTTTATCATATTAACCAGCATTGGAAGTTATCATAGGTATAAACAGAATTGAGAAAAATGTACTTAATATAATTTTTATCAGATGATTTAAATAATGTGAAGAATACTATCAGCATAAACATATATTTCTAATGTAGTAATGGTTTTAGGAGACAGTTTATCTTTGGTTTTCTTAGATTACATTAAAAAGGTACATAATTGAAAACCATTTTTGTTTCTGAGATGGGATTTACCCAGTTGGTTTGCTCATTAAATAACATGTTATTAAATCCTCAATTTTACCATGCACTAGAATTTTGTGAAATTCCAGTATTTGAGAATGCCAGAGCCAAAAGTAATGGCACATGGTTTAAACTCAATGACAAGTTGGAATATGAATGCAGAGGTGGCTATGAAAATGCACGTGGAAGCACCACAGGCACTTTAGTATGTGGTGATGATGGATGGTCTGATACACCAACGTGCTATGGTAAGTTCTATTCACTTTCTTTCTTTCAGGTATTTGTTCTTTGGGATAATATAATCTGTATATTTCCCTTATAGGGGGGTGTTTTAATTACCTAGAGGCATTGCTAAGGAATGATTAGAACCAAGGTATCTCAGGATTTAATGTAAATAGGAGGATATAGTGTTTAAATAAGACACTCTGGTAGAGCAGTGGTTGTAAGTCAGGCTGTTAACCTCAAGGTCAGCAATTAGAAACTGCCAGCCCAGTCAGCCGTTCCACCAGAGAAAGTTGTGGTTTCTGCTCCTGTAAAGATGTGCAGCCTTGGAAACTTTATACAGGGTCACTATAAGTTGGAACCAACTCCGCAGCATGCCACCACCACCAGAGCTTTAAACTCTAAAAATAATAATCTATATTTACAACAGTGCATCAAAGTAATGTTTCCAATGGGTCACATACATACATTACAGATTTGTCATTAAACTGTAAATTGTGTCAAGTAATCTTATATGCAATATTTCAGATGATTTAAAGCTGGGTACTCATTACCAGATTATGATTAGTCACAACCTCTTCAATGGTTTGACTCATAACTTTCTGCTTTTTCCCATCTTGATTTCTAGTTTTTTCAGTTCCTATCAGGAACTTCATTTCAGATACCAACACTTTCCTTGAACTGTTCTGAAAATCTCTTGTACGTTTACGGTTTTCCATGGATACAAAATTGTATTCAATCTTTGTAAAATGAGTGGATGTAGAGTGTTCCAAGTAAAGGAAATAATATGAGAAAAGTTATAAAGCAAAACCTCTATTTGAGAAATGTCAAGAAAAGAAGACTCTCTGCAAGATATGAGAGAATTGTATTAGCTGAGGATGGAGAGGAGACAAAGGCAAGAGTATTCAGATTATATTATTTTAGGGCATACTAGAATTGCATTCATCCAATGCTTTTAATAGATTTGCATATTGAAAGGTTTTGTTGTTGTTGTTTCTGGATTTTGAGCAGGTGGTAGTTAAGATAGGAAGTCCATGCATGGTGAGAAATGGTGGCGATTCAGGTACAGTGAAGACTGAAGAGGTGCAGAGCCAAGGACCAAATATATTTAGGATATATTTGGTGATAGAAAGAAGAAGAAAAATGACAAAATGTCAGACAAGGAATTCACATATTTTGTTTTGTTTTTCAGAAACAGGTAGGTAAATGGCAATGCTACTATATGCCTGTATGTTGGTCTATCTACTTTGCACATGCAGCTAGGCTGTCTCTTAAACTGTAGGCAGCCATCAGACTGTTATAAATGGTGTATCTATACACCCACTGGTATCACCCATTCCATGGGTGCTACATTTATCTGTGACTTTTATGGGTACATGGGACAGTTACACAGTATAGGCAAAATAAAACTCATGATTATTTATAGAAGGCAAACATTAAACAATAACAACAGACTCTCAAAATGAATCGCTTACCTTTCCTTAAATTATCCATGCCCATTCTTATGTTGCTGGACAGGTGTGCTGTAAATCACGTCAGATGCTATGTTCACATCACCGCTGCCTCTGGCTACCAGCCCACAGTTGGGGAGTCTGTATGGCTCCTGTGTCTTCTACTCTTCCTCTAAGATTCACTGGGCTTCACTTTGCCCACAGAAAGACCCTTGCACAAGATAACTTGAACCTCTATTTCTGGGTGACAGACAAAGGCTTCATAGAGGAGGAGGAGTGGGTTCTGGATATTCCTGAGAGGGAATTCAGAAGAATGATATGGAAACAAATTTAAATAATCCAAAAAGGGGTCAAGGAAAATAAGGAAGTAAGGAAAGAAAGCAGGAACAATCAGATTGGATTGACACAGCTTTGGAAACAATGAAAAACCTGCAAAAAGATGTCCAGGTGATCAATAATAAGATATCAGAAATAGACAATTGGCTGAAAGGGGAAAGGAGCAGATTAGAAGAGATGGAAGCCAGAACTAGTGAACTGGAAAACAAATCTCTCAATACTGCCAAGGTAGAAGAGCAAGCAGCTAAAAGGATAAAACAATCTGAAGAGAGTCTAAGATTCATGCTGGATAGCATGAAGAGGAATAAT
>NW_006408527.1:29364761-29367124 GCF_000296735.1 Chrysochloris asiatica | reverse complement strand
GAAGCTCAGGTGATGGGGATGCCAGGTAAGTTAAAGGTTACAATGAAGTATCCTCAATGCAGAGAAAAGTTAGTAGACTACAAGGTAACCCCAAAGAAAGTTAACACTCCACAACATATCATGAAAACAAATTCCCAAGCAGAACAAGTGAACAGAGAAAATAGGAAGAAACCCACCAGAAACAACTCAAAGGACATAAAGCCAACACAAGAAACAAAGCAGAACCAAAGAACAAACAGCACTGCCAAAAAAGTAACATAATGACAGCAATCAATTGATACTTATCGATAATTACAGAGTAAGTCAATGGATTGAATGTATCAGTGAAGAGACAAAGAGTGGTAGAATGGATGAAAAACAAGGTCCGTCAATATGCTGCCTGCAAGAGATACACCTTACACACAAAGACAAAAACAGACTAAAAGTTAAAGGATGGAAAAAATTTACCAAGCCAACAGCAACAATAAACAAGGATGAGTGGCAATACTAATTTCTGACAAAGTAGACTTTAAGATAAAAACCAGCACAAGAGACAAAGAAGGTCATTATCTCATGATCAAAGGGTCAATTGAGCAAGACGACATAACCATAATAAATATATATGCTCCCAATGAAAGAGCACCAAGATACATGAAGCAAACCTTAATGGAATTGAAGAAAAAAATAGATAAATCCACAATTATAATGGGAGATTTCAACACACCACTCTTGAAAAGGCATAGAACAACCAGAAAGAAACTCGACAATGCTACAGAGGAACTTAACAACACAATCAACCAACTTGATCTCATAGATGTATACAGAGCAGTCTATCTAACATAGCACAATACACATTCTTCCCCAGTGTGCATGGAACATTCTCCAGAATCGACCATGTGTTAGGTCACAAAGAAAGCCTCTATAAATTCACAACCATCAAAATTCTACAGAGCATCTTCTCAGACCACAATGCTATAAAACTTGAAATCAATTAATAAGAAGGCCAAAACAATAAAGTCAAATACATGGAAACTGAACAGCACCCTGCTGAAAAGCGACTGGGTAAAAGAAATTAAACGTGAATTCACAAAGTTCCTAGAAACAAACAAGAATGAAAACACAACATACCAAAATCTTTGGGACACAGCGAAAGCATTCCTGAGAGGACAATTTATTGCGATAAATAAACACATCCAAAAAGAGGAAAGAGCCAAAATCAACACATTAACACAGCATCTTCAACAATTAGAATTAGAGCAGCAGAGGGAAACTACAGTCACCAAAAGAAGGGAAATAATAAAGATAAGAGCAGAAATAAATGAGATGGAAAACCGAAAAACTATAGAAATAATCAACAAGACAAGAAGCTGGTTCTTTGAAAGGATTAATAAATTTGACAAACCATTGGCAAAACTAACTAAAGAAAAGAGGGAGAGGACACAAATAAATCTCATTAGAAACCACACAGGGGAAGTCACAACAGAACCAAATGAAATAAAAAAGATAATAACAGACTACTACGAAGAGCTGTACTCAAACAAATTCAAAAATTTGGATGAGATGGATACATTTCTAGAAAAACACGACCTACTTAAACTTACTCGGGCTGAAGTAGAAAATTTGAACAAACCCATAACAAGAAAAGAAATCAACCAGGTCATCAAAAAACTCCCAACCACAAAAGCCCAGGCCCAGATGGCTTCACGGTTGAGTTCTACCAAACATTCAGAGAATAACTGTCACCGATTCTACTCAAATTATTCCAGAACATAGAAGAGAATGGAAAACCCCCTAATACTTTTTATGAAGCAAGCCTTCATACCAAAACCAGGGAAGCACATCACTAAGAAAGAAAATTATAGACCAATATCCCTCATGAACATAAATGCAAAAATCCTCAACAAAACCCTAGCCAACAGAATCCAACAACACATCAAAAAATAATACATCATGACCAAGTAGGTTTCATAAAAGGGATGCAAGGATGGTTCAACATCAGGAAAACAATCAGCATAATCCATCATACAAATAAGAAAAAGGAATGAACCACATGATCAAATTGATTGATGCAGAAAAGGGATTTGACAAAATACAACATCCATTCCTAATAAAAAACACTCAAGAAAGTAGGAATTGAAGGGAAATTCCTCAGCATAATCAAGAGCATATATACAAAACCTAGAGCCTACATCACATTCAATAGAGAGAAACTGAAAGTCTTCCCCCTGCGAACATGAACCAGACAAGGTTGCCCTTTATCAGTGCTCCTATTCAATATTGTGCTGGAAGTTTTAGCCAGAGCTATATGGCATGATAAAGAAATTAAAGGCATCCAAATTGGCAAAGAGGAAATAAAACTCTCCTTATTTGCAGCTGATATGATC
>NW_006408527.1:29362753-29364290 GCF_000296735.1 Chrysochloris asiatica | reverse complement strand
GGAACAGAATCGAGAATCCAGATATTAACCCAAACACTTACAGCCAAATGATTTTCGACAAAGTGCTTAGTCACATTGCATGGGGAAGAGATAGTCTCTTTAACAAATGGTGCTGGCAGAACTGGAAAGTGATATGTAAAAGACTGATACAAGACCTTTGCCTCATGCCCTATACAAAAAGGAACTCAACATGGATTAAAGATGTAAATGTGAATCCCAAAATTATGAAGATCATCTGCCAGGGACCAGCCTCAACACAATTATTAGAAGAGTCTCGATAGCAGGATGTGGAGTCGGCAAATGAAAATAAAATAAAATAAAATAAAAAAACCTCGAAGAGTCAATGGGTCATTTTGAGTCTCAGGCAGATGGTGGTAATGGCTCTCTCTGATGACTCTCTCACTCTCTGCTGCCTTGACTGCCTTGACTGTTTATTTCAAAATTGTTGCTTCTTATATCCCATTTAGAATATACAATGATCTCATAACAGTTACGTACAAGCAGTTACAAATCAATCAAATATTATATTGTTACATCAACGGTACAAGAGGAACACAAGGTCACCAAACATTCCTGTGTCTCTTTTCTCCTTAGTTACTCCTTAGTTACCATGATAATGTCTGCCTTCTGTGAGTGACTCTGTTTCTCTCTGATCCTCCCTAAATTGTCTAGTTTAGTTTTATACAAACTTCTACATCTTAATTTCTAACTTTACTAACATCTACTATTTTCTATAGATTTATTAGTTACAGATTACAATCAAAAGCATAATTTTTACTATAACTGGTCATACATATAATTGATTAAACAATAAAAACAAGAACATAAAAGTACCCTAACATTTCATAGTTAATAACAAAGCAGTATTTCTCTAATGCTAACAATTTCTCAAAACTTGTAATCAAACTCTCGTCTCTGTTCCCAAGCTCTCACTGCCCTTGACTGTCTCCTAAGCTGCTTTCTAAAAGCCTTAATGTCCTTGACTAAAACCACCTGGAATGTTTCTTACAATTTTAAGCTTGAATTGCTAAAACTTTAGCTAGTGTGGTTATTTCTAATGTTAAAACGTATTGTTAATGTAAAAAACAATTTTTATAATTATATAAGATTGAATATGGTGTGAAAGTTAATGTTAATGTGAAAGGCAACTATTATAATGTGAGGTTTGTTTAAAGTATCTAATGATTATGCAAGATTTTCTAAAACTTATAGGGAAATCCAAAATAAACTATTATTCCAAGGGAAAGATAGAAACCACGGGTCCCCTCCATGAGTCATCCCTTGTAGCTTTGCTATCCAAGGGGAGCATTCATTGTCGCTCTGCTAAACAATGAACTTTTCTCGCAGTTCTGCTCCTTGGCAGGATGGCATCTGCCATTCGCAGGATGGCGTCCGCCAATCATCAATGAAAAAATAGGGACAGACGTGACGGTGCTAATTCAAGGCATATACAGACTGCCACACATTTTGAAAAGTACACAAACAAAAATAGACAAAATAGATGAGTGGGACATACTAAAAATTAAAAACTTGTGTG
>NW_006408527.1:29351842-29361783 GCF_000296735.1 Chrysochloris asiatica | reverse complement strand
ATGGAAGAACAAAGCAGATGGGAGAACAATTAGGCAGGTTTGAATGGGCTAAATGGGACAGAGGTAAATAATGATGTAGACACAATCTTGGAACAACAGGGCTCTGGCTACACAGAGATTGGGACCTGGTTGGAAGGGGGAAAAGGGAGGAATAATGTTAAGATGCTTGGCTGTCTTTTGACTCTTGGTTTCCAATGCATTATATTATAAAATAGACACTGGAGGGGGAGAGAAAGGAATAGCCAGAAATATCACCATAGAAAGCTTTTAAGTCCGTCTTCTGCCTATAGCTGATTGGAATACCTAAAGTGGGGTTTCAACATGCCCAGTGAAGGAGGCTTCCTGTGGAGCCTCTGCATTACATAAGACCATAGGTGGAAGCCTGAACCACATCCAGACCTTCAGAAATGGGAAATTTCCACTTGAAAGGACGAGCAGACCAGCCTGGAGCAGCTAGAAAAACAGAAGCTACGTCTTGAAAGAAAGACCTACATGAAAAATACAAAACAATAGAGGCAGACCGACTGTTACTACAAGAATAAGCAAGTTGCTTGCCCAGGAGACATCAAGGCAAATGGTCAGGTCCCCTCAGTGCAAATCCTCTTCCAAGACTAAGATACAATGGGAATACATTCTCTGATTGGCGACCACACATGTCATCCATAACGGGAAGTGAGGGAAAAACAGTAATGAAGCGGTGAGCTAAGCCCTACAGCTTTAAATAGACTCCTGTGAACCCAGGTGGAGTCCTGGTCAGCCAGCGGTATGGCAAGACCTGGGGACTCTTGGATCCAGAGTCAGTGACATAGCCACAGAGAACTAGAGTGGAGAGTGAAGCGTCCAGCTGATAAGAAGAGAGGGCATATGCACAATAACACCCACACTTGTAGATAATACCCACTTGACCTGGCTTCAATGACTGGATGATCAGAGCTCAACCAGAAGAATAAAGAAGAGGAAAAAACGCATCATTTGATACAATTTGATGAACATGACCTACACCTATGGATGCAGTAACTCATAAGAGGAAACAAATCCTTACTGCAGGAATCATTGTCACCCTCTCCACACAAAGAGTAGACAGGGATGTATGTGCAACTTGGACAACCCAAAATGGGGGTGGGGACTACAAAGGCAAGAAGTGACTTGCTTACAAGATTTCAAGAGGGAACCTAGATCCAGATGGCGTGGAGGAAGGTAGAGTCTCCAGTGAGTAGTATCTAACCAGTCTAGGAAGGGCTGATAAAATGAAATGCAGATGGGTCTCTTGTGATGCAATAGTTAATAATTGTTATCAGGACTGATTGTGAGGGATGGAAATGTAAAGGTGGACATTTTACAGCAAGGAGGGGAGTGATTAACTTTTCAGTCTAGGAGCGGAGGGCCTTGGGACTAACAGTGGAGAAGAGTGGAGAGCGGGACCCTACCCAGAGAAGCAGTGATGCCTTGAGATGGAGGTAGAGACGATGATGCCGAGAGGTGGATAGGCTGGGGGCTTGAGATCCAGAAAGTAACCATGGCAATGAAAAGATACATGACAGAATGAGTGTAGAATTTATGGTCTCCCATGTAAATTATCACATAATTCACAATAAAACATTTATTTAAATGTTTATTTAAAAAAAAAAAAAAAGTGTACAGTCCTAGATCAGGAGTGGAAATCATTTCCTCTTCCCAAATTTATAACATTATTTGCGGGCCATGTAAAATAATTAACTTAAATATTAGCTTGATATATTTTAATTAACTCACCCCTAATGTGGAGTCCAAAGGAGCTCTGGTAGCGTAGTGGTTACGAATTGGGCTGCAAACCTCAAGGTCAGCAGTTCGAAACTACGAGCCGTTCTGCGGGAGAAAGATGAGGCTTTCTGCTCCCATAAAGATTTACAGCCTCGGAAGTCCTGTGCAGGGTCACTATGAGTCAGAACCGACTCCATAGTACTTAATAATAATGTGGAGTCCTGGTGTAGCGTTGCGGATTAATGCACCAGACTGCAAAGACATTTGAACTGCAAGATTGGTAGTTCAAACTCAGCAGTCATTCCTCAGAAACCCTATACAGGGTCGCTATGGGTTGGAAATGACTCGACGGCACTTAATAACAACAATATGATGGCTGGAACTGCGGTTGCCTTGGAGGGACCAGAGCAAATGATTTTGATATGGACTGCAGTCCCTACATTTCCCACTCCTGTCCTAGATGGAGGAGATATCAAGAAACAATGGCTTCACATTTTGATATTTTTGTTTCATAAAGGTTTCCACGATTTTGTAGCAATAATTTTTAGTTACCCTCATTTAGTTAGAAATGACCAGTGCATTGTTACTGTTAAGTGCCATAAAGCTAGTTCCGAACCATAGCGATCCTGTAAAAGGTTTCCCAGAAGAGGCTGGTGAGCTTGAACTGCCCACCTGGTAGTTCAAACTGATTTTGCAGTCCAGGGTGCTAACCTACAGTGCCACGCAGGCATCCAGTAATTGAACAATTGACAGCTTAAAAATATTCATCCCTCAACCATTGAACAGAAACTAGACACAGGTTTTCCGATATTTGAGTCTATTTGAAATGTTCTAGAAGTTCTATTTTTGGTATAAGTTTTCTAAAAATTATCATAAACCACTTAAGCAAAAGAAGTGTTTGCAACAGTCTAGAAGAAGTGCACTGCTATTATCAAAAATTGATATTTAAATATATCAGTACTAGAATTTATGATTTTGACCTACAGACAAAAACAAATATCTCTAATTCCGGTTTGGTACACCCAAAATATTCCTTAAATCACATTTCAGAAGTTATTATCTCTAGAGAAATATGGTAGTTGAAAATACCCAACAATTGAGATCATTTTTGTACTTGTTGGGACAATTTGGTCCACAATCTGAGGAGACCAAGATGTATAAGCAAACACAAATACCAATAAAAGAACTGATTTGAATAATAGACTTGAATTGCTATTTAAGAGTGGAATATTAGTGATTCTTATTCAAGTATGATGCCAATTAAGATGTTAACCTCAGCATAAAATAAAACAAATGCACTTTTATTTAATTATTTTGTGACATTACTCTTTTGAAATATTTAATTTGCGTTTAATTTTATGACTGTGTGTTTATACCTGAGTTTTAGATAGCCTAACATTTCTTGTTAGCATGATTCCTGGTCTGGAATTCTAGTTTTTAAATTTACAAGTTGATGAGTGTTTGTTTTCTTGATTTGTAAAAGATATATGTATACTTGATTTTAATGATCTTCCACCTGAAAATATATTAGATATTGCACCTTTCCTGCATTCTGGTTTCCCATTTATATCCAGATGAGCCCTGCCGGTGCAGTGGTTAAGTGTTGGGCTCCTGCCTGATAGATACAACGTCAACCATCACCAGCTGCACCACTGTAGAAAGGCAGAGTGATATGCTTTTGTAAAAATGACAACTTTGGAAACCCAATGGGGCAATTCTACTGTGTTTTACAGGGTTTCTATGGATTGAAATTGACTAGATGGCAACGGTATGGCACTGTTACATAGAATATAAATTTGTATCAATTGTGCAATTAAAAGTTAACACATTCTTTTCTTAATACAAGAGAATAGTTTTATGTTTCTAAAGCAAAAAAAAAAATAATAATTAACTTTAAATTTTATAAATGACAGTGATAAAATGAGAGCCAACCTAAGCAAGTGTACTTTTTATGTAAATTTCCAGGACACAATTATTACTGTTGAATAACTAAGTTATTTCTCAGAGAATCCAACTTGAATAGGATATACACAAATGAAAGTGGTTTTTTTTGCTGTTATTTTAAAAGATAAAACATTTATTTAATGATTCTATATATGCAACACCTTGTGTTGTTGTGGTTACCTGCCATTTAGTTAGTACCAACTCATAGCGACCCTGTGCACAACAGAACAAAAGACTGCCCGATCCTTGGCCAACCTTACAATAGTTGCCATACTTGAGCCCCTGATGCTTCCACTTTGCCAATCCATCTCACTGGGGGTCTTCCTCTTTTTCTCTGACCCTCCACCTTACCAAACTGGTCCTTCCTGACAATATGTCTGAAGTATGAGAGATGCAGTTTGGCCATCTTGGCCTCCAAGGAACACTCTGGCTGCACTTCTTCCAACACAGATCTGTTGCTTCTTTTGGCAGCACATGGTACTTTCAATATTCTCCTCCAACACCATAACTCAAAAGCATCAATTCTTCTACAGTCTAACTTATTCACTGTCTAGCTTTCATATGCATTTGAGGTTATTGAAAACACACATGACTTGGGTCAGGTGCTCCTCAGTCCTCAAGCTGCCATCTTTGCTCTTCAAAAATTCTTGTGCAGCAGTTTTGCCTAATGCAGTACGTCATTTGATTTTTTGACTGCTGCTTCCATGAATGTTGATAGTTGATCCAATAAGAATGAAGTCTTTGACAACTTCAATCTTTTCTCTGTTGATAAGAATGTTGTTTATTGATCCAGTGGTGAGAATTTTTGTTATCTTTACACTGAGATGCAATCCATACCGAAGGCTTTGATCTTTGATTTTAAGTCCTCTTCACTTTCAGCAAGCAAGTTTGTATCATCTGCATATCGCAGGTTGTTAATGAGTCTTCCTCCAATCCTGATGCAATATTTTTCTTCCTATAAGCCAGCTTCTCAGATGATTTGCTCAGCATATAGGTTGAATAAGTACAGTGAAAGAGTACAACCTTGTCACACACGTTTCTTAATTTTAAACCATTCAGTGTTGCCGTGTTCTTTGTTCAAACAACTGCCTTTTGATCCATGTACAGATTCCTTATGAGCACAATTAAGTGTTATGGAATACTCATACTTTGCAGTGTTGTCCATAGCTTATCATGATCCACACAATCAAAAGTCTTTGCATAGACAATAAAGCACAGGAATACATCTTTCTGGTATTCTCTAATTTCAGCCAAGATCCATCGGACATCAGCAATGATATCCCACATTCCATGTCCTCTTCTGAATCCAGCTTGAATTTTTGGAAGATCTCTGTCTATGTATGCTTGCAACCACTACTGCATTACATTTAGTAAAACGTTACTCACAAAGCATAGCAAAGATATTGTCTGATAATTTCTGCATTCTGTTGGGTCACCTCTCTTTGCAATGGGCCTAAATATAGATCTCTTCCAATCAGTTGGCAACATAGTTGTCTTCCACATTTCTTAGCTGCCTCACTTTCTTGAAAGATTTCAATTGTATTCCATCAATCAATTTCTGGTGCCTTTTTCTTTGCCAATTCCTTCAATGCACCATGGACTTCTTCCGTCAGTATCATTGGCTCTTGATTATGTGCTACCTCTTGAAATGGTTGAACATCAACCATTTTCTTTGGTACAGTGACTCTGTGTATTCCTGCCATCTTCTTTTGATGCTTTCTGAATCATTCAATAATTTTCCTAGGGAATCCTTCAATAACAATAGTCCAGGCTTGAATTTTTTCTTTAGTCCCCACCCCAGCTTGAGAAATGCTGAGTGTGTTATTTCAGATCTTTTCACACTTTGTTGTAATATTTGACTTTGCCTTCTCAAGCTGACCTTTGAAATTTTGTGTTCAGCTCTTGTACCTCTTCATTTGTTCCATTTGCTTTAGGATCTCTAAGAGATCAAAATTGATGTCAGTGTCTCTTCTGACATCAATTTTTATCTCTTCCTTCTTGCTTGTTGTCTTAATGACTGTTTGCTTTCTTCCTGTATGACGTTCTTGATGTTATCCCAGAAATCTTCTGGTCTTCGGCTTTTAGGGTTTAATGTATCAAATCTGTTCTTCAGAAGATCTCTAAATTCAGGTGGGATATATTCAAGGTCATATTTTGGCTCTAGTCAACTTGTTTTCAATTTCTTCACCTTCAGTTTGAATTGATGATCTGTTCTAAAATTTACACCTGGCCTTCTTTTGGCTGATGACATGGAGCTTTTCCATCAACTCTTTTCACAGATGTAGTCAATTTGATTTCTGTGTATTCTATCTGGTGAGGTCCATGTGTGTAGTCATCTGTTATGCTGTCTACAGAAGGTATTTGAAATGAACAAATCATTGATTTTGCAGAGTTCTGTCATTCGATCTCCAGCATCAGGCCATATTTTCAACTACTGATCCTTCCTCTTTGTTCCCAACCTTTGCATTCCAATCACCAGTAATTAGCAATACATCTTGATTGCATGTTTGATCAATTTCAGATTGAAGAAGTTGGTAGAATTCTTCTATTTCATCCTCACTGACTTTCGTGGTTGGTGCATAAATTTGAATAATAGTGGTATTAACGTTATGCATATAAAGTTAATTTTGTCAATGATAAATTATGTATTTTCATTGAACTACTTACTCTTCTTCTTACTCCTCTTTTTGTTTTAGAAAAAGAATGCAGTGTTCCTAAGTTACCAAAAATATTAGACGCCTCACCCAAGAAAAACAAATATAAAGTTGGAGATGTACTGAAATTTTCCTGTTCACAGAAATATCAAATAGTTGGACCAGATTCAATTCAATGCTACTACTTTGGATGGTCCCCTAAAATTCCAACATGTAAAGGTGACTATTTATCTTACCATTATTGCAACAAGCAGCCCTGGGGCACTGCAGGATAAACACTGGACTGTTAATCACAAGGTCAAAGCTCAAACTCACCAGCTGCTCCACAGGTCAAAGATAGAGCTTTCTATTTCTGTAAAGATTTCTAGCCTCAGAAATCCTACATAGAGTCGCTGAGTTGGAATTGCCCTACGGCTGTGTGTTTGGTTCTTTGTTTATTAATGCAACAAAAACTTTGTTTTTAGATATTTATATATGTTTTTCATTTTCTGTGGCCTTTAAGATTATTTATAATCTAACGTATTAAACAAGAGATGTTATGCCTGGGAAGGATATGGGTTGGGTGGTAAACAGGTCACAGAAATACCTTTCCCATTGGTCCTTAAAATGTATTGTGTATATTAAAAGATACATATATGGCAGCCAAGGTAAGAGATACTTCTTTTGTTTCTTTTCCTTTACTTATACTGCCACCATTAATGAAAAATTTATATAGATGGACCTTACTCAAGTTTCATTGTGTTTGCCTAAACTACAGTCAAACCACTCAAAACCAACTCAATCACTTGTATGGCTTTGTCCATGCTAAAATATGTTAATCCACAGATTGTCCCAAGTGATAGGATTAGTATAAAAAATCTTGAAACAATGTTTTCATGGAGAATGAATACTATTTCAATTTATATAGCAATATTTGTTAATCTGTGCACATATTTAGCAGCCCTGGTAGCAAAGTGGGTTTTGAGTTAGACTGTTTACTGCAAGGCTAACAATTCAAATCCAACAGTTGCACTGAGGGAGAAAGATGAGACTTTCTGCTCCTGCATAAATTTACTGCTCCAGGTAACCTATACAGGGTTGCTATGAGTCAGAACCAACTCGATGGCACGCAGCCACCGTCACCACCACTCATAAAAATACAAAATTATTGTACATGTTTGAAAGGGTTAAGTATGCTAATGATCAATAGTATGCAATACCAATCCATAGCGATCCTATACAGCAGAATAGGGTTTCCAAATAAGCAAATTGCCACGTTTTTCCCTACATAATAGATATTGGGTCACTGACCTTTCATTCTGTTAGCAGCTGAGCCCTTACCCCAGGCTTTTAAATGCAGTCTAAGTAGCAGAATTGGAAACTAGGAATATGGGGTAAACACCATTCCTTTTTCATGGTTTAAGAATGCTGTGATAAAAGAAATAACAAATTGGAGATCTCTGTTTAGCTTATTTTTATTTATTGTAAGATGAACTACTTAACCATTGTTTAAATGATAGTATTTGTGCTTTAGAGCAGGTAAAATCATGTGGCCCACCTCCTCAACTGCTCAATGGGGAAGTTAAAGAGGCAAAGAAAGAAGAATATAAGCATAAAGAAGTGGTGGAATATGATTGCAATCCCAAATTCCTATTGAAGGGGTCTAAGAAAATCCAATGTGTTGATGGAGGATGGACAACTTTGCCTATATGTGTTGGTAATATATATAAAATCAGAAAATTTATTTATATTCATATAAAAACAAGTTATGTTATAAAGATAAACTTATTCTTGTGAAATTTCACAGAGGAAGAGAGTACATGTGGCGATATCCCTGCACTTGAACATGGCTATAGTTTGCCCTCTGAACCTCCCTATCACCATGGAAATGTAGTGGAGTTCAGTTGCGAAGATTCATTTACGATGAATGGATACAAATTTATTAGATGTGTTCGTGGAGTTTGGACGGAACTTCCTCAGTGCATTGGTGAGAATATGCTTCTCTAATTAACATTTAACAAGGTTTCATATATTTACTGTAAAAATATATTAGAAATATTGTTGAAAACCTCAGGCTTTAAGTTATAATGAATCTAATCATTTGTTCTCTATAGCACTGCATATGTTTACAGAGTAGAAATACAAACTAGTAGCAATATATTCTTGCATTCGTGATATTACAATAGTTTATTTCTAGGAATGTGATGCTAAATGTTATTTATAGATTGCCATATTATATAAAATAAAACATAAAGTATCAGGAAAACTAGAACTATTTTGCATATATATCATTATTTTTATTCTATGACTCATTCCTTCAGTTCCTGGAAAATGAAAGCATAAAGTTGAGAAAATACCCATTTTGCTTCTCTCATCTCAAAACTAGCAATGTTCATTTCTCAGACTATTTCAAATACTGCAGGAAACAGTAAATGTGATGCAGAGTGGGTGGCCGTAGACTATCCCAATCAGAGTATAAATAACTTAGTGTCCTCAGGCAGTGGTGGCTGGGTCAGGAAACAAATCTGATTAATGGACTTCTATCTGTATGTGATTCATCCTGCTTCTTGATGGCTAGGTCTAACTGGCAGGAGGGGGCCCTAATTCATATGTCCTTTAAATGGATGTTATGGTAACTTCATTTGAGTCCTTCATTCAAAGTTTTCTCGATATCCACTGTTAATTAATCTTTAGATTTCTATACATTAATTAATCCCAGGCAATGGTGAAGCTGAGACTCAAAGTCCATGGAAGTAGGAATTTGTACCTGTTTTGTTAACTGCTGTATTCTCAACATCCAAAAGATTGACTGACATATAGGAGACATTCAATTAAGAGTTTGTGAAATGAATCAGTAAACTCTTGCTGATTAATCCTTACATTTTTTACTTAACACATTCTTGATCATGGCACAGCCAATTCTTTCTGATACAACCTCACATTTGTCCTCTCTAATCTCACCATCTTGGGAGAGAATAAGTGGAGGAAGGATCAGAACAGCCATGAACTCCTGGCCGAACTGAGGAGATACAGGTGTGGACATTCTTTTTTTTTTTTTTTTTTTTGTATCTGTCCATTGTTCATTGGTCTCTTGCTGACTGCACACCTCCATTCTGGTAACTGGAGAGGATACCTGAGTGAATGACTACCCCAACCTCACCGCTGGAGGGTTTTACTACGCATGCACACAAATGTTGAAATTTTAAATGACAGTTTTGACATAAAACCAAACGGCCATAACCGCCCAAAAGATGAAATATCTAGGAATAAATGTAACCAGAGAAACAAAGGACTTATACAAAGAAAACTACAGAACACTACTACAAGAAAACAAAAGAGACTTACAAAAATGGAAGAATATACCATGCTTCTGGGTAGGAAGACTCAACATTGTGAAAATGTCAATACTACCCAAAGCAATTTACACATATAATATAATCCCAATCCAGATACCAATGGCATTCTTCAAAGAGATGGAAAAAACAATTACAAACTTTATATGGAAAGGAAAGAGACCCAGGATAAGCAAAGCACTGCTTAAGAATAAGAATAAGGTTGGAGGCCTGTCACTCCCCAACTTCAAATTTTACTACACGGCTACAGTGGTCAAAACAGCTTGGTACT
>NW_006408527.1:29335610-29337014 GCF_000296735.1 Chrysochloris asiatica | reverse complement strand
ATGTAAAGGTAGACATTTTATAGCAAGGAAAGGCATGATTAACGTTCCAGTCTAGGAGCGGAGGTCCCTAGGACCATTAATGGAGAAGAGTGGAGTATGAGACCCTACCCAGAGAAGCAGTGATGCCTGAGATGGAGGCAGAGATAATGATGTGGAGAGGTGGAGCAGCTGGGGACTTTAGATCCAGGGAGGGAGAGGGACTGTGTGCTGAAGACTGGGGGGAGGGGTGTGTGGGGCAGGCTTGCAGGGTATACCCTTTGGTTGGTTGATGATTCATGGAGGGTATTGTAACCATGGCAATGAAACAATATATGAAAACATGAATATAAAACTAATGT
Source organism: Chrysochloris asiatica (assembly GCF_000296735.1). Classification (NCBI taxonomy): domain Eukaryota; kingdom Metazoa; phylum Chordata; class Mammalia; order Afrosoricida; family Chrysochloridae; genus Chrysochloris; species Chrysochloris asiatica. The sequence goes on along the minus strand of NW_006408527.1, from coordinate 29,336,676 downwards.
TCTCCCATGTAAACTATCACATAACTCACACACAAAAAATCCCCCCAAAAAACAAGCGGCCACCATTCATCTGTCTGTCGTACTTTGGTGGCTTATGAGTTTCTGTGATTCTGAGGGCTATGCCACCAGTATTTTAAATAACCAGCAAGGTCACCCATGGTGGACAGGTTTCAGATGAGCTTCCAGACAAAGACAGACTATAAAGAAAGAGTGATGAACTACTTCTGAATCTTTAGTCACTGAAAACCTTATGAATAGCAGAGAAACACTGACAGATACAGTGCCGGAAAATGAGCCACTCAGGTTGGAAGGCACACAAAATGCGACTGGGGAGGAGATGCCTCCTCAAAGTAGAGTTGACCATGATGACGCGAATGGAGTTAAACTTGTGGTAGAAAAGCCCACAGAACCTTCATTTGCTGATGGGGCACAACTCAAAATGAAGAAAAATCACTGTAAACATCCATGAAAAATTGGAAAATGGAATGTACAAAGTATGAATCTAGGGAAATTAGAAGTTGTCAAAAATGAAATGGAATGCATAAACATTGATATCTTAGGCATTAATGAGCTGAAATGGACTGCTACTGGCCATTTTGAATTTGACAACCACATGGTTTACTATGCTGGGAATCACAAATTGAAAAGGAATGGTGTTGCATTCTTTGTCAAAAAGACCATGTTCAGATCAGTCATAAGCTAAAATGCTGTATGTGATAGGATAAAATCCATGTGCCCAGTTAATACCACTATTATTCATAATTATGCACCAACCACTAAAGCCAGTGAGGATGGAATAGAAGATTTCTACCAGCTTCTTCAATCTGAAACTGATAAAACATGCAATCAAGATGTATTGCTCATTACTGGTGATTGGAATGCAAAGGTTAGGAGCAAAGATGAAGGACCAGTAGCTGGAAAATATGGCCTTGGTGATAGAAATGATGCTAGAGAACACATGATAGAATTCTGCCAAATCAATGATTTGTTCCATTCAAATACCTTCTTCAGACAGCGTAACAGACAACTATACACATACATAGAAACCAAATTGAATACATCTGTG
>NW_006408527.1:29332157-29334095 GCF_000296735.1 Chrysochloris asiatica | reverse complement strand
GAGAAAAGATTGAAGTTGTCAAGGACTTCATTCTTCTTGGATCAACTCTCAACTTTCACGGAAGCAGCAGTCAAGAAATCAGACGACTTATTGCATTAGGCAAATATGCTGCACAAGATCTTTTTTTAAAGTTTTGAAGAGCAAAGACATCAGCTTGAGGACTAAGGTACGCCGGACTCAAGCCATGGTATTTTCAATAACCTCATATGCATGCAAAAGCTGAACAGTGAATAATGAAGACCGTAAAAGAATTGATGTCTTCGAATTATGGTGGTGGAGGAGAATACTAAAAGTGTCGTGGGCTGCCAAAAGAACCAATAGATCTGTTTTGGAAGAAGTACAGCCAGAGTGCACCTTAGAAGCCAAGATAGCCAAACTTTGTCTCTCATACTTTGGACATATTGTCAGGAGGGAACAATCTCTGGAGAGGATATCTTGTTTGGTAAGATGGAGGGTCAGAGAAAAATACGAAGACCCCCCATTAGGCGGATTGGCCAAGTGGCAGCATCGATGGACTAAAGTGTGGCAACACTTTTGAGGTTGGCCCAGGATCAGACATTGTTTCGTTCTGCTGTGCGTAAGTTTGCTATGAGTCAGTGTTGACTCGACGACTGATAAGAACAACAACAATCTCAATAAGGAGCTCTGGTAGCTTAGTGGTTACGAGTCGCACTGCCAATCTCAAGGTCAGCAGTTCAAAGCTACCAGCAGTTCCGCGGGAGAAAGATGAAGCGTTCTCCTCCAGTAACGATTTACAGTCACAGGCTGACTATGAGTCGGAACGGACTCCATGGCATTTAACAACAATAATGTCAATAAATGATTTCTCTTCTTTTCACATGGAAGGAAACTCAAGATAATATCGGGCATGAGAATTTACAGCTTTTAATTCTAACCTATATCAAAACCTCAGCTTCAATTATTATTTCCTTTTGGATGCAGAATTGCCTCGTAAATTTAATTCTCCACAGATATTCGGCTACTGTAGACCTTTAAAAATATAAACACAAATGTGTTGCCTTTCAGTCAATTTTAAGTCAATTATGAGACAGAGCATAAGTGCCCCAGAGGGTGTCCAAGGTGGATTGCCATGTTTTTTTCCCAGGAATTGACTAGAAAGCTGGGTCATTTAGTGGGTTTGAACTGCTAACCTTTGGATTAGCAGCCATGTTTTTACCACACAATAGTGGATTTTGATCTCTTTCTATTGTGGGATCTTCACTCTTACAGACATGTTTATTTTTCATCTAATAAACCAATCCACTCCCAAAACCATCTGTCACATGACATATCAATTATAGTACTTCTTAATGTAGACCTCCTTGCAATTACTCTCCATCAAAGACTATCTTGCTTTGTCTCCAGTAATACTCTAGATGGTATGATAGGTTATTTCTTCCTAAAAGGGGGAAGAATTTTCCCTTAAAGGCTCTGATATGTTTTCAACTAGTCTCCTGTCTTTCCCTCCAAGTTTCATTACAAATCTTTACTTCACTTTGCCTAGTTACTTGACATTTTTAAATTCTGTTCAATCTCAATAAAATTTGCTTTTTATAATAATTAACAACAAATACTATCAAAGACATACATGTTATCAAATACAAGAAAGACTCCCATAATCTTAGAATTATTGAAATATGCAGCTATATAAGCATGATCTATATATTAACTCATTTGGATAAGCAATTATTTGTTATTATGAAATTATAATGCAGTTTGATTTCCAGATGGTCTGGAAATAGCACCTCAAGATCAGTAAATTTTTTTAAAAGTTTTTATTGTGAATTGGATGATAGTTTACATGGTAGAACATCAGCTTTACATTCATCCTGTAGTATTTTGTTTTATTGCAATGACTACAATCCCCTCCATGCATCATCATTCAACATTTGCTTCTATTTCCTCAGGTTTTTTTTTTTTTTTTTTTTAAATGTTTTT
>NW_006408527.1:29295254-29330772 GCF_000296735.1 Chrysochloris asiatica | reverse complement strand
TCATTACTTTTCTAAAAATACATTCAATGGCACTTTTTTTCCAAGTAAATTTTTTAATCAATAATGCTTTTAGATTATTGATTTTAAAAATGTATTGTCTCTTGAGAACAGAGAAGCAAAGACATATGCACATTTCAAATATAAACCCACATTATGGTGAATGCTTATTGATGATATGGTGTAGATCATTTAAAAAAAGGGACCTCTTAGACTTTTCCAATTGCAAAAGTACAAAACATATTTCTAAAGGTGAATACAAAAGTTGTTTATACATAATAGCTCATCTCAGGCAGTATTATCAAGAATAACTTGATTGACTGAATTTATAATCATAATCCTAGTTTCATAATTTTGTTACATAGCTGTTGCTTAGATTCTTTATAATCAGTCATTTTCATGGGAATATCCTCATTTGACAGCGACAGAACAACTTAAGAAGTGTACATTACCAAGGGGACGTAAAATTGAATCAGTCTCACCACCAGATCAGACTGTATTAAATCATAATGATATCTTAGTTTATAAATGTAAAGGAAAATCTGAAACCAGACAATCAACCTGCAAAAATGGAAGGTGGGATCCCACGCTAACTTGCACAGGTAAAGTCTTGTTTACAATGCTTTTAAAATCGTGTGCTCTTTTTCCTAACTTTTAAAAGCAGTATTGTTACGTCTTTTAAAATTTTTTACAGAGGTATTATTACAAATGCTTAGATTTGAACAAGCTACAAGGTAATTCAAAACCCAGTGGAAACACTGTTTCTAAGTAATAATTATATCATCTGCATTTGTTGGCTATATAAAAAACACACAGAAATTTGGTGGATTTACCTTAACATCTGGGTACTAAGTGTGTTCATTACATTTGGACTCCCATTGCTTCATTCATTTAATTACACACAACCAACCTATACATATGCCTATGTCTTTATCATCTATTTATCTGTTTTTCTTTCTCTGTCTTAAAAACCCTGTGACATCTTGGCACCTCTAATTTCAAATGTATAGCAGAGTTCATTCCATTTTATAGAGTTTCTTTTCTTTAATTTTCTTCTCCAACTATGATAATCCATGTGCTGTTAATGTTAACACTCTTATCAACATATACAGTTCTAGCATATACAGATAGTAGTTTTACATAACAGTCCTAAAGCAAATCTACTATCTGCAGATCCACATGGTAATACTTCTTCATTTTTAAGGTGGTAATATTCATATGCCATTCTGCAGGAGAGAAAGATGAGGTTTTCTGCTCCCATAAAGATTTGCAGCCTCAGAAACCCTGTGCATATCAACATGAGTCGAAATCAACTCCATGGTACTTAAAACAAACAACAATATTTATATGCAGTGAAGTGCACCTGTTCCTCTGCATTGTATCCCAGAAGCTTTGTAGTTTTAGTATTTACATTTAGATACATTATGTATCTTACTTTGCTTTTTGATGAAGTGCTAAGTAGGGATTGGTGCTTTCTTTTTTACACAGATAGCTAGTTCTAAAAGCATGTCTGGAAAAAGAACTTTGAAATGAACAGCAATTGATTATTTCTGGACTCTTTTCAGCTCAGTTCCTTATGCCCAAATTGCCTTGATAACTTCTTAGTAAGTTGTGAAGCCTGGTATTTATTCTCAGATACAGTTTTCCTTTTCAAGATTGGTTAAAGATTGGCAGTACAGTGGATAAGAACTTGGCTGCTAATAAAAAGTTTTGCAGATTGAACCCACCAGCCACTCTGCAAAAGAAAGGTATGACAGTCTGTTTCCATAAAAATGTACAGCCTTGGAAATCTGGTGGGGTAGTTAGTTCTGCCCCATCCTATAAGGTCATTATCATCTGGAATTGACTCAGCAGCACAAGATTTTAGTTTCAAGACTGATTTACCTATTCTGGCATTTGCATTTCAATACTAGTTTTAGAAAACAGTACATCAATTTCTAGAAAATATCCTAGGAAATGAAAGAGGTAGTTAGACAATGAAAGAGATGACATCAAATGTACAGATAAATTAGTAGAATTAACTTCTTAATCATATTGGGTTTCCAATCCATAGACATGATATATATCTGTTTCATTTTTCTCAGTAAATTTTTTAGTGTAGGAGGTGTATTGTTGTTGTTGTTAAGTGCCATAGAGTTGGTTCTGATTCATAGTGACCCTATGTAGGGTTTCCAAGGAGTGGTTGGTGACTTTGAAATGCCAACCTTGTGGTTCAAACTGAACTTGAGGTCAAGTGCTTATCCTATGAAGCCACACCAGGTGTATAGCAGTTGCAAAAATAATTACATATCATTTACATTTTTGTTATTTAAATGTTATTTTTAAATTAAATTTTACATTTTTGGGTGCCAAGTATAAAGGGATGCTGTCGGGGACCCGCCTCGACATTGGGGTTCAGTTCATGAGGAGAGGATACCTGACGGCGATTCATATATATCAAGAATACATAAAAGGAGACAAAGAGAGAGACAAAGAGGCACCCCAAAGCCAGGGTGGATACATCACTGGTGGGCAGGCCTGGGAGTACAGGCATCGTGGCCTCTGCAGGCAGCAATTCACTGCCCTGCAATCTTTACTGCATGCCTTCCAACCCATAATGCACACCTGGGGAGGCCCGGGCCTCTGCTTTATTCAGGGGAGGAGCTTCACACCAAGCTGGGAGGGACTTAGGCAAGGTACAGCTAACATCAGTACTTTTCCAGACATTCAGGTAACTTTACATAGTACTTCACTGGTTCGAATCCCAGGCCAGCAACTTGGATTCTCAGTCCAAATTAACATATCTATAGCCCCTGAGCATAGTTGGGGGAAGGTGAGAGATAAAGACAAAATCTTGGGCGGAGTCCTGCTGCTTTGGCTTCCTGAGCCAGGTCTGCAGGAGGACTCCAGACGCCCAGGTGAATGGGCTGCACCTGGAAAAGCATTAGGGTGGATGGGTTCTTTGTCTATAGAACAAAGAGCTGTGAAGTAGCTAAGATATTTTTGGTTAATCCTTTGGAGAAAGGCTTAACCTTGCAACATTTAGTCTTGGCTTTAGGAAAATACCACATTTATCTGTGGATTGTCAAAGGCTCCAGTGTATTAATTTAATATATATACCTGAATATTAATATGAAAGCAATTTGCCATTAACTGCCAGTGGCCTCATTTGTTACACTCGGCCCTAGAGGGCCTCGAACCTCTGGCTAGTCTTACACGGTCTGCAACAGGATGCATTTGATTTTGTGTATTCATTTGTATCCTGAAGGAATGTTAAACTCCCTTACTTATTTCAGTTATTACTTTGTAGATCTCTTTGAACTCTCTGTAAACAATTATATCATTGAAAATTAAAAGTTTATTCCTCTCTGTACCATTTATAGATTTTTTGGTTGTTTCCTTAACTTCGAACATTGTCTAGAACCTCAGTGTTGAAAGGAAGTGTTGAGGGCCAATATTCTTGATCTGTCCCTGTCCATTGAATATTTAGCTACAATTATGATAATAGCTTTCCAAAAACAAAATGAGACAAATTCACTGCCCAACATTGAGCTGGTTCCAACTAACAGTGACCCTATGAGACAAAGTAGAACTGCCCCACAGGATTCCCGAGATTGGATAGTTTCATAGAAATTGACTGCTTTATCTTTCTTCCATGGAGTGAGAACCCCTGACTTTCGGGTTAGCAAGAAAGCACTTAACCACTGCACCACCAGGATTCTTTTAATCAGTCTTTTCAAGGAAAATCAGATATAGAAAGCATCTACTGGGTTTCACAATTTATTGTGAAGCTATATTTATCAAGGCAATGATTTTGGGCAGAAAAGTAGATAAATAAATGAACTGAACATTGTTATTCTTAAGTACCGTTGAGTTGGTTCTGACCCATAGAGACACTCTACAGAGTTTCTGAGGAGCAACTGGTAAACTGTTTACCTTGTGCTTTAAGCGACTTTGCAATAAGGTGCACTAACCCCCAGAACATAGTCTCAAAATATAACAGCACCATTATATTCAATTACTTTTCATTTCAAAAATTTTCACACATATTTTTAGTACAACTGGCTGTCCATATTATAAAAGATCACCATTCCTACTTGACACTTCACTGAAAAATGATGTTGTTAAGTGCCATCAAGTTGTTTTCAACTCATAGAGGCCCTACATGGTTTCCAAGGAGCGACTGGTGGGTTTGAACAACCTTGTAATTACCAGTCCAGTGCTTATACTACAGTACCCCACTAAGGCACTAAGGTATATAGTTGTTGTTAAATGCCATTGAATTGGTTCTGACTCACAGAGACCTTGTATAGGGTTTCTGAGGAGCAGATGTTAGGTTTGAACTGCTGACCTTACAATTCAAACTGACTTTGTGATCCAGAGCATTGTCCTGCAGCACCACTCCATGACTCCCATTAATCATTGTTATGGTTCTTGTTGTTAAGTGTCCTTGAATTGATTCTGACTCATGGAGACCCTGTATAGGGTTTCTGAGGAGCAGCTTGTGAGTTTGAACTGCCATCCTTGTGGGTTAAATTGACATTGCAGAGAGAAGCAAATCAATTTCTTGTGAATCAAAATATTGTGGTATTGGGGAAGAATATTGAATATACCACAGACTGCCAGAAAAAAATAATAAATCTATTTAGTGAGAAATGCAAAAAGAATTCTTCTTAGAAGCGATGGTGCTTTGTCTTGCTTATTTGGACATGCTATCTAGAGAAACCAGTCCATGGAGAAGGACTTTATGCTTGGTAACATAATGGTTAGAAAAACAGGAGGATGACTCTCAACAGTACGGATTGCTATAGAGACTGCAGCAATGGACTCAAATATAGGAAAGAAAGTGAGGATGGCACAGAACCGGATAGCTTTTCCTTTTGTTGTTCATAGAGTCCTGTGTGTCAGAACTGATTTGATGTTACATAGCATCAATGGTTAGAAATAATTAAAATATGTTTCTCATAAATTATCCAAGAGTGATCACAGAAAAAATAAAAGAAAGAAACTAGAATGAAAATAGTAAGCATATAAACCAAAAGTGATAATAGTAAGGTGTTATAAAGCTATGAAGTACTACTTGTATAAATATACAAAATAATAATTATCATATGATCATTCATGATACTTGATACTGAATATTCTCTATATTAAAATTATCCTTTTATATTTAATTTATTCTTTTTTAACCAAACAATCTGATTTGAATATTTTTAGGAGAAATGAAAGAGTTATGCCCACCTCCTCCTCTCATTCCCAATACTCGAAGTATGACGATGACAGTGAATTATAAGGATGGAGAGAAAATATCTATTCTCTGTCAAGAAAATTACATAACTCAAGAAGCAGATGAAATCGTGTGCAGTGGTGGGAAATGGCAGTCAATACCACGCTGTGTTGGTTAGTACTTCATAACTTGAACATTCTTTCAGAATGAAGTTAATACTCTACTGTGCTTTGCATACATCTGTTATTCTCTATAGAAAACAGTAATTACAATCTGTGTGCCCAAATTAATCAACATTCATTCACTTATTCTGTGAAATAAAGACAGAATACTCAGGAATATTATTTAAATATCAGATAAACTTTTGTTGTTATTTTATTATCATGATGAAAAGGATAAAAATGATGGGGGATATTTAACAAGAGACTAGTACCATAGATATTATTTTTATATACATCTGAACACAGATACTCACGTGGTACTACATTAACTTATATCTGTGAAGATGGCTTCAAGCTTTCTGAAGAAAATGGGGTAACATGTCACATGGGAAAATGGAGTTCTCCACCTCAGTGTGTAGGTGAGGCATATGTCAAGTACAAATCTATTTTCATAATAATTGATTTAAAATTATCAGTTCCCATCAAAGGCAAAAGACAATATAGTTTAGATATTTCATGGGATTGCTTATATACATTATAATTAAAATTTAATGCATGAGTAAACAATCTTATTTTTGTTAAATTCATTGGTTCATTATGGAATCACTTTAAACTCTGGCATTTATTTTACCTTGAAATGTGATGTGTGGTATAATTGAGTCTACCTATGTATAGTATAGGAGTCCTGGTGTGGCGCTGCTAGTTAATGCGCTGGACTGCAAAGTCGATTTGAACCACAAGGTTCAAACTCACCAGCCACTCCTTGGAAACCCTATACAGGGTCACTATGGGTCGAAATCGACTCAGTGGCACTAAACAACATTTATAGGGTAAGAAGCCTTGGATTATAGTGGATTGTGAGTTGGACTGCTAACCACAAAGTCAGCAGTTCGAATCAACCAGCCACTCTGCAGGAGAATGATGAGACTTTCTGCTCCTGTATGAGTCAGAACTGATTTGGTGGCACACAACCAAACACCACCACCACCACCATTCCTTACAGAGCCATCATGAGTGAGAATTGACTTGATGGCAGCTGGTTTGGTTTGGGTTTTGTCATTTATAGAAGTTATAGCATTTGCTCTGTCAACTAGCTTGTTTACATTAAAAAATTGGTATTTTTCCTAAAACATTTCTTCTAATTTGTTAGAGCATAAAGGTATGTCTTTTTAAAGATCATTCCTCTTCAATGCTTTTCCCTTTAACACTAGTGATTGGCAAAGAATCATTGGCTGTATTCATAAGTGTTCTCTAAGATTTTAATATCAAATTCTTTATTAGGTTGTGAGAGACAGCAGAATGGTGAATTTAGAAAATGTTTGAATACCTTCTTTGTGATATGATAGTAGCTCCTGTGTTTCCGTTTCTTTTCAAATAAAATGACTAAATAGTATATAATATTACATTTCAGAAGAAGTGAAACATGAATGCATTATTTTACTGTTTATCTGTTGTTTTAAAGGACTACTTTGTAAGCTACTACCTATGATTTCTGATGGTGTTCTGTCTCATGAGTTAGACAGCTACCAGCATGGAGAAAAAATTACCTACAGGTGTACTGATGGTTTTGGGATTGATGTAGGAGGAAAATGGTCTCACCCAACAAAATGCATCAGTGTGTATCTTGAATGATTTTAATTTAAAGTATATTCTATTTCATACTATGAATGATGTTGCTGTTGTTAGGTGCCATCTAGTATGTACTGACCCATAGCGACCTTATGCACAGCAAAACGAAACACTACCCGGTCCTGGGCCAACCTCATTACCATTGCCACCATGAGTCCATCGATACTGCCACTTGGCCAATCCATCTCAATGGTTGTCTTCCTCTTTTTCTCTGACCCTCTGAATTGCCAAACGTGATAGCCTTCTCAAGTGACTGGTCCTCCTGACAACATGTCCCAAGTATGAGAGACGAAGTTTGGCCATCTTGGCCACAAAGGAGTACTCTGGCTGCACTTCTTCCAACGCAGATCTGTTGGTTCTTTTGGCAGCCCATGGCACTTTCAATATTCTAACTCAAAAGCATCAGTTTTTCTATGGTGTTCCTTATTTACTGTCTAGCTTTTACATACATATGAGGTTATTGAAAATACCATGGCTTGGGTCAGGCGCACCTTAGTTCTCAAGCTCTGACATCTTTGCTCTTCAACACTTTAAAAATGTCTTGTACAACAGATTTGTCTAATGCAATATGTCATTTGATTTCTTGACTGCTGTTTCCATGTGTGTTGATAGTTGATCCAAGAAGAAGGAAGTCCTTGACAACTTCAATCTTTTCTTTGTAGATAAGAATGTTGTTTATTGGTCCAGTGGTGGGGATTTTTGTTTTCTTTACATTGAAATGTAATCCATACCGAATGCTGTGCTATTTAATCTTCATCAGTAAATATTTTAAGTCTTCTTTATTAGTGGGCTCATAATATATGTCCTTTTGTGATTTGCTTATTCCACTCAGCATGATGTCCTCCAGGTTCATCTACATTTTGAGGTGTTTTGCAGATTCTTTATTATTCTTTAATGTTTCATAGTATTTCATTGTATGTATGTACCATAGTTTGTTTATCCATGCATCTGTTAATGGACACTTAGGTTCTATCTTTATATTGTAAATAATGTAGCAATGAACACAGATATACATATATCTATTTATTTCCTGGCTCTTGCTGTTTTTTAGGATATGTACCTAGTAGTGAGATTGCTAGATCAGTTGATATGTTTTCAGTATTTTAAAGAAGCACCATACAGTTTTCCCTAATGTTGGTACCATTTTATAGTCCTACCAGCAGTATTTGAGATTTCCAGCCACTTCACATCCTCCCCAGCATTTGCTGTTTTCTTGATTTTTTTTTTTTTTGCCTGTTAATGCTGGAGTGAGATGAAATCTCATTGTTATTTTGTCTTGCCTCTCTCTGATGGGGTCACAAGCATTTCTTCACGTATTTGTTGGTCACCTGAATTTATTCTTGGTAAAGTATCTGTTCACATTCTCTGCCTATTTTTCTATTGGAATGTTTGTGTCTTTGTAGTAGAGGTATTGAAGTTTTCTATAACTTTTGAAGATTAGTCCCTTGTCTGATATATCATTGTTAAACAACTTTTCCAATTTCTAGATTCTCTTTGCCCTCTTTAGAAGAAGTCTTTTGGTGCACATAGTGTTTAATTTTTAGAAGCTCCCAGTCATATAGTTTATCTTCTGTTTGTGCAGTTTTTCTTATGTTTGATAGTCTATTTATACCATATATTAGGGCCTCTAAGTTTGCTCCTAGTTTTTCTTTGATAATCTGTATAGGTTTAGTTTTACATTGAGGTCTTGTATACATCTTGAGTTTGTTTCTTTATATATACTATGAGGAATTAATCTTATCTCATTTTTATGCAAATGATATCCAGTTTTGTCAGCACCATGTATTATAGAGATTGTTTCTAATGAATTACAGCAATTTGTGGAAGATCAGCTGTCCACAGATAGATGGGTTTACTTTTGGGTTCTCAGTTGTGTTCCATTTTTCTCTCTGCTTGCCATTGTACCAGTATAAGGCTTTATTTATTTGGTTTTTTTTTTAAACTTCCCCCACGACCTCTGAAATTAGGCTACCTTTTGAAAGCTTGTAAACCAGTCACTTTGTGCCTTTGTAACCACCCCCCATTTTGAGTAGCCAATGTCTAAATTGCCCAACCCTGTCAACCCTGTATACTGAGGAGGTGGGAATGATCCTTGCTGTAAAGATTCGTTCTCTCTTTTAAGCTACTACATCCATAAATATAGGTCATGCTCATCAAATTGTAGCAGATTACTGGGTTTTTTTTCCTCTTTTTTCTTCCTCTAGTCGAGTTCTGATCATCCAGCCAATGAAAGTTGGTTAAATGGGTACTGTCTGCAAGTATGACCATTCTTGTGCATCTCCCCTCACTACATATCAGCTGGACGCTTCACTGTCCACTCTAGTCCTTTGTGACTTCCCTGTCTCTGGGCTTAGAATTCCCCTGTACTGCTGGCCAATGAGGGCTCAATCATGATTGACAGGAGTCTATTGAATGTGGTCGGACTTAGCGCACATCTTCATTGCTATTTTTCCCCCACTTCCCCTTATTGGTAAACCAACGTGGACACCAGCAAGATTACATGCTAACTCATGTATTCCTTTTGAGTTTCAGTCTTAGAAGAGGGTATTTCCTGAGGGGACTTGATTGTTTGCCTTAATGGTTTCCCATTGAACAACTTGCTGGTTCTTGTAGTAGTCAATCAGACTGCCATTATTGTTTTTGATTTTTCCTGCTGGTCTTTCTTTCACAAAGTATCTTCTGTTCTTCTAGCAGCTCCAAGCTGGTCTACTTGTCCTTTCAAGTGGCAAGTTCTCACCTCAGAAGATTCTGGATGGAGTTCAGAATTCCACCTATGGTCTTATGCAATGCAAAGGGTCCACAGAAAGCCTCTTTCACTCAGCAAATTCTAGCCCCTTTAAGGTATTCTAATCAGTTATAGACTGAATAAGGATTTACAAGCTTTCTATTGTGATATTTCTGGCTATTCCTTTCTCTCCCCCTCAAGTGTCTATTTTACAATGGTGTGCAAGGGAAACCAATATTCAAAAGACAGCCAAGCATCTTAAAATTATTTCCCCTTTATTACCATATTCCACAGTCTGCCCATGCCCTTGTTTAGCTGATGATATTGAGCTTTTCTGTTGCCTCGTCCTACAGATGTAGTCTGTTTGATTCCTGAGTATTAAATCTGATGTGGTCTAAGTGGATAGTTGACTTTTATGTGATTTTAAGAAGGTGTTAACAACGAATAAATCGTTGGTCTTGCAAAATTCTATCATTCAATCTATCATTAAGGCCATATTTTCCAGCTACTGATCCTTATTCTTTGTTTCCAACCTTTGCATTCCAAGCATCACTAATTATCAATACATCTCAATTACATGTGTGATCCATTGCAGACTAAAGAAGTTGGCAGAATTATTTAATTTCATCATCACTGGAGTTACTTGGTTATTGCATAAATTTGAATAATTGTGATTTTCCTTGTAGGTATCTAGAAAGTGTCCTATCACAGACAGCATTATACTTCAAGAGAGATACTGAAATATTCTTTTTGACGTTGAATGTAATGCCATTCCTCTTCAATTTGTCTTTCCTGGCATCGACAATATGGACAATACCAGTTCATTTTAGCTCACAGACGTCTAGGATATTAATCTTTATGTGTTTCATTTCATTCTTGACATCTTTCAGTTTTCCTAGATTGATATTTTCCATGGTCAGAGATTACATGTTATGACTATAAATGGATGTATACAGCTGTTTCTCCTCATTTTGAGTTGTGCCCTATTGGCAAATGAAGGACCCCAAGCTTTATTTCATTCAAGTTGTCAAAGTCTATTTTGAGGAGGCGGCTCTTCTCCAGTTGTAGTTTAAGTGCTTTCCAATTTGAGTGGCTCATCTTCCGTCATTATATCTGACAGTGGTCTTGTGCTATTCATATGGTTTTCTTCTTCTGGTACTATAGATGACAATATACTGTGAATTTTTAAAAGATTTTCAGTGACTAAATATTGAGAAGTAGTCTGCCTCTCCTTCTTCCTAGTCTTTCTTAGTCTGGAAGCTCAGCTGAAACCTGTCCACCATAGTGACCATGCTGGTATTTAAAATACCAGTTGCATAGCTTCCAGCATTGTAGCAACACAAAGTCACTACAGTATAACAAACTGACAGATGAGTGGTGGATCTCATAGGTTGATTTTGCCCAACTCAAATGCTGTACAATTTCCAATTTGCTTGATTGTTTTCACTCAAGTAGTTAGATTTTATAGTTCATATTGAGTTTATCACTGTTATTTTTAGAAAGGCTAGTCAAATATAAAGGAGTTCTGGTAGCATAGTGATTACAAATCGGGCTGCTAACCTCAAGGTCAGCAGTTTGAAACTACCAGATGTTCTGTGGAAGAAAGATGAGGCTTTCTGCTCCCATAAACATTTTCAGCCTTGAAAACCCTGTGCAGGGTCACTATGAGTTGGAACCACCTCCATAGTACTTAACAACAAGTCAGATATAAATTATTCTGGAAGTCTTTTTATGCTCTTGGTTGTTAAGTGCTGTAGAGTCAGTTCTGACTCATAACGACCCTGTACATGGTTTCCAAGGAGCATCTGATGGGGTTGATCTACTGATCTTGTGGTTAGCAGTCTAATGCTTATCCTACAGCATCACACCAGAACTCCAAATCATTGGGGATTTCAGTCCACCCAGTGGTGGTGGTGGTGGTGGTTCTGAGTCTTAGCAACCCTGTATAGGATTTCTGTGACTGTAAATCTTTCTCTTGAGTAGTAGCTGCTGGATTTTAACTTCTGACCTTGGGGTTAGCAGTCCATCATGTAAGCCACTACGTCACCAGAGTGCTTTGTCTTTCTTCTGTATGATTTCAAAAATTTTAAGGCTTGAAAGTAGTGTAGTTAAAATTGATGAACATTATTGCTGTTGTTGTTAACTACCATCAATTTGGTTCCAATTCATCGTGACTCTCTATAGGGTTTGCAAGGACCACTGATGGGTTTGAACCACCAAGCTTGTGGTTAGCAGTCCAGTGATGTATATTTCTGTGGATGTTCAGTGAGCCAAGGTCTCACTTGCTATGGTGTATTATCTTTTTGGGGAAAACAAGGCTCAAGGAAAAATGTGAAAAAATTATCAAAAAGTAGAGAGCAAAAAACCAAGTTGTTGTTAGGTACCATGGAGTCAGTATCAATTCATAGTGACTTTATTCCCAATAGAATGAAACACCACCCAGCCCCGCACCAACCTCACAAGCATTGCTGTACTTGAGCCCATTGTTGCTACCACCGTGCCATTCCATCTTGTTGGAAGTCTTCCTCTTTTTCACTAATCCTCCACTTTACAAACATGATGTCTTTCTCCAGAGACTGTCCTTTCTGACAATATGTCCAAAATATGAGAGACAAGCATTGTCAGGAGAATTCTGGAAAGCCAAAATATGACCTTGAACATATCCCACCTGAATTTAGAGATCATCTCCTGAACAGATTTGATGAATTAGACACTAATGACCAAAGATCTGAAGCGTTATATGATGACATCAAGAACATGATACATAAAAAAGGCAAAAGGTCATTAAGAGGACAAGAAAGAAGAAGATCAAGATGGGTGTGAGAAGAGACAAATTTACTCTCCAATGCAGAGAACCTAAAGCAAATGAAAGAAATGAGGAGGTAAAAGAGTTTAATAGAAATTTTTAAAGAGAAGCTCAAGAAGACAAAGTGAAAAAACAAGTTAATTATAACTTAGATATGAATGAAGGGGAGAGGGACTTGGTCTCATTCCCTCCTCTTTTAATGGGTTTCAGGTTGAACTGAGCCCAGGACATGGGAATGGAGGTCATTTTACAATAACTGCTTACAGCTGAGCAGCACCGTTAGTCTGAAATTTGACTCTGATTTCATAGGGCTGGAAAGAAAGAGGAATGTGTTGATATTCTTGCTGGAACAACATCTGCAAACTAAACTTCTGTAGCCTAGAAGAGACAATATATAACAAGTAGGTCAAAAAGGCAAAGCCCAAAGTTTTCTACCTTGCCACTAGACTGTAGCCTTCTGGCATAGTGCAAGTGCCATTTGATGTTTAGATGTTGTGCTATTAGCCTAATGACATAGGTTCTCAAAGGAATTTTGTTGTCACTTAATGTGGTCTGAAGAAAGCCAAATGGGGAATACTATCTTTAAGCAATCTTTTTGCTACTTCAGTAGTTTTCTTTTGGAGTGTCAGGGAAAGCCTTTTATCTCCCTGGTCTAAATGTATCAGTTAAAGCTAAGAGATTTCCAAAGTTCCCAAACATTCATGGCATTTCAGTAAAATCTATTTGCTAATCTTCACCAATGATTTTTCCTAAATATTGGATACCTGGTGGTATGGAGGTATGATTTGGGGGATTATTTTTCTGGCAAGTGAAGTCACATCAATCACACTTCAGAAAGTTGTTCTGTTTTCTAACAGAGATGCTTTAACTTGTCCTAATTCCTAGTTGATGGCATCCATAGTTTATGATATGGAATTTAAAGTTTTGGTTGTTCCACAGGCTAATTTATGTACAATTTTTTTTTCTGCTAAATCAACTGTAATCCCTGGCAGTCCTCTAAGTAAAGCATCAAAGAAGACATACTTAGTCTTATTCATAAGGCATAAATTGGAATTACATGTTTCATTTAAGTCTAGTGCCCACTTCTCTCTAGAGCTATGAAAAGGCCCAGGAAGGGAGGAAAATGGTTAGTCTCACGAGGAACACAGTCTTCCAGCAACATTAGCTAGAAAATAGGAAGACTTTTGCTTCACATAAAAAGAATGAGTTGAGTGGAAATATCCCAGAGGCCAGAACATAATTTCTAGGGTTTACCTGGAGAACTGTTGTTAGAAAACACAGTCTTTAAAATTCAACATGAATTTTAGACTTACATTAAGACTCTAAAATGGAATTAAGTTTCCTCTTTAAAACACATGTGCTATGTGTATCTGAATTTAGATTCCTATGTATTCCTCTTGATTATAGATTTTATTTAAAATTCATTGGATCACAATTAGATTGGTGTGCTATTTTCTGCATGGATTATTGGACGATTCCTTTTAGAGAACTACTTGTTTAGGGTAAATCTCTAAGAGTTAATAGGATTCTTTTGATAGCTGGGAACCTTCTAATTTCTTTACCACATTTTCCTATGGCACACCTTTTTTAGTGATCCTTTTTAGAAAAAGTGAGTTTGTAGTTATTGCTGTTGTTGTTAAGTCCCATCGAGTGAGTTCTGACTCATAGCAAACTTCTATAGGGTTTCCAAGGTGTGTCTGCTGGGTTTGAATCACTGAACTTGTGGTTAGTAGTTCAGTGCTTATCCCACAGCACCACGCCAGGACTCGCAGTGTGGAGTAGGGCCACATTAAAGGAACTACTTGGTTATTATGTAACTAGGAAATCTTTATAGTGGGACTCAATGTCCACTCACAACAACAATGTTGTTGTTGTTAAGTGCCATCGAGTCAGTTCTGACCCATAGTGACCCTGTCTGTCTTGGGTTTCCAAGGAGTGGCTGGTGAGTTTGAATGCCGACCTTGCGGGTCAAATGATAAGTACTGGCCGTGTCACCAGTGGTCTGTTCTAGAGTGGCCGATACATTTTTAAAGGCTTGCACTAAGTCAGTGACTGTGTAAAAGGAGAGAAAGGCTTATAAAATAGTAGCCTATTTTAAGTAGGTTCCACCTACCTTAGGCTTAAGATACATTGGCCTATTATTTCAAAACCAGTCCAGCACTGAAATGCATAAAGCAATACATAAAGTCCAATGATATTGTCTCTAGTCATGCAATCTTGTTCTGGGATCTTGGAGTCAACGGTCTGTTTCTTATGCAGTTGTCTACTTGTTGTTGTTGTTGTTATGTGCCCTGGAGTCTGTTCCTAGTCATAGTGACCCTGTACAGGGTTTTCTGAAACCTGAAACCGGGTTTTTGAGGCTGTAAATCTTTACGGGAGTGGAAAGCCCCATCTTACTCGTGTGGAACAGCTGGTAGTTTCGAACTCCTGACCTTGAGGTTCACAACTGGATTCGTAACCACTATCCTACCAGAATTCCATACATAAGGCTAAAAAATAATATAACCTGGTCACAGACAGCATGATATGTGTCCAAGTCTTTATTAACAAGTTTTAACACAGATGTTATATTTGGGATCTCTTTGATTATTTTTACCTTCAATTGGAATTCTTCCACAGAGAATTCACCCCTAGAATGTATTCTGCCAAGGGATAACCTTGAAACTAATCAGTGTTTCCAAAGAGAAGAGTGCATTCTGCCCTACATCAACCTGAGTTAGACCTTGTGGTTTGTTCATTACCACTTTAACATGGAGTTTCTAGTTTGCTGTAGGATGTAGGGCTTTAACCTAGCCGGGGTGGGGGTGGTGGTCACTTTAGCTTTTACCCTCTAGTCCCCCTAGTCTATTGAGACTGTTGTTGCAGTTGCTAAGTGGCTTTGAGTTGGTTCTGACTCATAGTGACCCTGTATATGGTTTCCAAGGAGTGGCTGGTGGATTTGAACCACCAATTTTACAGCTCAAACTGACCTTGTGGGTCAGCTCATTATCCTGCAGCGACACATCAGGTCTCCTCTCTAGGGACTTGTGAAGTGCCCTAAAGTTGGTTCCAACCCATAGTGACCCTATATAGGGTTTCCAAGGAGCAACTGGTAAGCTTGAACTGCCAACCTTGCAATTTAAACGGCTTTGCAGTCTGTCACATTAACCTACAGCGCCACACCAGGACTCCTCTAGGGACTAGCAGGGTCCAATAGCAAAGGGCAGTTCTTCATGGTAAAATTGATAGGACACAGGGCTGGCAGCGTTACTCTGGTTTCAGCTTCTTTTCAAAGTTAGACAAGCTACACTTAGCTATTTTGTTTCATTTTGTGTTTTTTATCTACCATTGCCTTGGCAACCACTAAATTCTCAGTTCTTAAAAGAATTTCTAACAGTTGACTAGCCTACATGATTTTCTCTGTTGGCCCCCATTTTTATTAATGGCCCACATCCCCTTCTTTCTAGCTCTCTCGGCTTCTCCTAGGTCAGCTGCTCATACGTGGATACTGCCTAGGAGTTATTGGTAGGTGCTGTCTGGTCACCTAACAGGAATGCATAATAGGATGTACCATCCTCACAATTGTTGTCATACTTGAGCCCATTTCTGTTGCCACTGTGCCATTTCATCTTGTTGAGGAGAATGTCCACTTTTTTGCTGACCCTTCAATTGTCAAGTATGATGTCCTTCCACTGGGACTGGTTACTCCTGACAACATGTCTAACGTATGAGAGACAAAGTCTCAATATCCTTACATTCTTTTTATTCTTCCAACACAGATTTGTTTGTTCTTTCACAGTCTGGGGTACTTTGTATGTTCCTTTCCAACAAAGACCATAACTCAAATGCATCAATTCTTCTATGGACTACCCTATTCATTGTCCATCTTTCACATGCATATGAAGCAACTGAAAATGCCGTAGCTTGGGTAAAGCACACCTTACTCCTCAAACTAATATTCTTTGCTCTTGAACAAATTAAAGAGGTCTTGTGCAGCAGATTTGCCTAATGCAATACACTGGTTGATTTCTTGACTGCTGCTTCCATGAGTGTTGATTGTGGATCTGAGCAAAATGAAATCTTTGACAACTTTAATCTTTTCTCCATTTAGCATGATGCTATTTATTGATCCAGTTGTGAGAATTTTTGTTTTCTTTACATTAAGGTACAATGCACACTGAAGGCTATAGTCTTTGATCTTCATGAGTATTTTAAGTCCTCTTCGCTTTCAGCAAGCCAGGATGCGTCATCTGCATGTCACAGGTTGTTAATGAATCTTTCTCCAATCCTGATGCCACATTCTTCTTTATATGATCCAGTTTCTCATATTATTTGCTCAGTTCTGGTAGCGTAGTGGTTACGAATTGGACTGTGAACTTTAATGTCAGCAGTTCGAAACTACCAGCCGCTCCACAGGAGAAAGATGAGACTTTCTGCTCCTGTAAAGATTTATAGCCTCAGAAACCCTGTACAGGGTCGGTATGGGACGGAACTGACTCAACAGCACTTAACAACAACAACAACAACATACAGAAGTAATAATTATGGGGAAATATACAACCCAGGCACATAATTTTCCTGATTTTAAATCACTCAATATTGCCTTGTTCTGTTCAAGTGGCTGCCTCATGATCTATGCAGAAGTTCCTTAAGAGCACAATCAAGTGTTCTGGATTATTCGTTTCTCACAATGCTATCCATAACTTGTCATGATCCATAGTCAATAAAGCACAAACAGCTTAAAGTCACATTCTTTTTCGTATATTGCTGTTTCTCACATTATTTGTTCAGCATACAGATTAAATAAATATGGTGAAAGGATACAATCCTGACACACACCTTTTCTGATTTTGAATCATTTAGTACCTCCTCATTTTGTTCTAATAACTGTCTATTGGTCTATATACAAGTTCCTCATGAGCACAATTAAGAATTCTGAAGTTCCCATTCTTCCTAATGCTAATCATAATATATGTCATGTTTAATGCCTTTGTATTGTCAGTAAAACACAAGAAACCACCTCTCTGGTATTCTCTGTTTGCAGCCAAGAGACATCTGACATCAGCAATGACATCCCTCATTCCATGTCCTCTTCTGAATCTGGTTTGTATTTTTGTATGATTACTGTATGTGTTGTATGACTTTGTGTTGTATGATTACTGCTGCAATCATTTTTGAATTTATCTTCAGAAAGAATAAAGTTGAATCTGCCAAACACCTCATTACATGGAAAGCCTGGAAGACTGAATGAAATTAGTCAATCACAAAAGGACAAATATTGTATGAGACCACTATTTTAAAAATTCAAGAAATGGTCTTCATGTTAGAAGAAATATTGTTTGATGGTTGCCATGGGTGGGAGGGAAAGGAGAGTATTTTACTAGCTAGAGGAGTGTAGACAAATGTTAACTTGGGTCACATGGGAGGCAATATACAACACGAGGGAGGCTGGCAGAAGAATGATGAAGATAGGTGAAGACGTAGAGAAGACGGCAACAGTGAAAGGGGATAGAGGTAAATACTGCTCTATATACAACTCTGCAGCAATAGTGTTCTACAGGTAGATACACAGACAGATACACAGCTGAACAGCTATAGAAGGGAGAGTACCCACAAATAAGTAAGGGTTTGAAACAAGATTGCAAACACACCTATCATGGAATCACCTCCAACTCTAAGCAACTTTGTATAGGATGTCTGAGGCCATATATCTTTAAAGGAGCAGAAAGCCACATCTTTCTCCTGCAGAGAGGCTGATAGATTTGAACTGCTGACCTTGCAGTAAGTAGCCCAACTTGAAACTCAGACCACACCATAGCTCTGTGTGATGGAGCATGTTGTTGTTGTGTACGTTTGAGTTGGTACTGATTCATAGCAAATCTATGCACATCAGAATGAAACACTGCCTGGTTCTGTGCCAACTTCACAATTGTTGTCGAGTTTGAGCCCACAGCTGTTGAAAATGTGTCAATAAATTTGTTGGGGTGTTTTCTCTTTTTCTCCTACCCTTCACATTACCTAACATGATACCCTTCCCTAGGGACTGTTCCCTCCTGATAAGACACCAGAAGTATGAGAGACAAAGTCTGGCCATCCTGGCTTCCAAGGAGCATTCTGGCTGTACTTTGTACAACACAGATTTGTTTGTTCTTCTGGAAGTCTATGGTACTTTTAATATTCTTCTTCAACACAATCTAAAAAAATGCATCAATTCTTCTATGGTCTTCATTGTTCAGTTGTCACATGCTTATGAAGCTGTTGAAAATACCATGGCTTGGATCAGGCACACCTTAGTCCTTTGCTCTTCTTCTTTGTGGGATACAGTATCAATTGGCTTTACCAGTGGTATAGATCTACAAATTATCAGGCTCTCAGTTTATTTTAGACTAGGCAGACACAATAGTCAATTAATTTTGTGATGCTGCATGCTGTCCCTCAAAAACCCACACTCTTTGAGTTAATTTGGACGCATGGTGAGCCTTTAGAGAGCTTCAAAGTCTGCAGATTTTTAAGGGAGTAGTTAGCCTTATCTTTCTCCTCCAGAGAAGCTGGTGGGTTTGAACCGCCAGACTTGTTCTCAGGATTCTTTCCTTACCTTTTGGGAGGGCTTGATTATGATATGTATTGATGATTTGTGTGTGTGTGTGTGTGTGTGTGCGCTGTCATTCATACACTTGTCTTAGTCTAGTTAAGGTACATTTTTAAAAGATAGGATATATTTTATCCTACGGAAAAGAAATTATTTTGAGTAGTGTGCTAACACTGAATTAAAAAAAAAAAAAAAGTCACTGGGCATCTTCCCAAGTCATTGAAGCTTTGCAACAAGTTTACCAGAATGCTGTCCCATATAAAAATAAGGTCACAAGTTCAATTAAGTGGAGGTCAGATGAAGATGAGCCAGATGCAGTGTCTAGAGCAAGAGTGAACTTTGCCAATGCATCCCGGTATATACGACCCAGACCATCCCCCCAAGGTAAATAAGAGTGGCAATTTGAGTCACATCCTCGAGTAATGTGGACACTTAAGATTTATCCCACTTTAATCCTGTCTCATTGATTTAATAGCTGACTCATTCCAAATAAGACCATAAACACAGGCATAGAGTCTAGGGTTTACAATGCATCACAGAATGAAGGACTCTGGCTAGTCGGGCCACATTATGTAATGAACTCCACTGCAGGAGCCGTTGTCCTGGGTCCTGCAGGGTCACTGCGAGGTAGAAACGATTCCATGGTTTTGGGTTTACTGGATTTTTTTAATGCACTATTTCATTTATTCCTTTGGCTTCTTAATTTTATCTCTGTTTACAAAAATAATGCTAACATTAACACTCTTATCTTCCCTAATTTATTTAAACTGTTTTACTTAGCAGTCCCCACATCAAACTTATCATATCCCAATTCCAACTTCATGATTTCCATAGACTCCTCCCTATTAAGACTATACACTTCACTTTATACATCAAAAACATAATTAATCTACCATAGTGTAATTCCTTATAACCTCCCCCAAACATGCTTTGCTCTATTGTTTTCATATCGATACCATTAAAAATATTATAAACCAGAATTAAGATTTTCTTAAGTAAATTTTGAGAAAATATTTACTATTTAGTGTTTGCTTTAGTGCACTTCTAGTGTAGAAGAAATTATCTCAGCTGTCATTTATCTGATGCTCGTAATGTCTTTATTTTATGCTAATAAAAATCAGGTTAAGTGCCGTTGAGTAGTTTCTGAATCATAGCAACCTTGTATAGGATTCCCAAGGAGTCGCAGGTGGATTAGAACCACTGACCTTATGATTAGCAATCCAGTGCTTAGCCTACAGCAACACACTGGGATTCCTTAAAATAAGGTGTTGTTGTTGTTAAGTGCCGTCGAGTTGGTTCCGACCCATAGCGACCCTGTACCGGGTTTCCGAGGGTGTAAATCTTTACGGGAGTAGAAAGCCTCATCTTTCTCCCGCGGAGTGGCTGTGAGGTCAATATTATCCTTATTCCTTGGTTAAAAATCTCTTCTTTTTTTTCTGTATCCTTTCAAAATTTTCTGTTTACCTTTAGCTTTCTGCCATTTATCTAAATTCTGCCATTTATATTTAGGCTTCATGGTTCTCTGGGTTGCTCATCAAAAATAGGACTTTTCATGTAATGTTTCTTCAAATATTTCTCGTGACCCAATTCAAGTTTCTTCTTCTGAGAATGCTAATTACTTACATATAATACAATTACCTACAATAATGCTCCATAGATCTTTAAACAACTGTTAACTTGTAAACAAGTGTTTTTAGTGTTTCTGTGTTCCTGAGACTGGCCTATCTTTACGGACTCTTTAAAAGTTCATTGACTATTTTTCTGAGAACTCTAAAATGTTATGAAGTTGTCAGCTGCTGTCCACTTGATTCGGATGCATGGTGACCACATATGTATAGAGTAGAACTACTCCTTACAATATCAAGGCTGTGACTTTCAGAAGCAGATTGCCGGACTTGTCTTCCAAGGTCCCGCTTGGTAGTTGTCATCATTCCCATTTATCCATGATAATTCCCTATCAGCATACTCACTCGGACCATACATTTCCTTAGTCCTTTATACTTACATTACTTTTGTTTAATCTAATATAGTAATATATAATACAAATGCTTTTGTATGTATAATTCTGTGAATTTCGATGAACATGAAAATTTACATAACCAAAGACTTAATCAAGATTTAGAATATTTTTACCTCGGGTGAGTTCACTTGGGTAGCTATGGTATCAATGGTAATTCTGCAGTCTTTTTCCATCAGTTTCTGGACATCAGCCACAGTTTCTTCATTCATCAAAGTCAACAGTCTTTACTTTCTTGGCTCATCTTTTGAGGTGATCCCTATCTTTCTTATGTATTATGTATTATTTCATGTGGGACAGCATTCCTGAAAACCTGTTGCAAAGCTTCAGTGATTTGGGAAGATGGCTACATCATTCATTTAAATCTCAAGTGTAATCACATTTATGTAATATAAATATGGGTCTCTCAACTGATATTTTACAAACACTTCCTGCCAATCTATGGCTTCTTAAATGTTTAGCTTTATGATAATGCCTTTTGATGGACACCAATATAAAATTATTATTGAAATCCAATTTATTACTTTTAAGATAATTAGTACTGGTCTACCAGCTGAAACTGAACACAGTGTCGTCTGCTTTCTTCTCATGCATTATCTTTTCAACTTCACATTTAGGACTATGATCCAATTTAAAATTATTTATTTTCTGTGACAAAGAGTTCAGTTTTGTTTGCCATTTCAAAACTCATTTGATACTCCTACATTTCTGAGAAAAAAACTTTTCTTTTACTACTTGGGATTGTATTGGTTCATTAAACTTTTGATTTACACATGTGGGTCTATTTCTGGACTCTTGTTCATTGATCAATTTATGGCACTATAGGACTTGCAACCACAATGTCGGCAGTTCAAACCCAACAGCTGCTCCTCAGAAACTGGATACAGGGTCAGTATGTGTCAGACAATGACAGGTCACTTCCACAGTATTCAACAAGTCTAAGTTTTTAATTCTACACTAGATAATGTGAATGATACATTGTACATATTATGCATGCTCTCATCTTCCTTTGAAAAGCATTGGCTTTCTTCCAATAGCTTTGCTCATGGTGGTCCATTATTATTCTGTAAAGTCCAGGTTTTAGGTTTTGCTAGGGTGGATTTGGAGTCCTGGTGTGGCAATATAGGATAAACACTGGACTGCAACTACAAGGTCAGTGTTTCAAACCCACCACAAGGTCAGTGGTTCAAACAGACCAAATGCTCCTTGGAAATCCTGTACATGAGTGGGAACCAACTCATCAGGACTCAACAACAACATGTGTCTATTTCAGATTTCCTTTGGTCCAAGTGCATAGTCCTTAGTTGACTACTGGGAAATAGTTCTTGTAAGACATGTCCCATTCTGAGTTTCAAAAGAAATTCAGAGGATTTCAGTAAACTCTTCTGCCAATGAATAGCAAACTCTTTTTAACCCTCAATGGAACTGCTGAATTTTTAATGTTTTCAGTGTTTCCACAGTTGCTTTCTACTGGGCTGCTTGAAGTTCACAACACTCAGTGTAATAAGAAAATGATTTAAAGAGCAATTGCACGCAGATTTGGAGAGGTTTCCCGAATAGGTTTTTTGCTTTGTCATGTATTTCTCTTCTCAGCTGACACATATTTTCCAGCCAGACTTAGATCTCTAAGTTAGCACTACTCATTTCTGTTTAATGCTGTCATCCATTCCCTTCACCATGTTGTTGTTGTTGTTGTTAAGTGCTGTTGAGTCGTTTCCGACCCATAGCGACCCTGTACAGGGTTTCCAAGGCTGTAAATCTTTACAGGAGCAGAACGCCTCATCTTTCTCCCATGGAACAGCTGGTAGTTTCGAACTGCTGGCCTTAAGGTTCGCAGCCTGATTCGTAACCACTACGCGAAGTACTCATTTCTTTTTCTTTTATGACTTTTTATTGTGAACTGAGTGAAGGATTAAAGAGAAGATCATCAGTCATACATTCAGCAAATCATATAATTTGTTTCATCACAACAATTGCAATCCCCTCCTCCATGAAACAATAGTTATCCCATTTCCTCTCTGTGGTTCCTATTTCCTTTCCACCCATTTTCCCATCCCTTCTCAACTTTGTCTTTAGGAAAATGTTGCCCTTATGATTTTGAATGACTGACCATTCCCTAGTGTTGTTGGTCCGCTGTATACCTAACTAGTGCTAGCTGAAAACTGCGTTATGTCCTTTCCAGACATAAAGGGAGGCCAAGGACCATAATATTCTTGGATTCCTTTAGTCTCTTTCTGATTAATAAGCCCAGTCTTTCTCCTTATATACTTTTGAGTTTTGTTTCATATTTTCTTCCACTCTATAACGGACCTTCATAGAAGTTGGTAGTAAGACTGTTAGTCACATGTTCCATTAGTCTGTTGGACTAATTGATTCCAGGCATCTTCAATTCTCATCGCTCTTATGTCTTCTGCACCTGGAGATACCAATCGCTACACTTTAGATGGCTGCTCAAAAGCTTTCAAGATTCCAGATACTACTCACCAAAAAGTATGTAGAACATTGTCTTTGTGGACTACGTTATGGCAATTGACCATGGTGTCCTGAGGTCACACACGCGGCAACTCAGTGAATTAAGATGTTTGATAATATTGAAGAAGTTTTCATCATATTGCCAGGTGTATGCTGCATCACGTTCATAGTTGTTTTGGCAGAAATGGTAAATACCCATGTACAAATATCCTCTTGCAAATCCTTGTATATTTGTGGTTATACGCCCTCTCTTCTTTCCATTCCTGTTCAGCCTGTGTATCTAGGACTACTCATTTCTGTTTAGGTGCTATCATCTCTGCACCACAAGGACTTGGCATTTTCCCTTAGTGGGAAAACAAGTTGGTTTAGTTCTTTCAAAGATTGAATATTTTCTGTGTTTTGCTGGTGTTGGGCACTCAAGTAGTTAGATTATATATTTCATATTGAGTATATGATTAATGAAGGCTTTCTGCTCCTGTAAAGATTTACAGCCTCAGAAACCCCGTACAGGGTCACTATGAATTGGAACTGACTCCACGGCACATAACAACAACAATAACATATGATTACTATTTGTAAAAAGAGTAGTCAGTTATAAGCAATTGTAGAAGTTTTATAAGTAATTTAAAACATTTTTCAATGCTTGGAACATAGTTAAAATATATAAACACACATAAACGATTATTTAAAATCATGACTTTGGTCTCTGATTCGTTTTCTCAACCTTTATAACAATATTATATTTTCAATAGTAATTAACTGCTAGAAAGGAATTCTTTATAGTAAAGGACTCTTTATAGTAAAGGATATCTTGTTGTTGTTGTTGTTATATGCTGTGGAGTTGGTTCCAATCCATAGCGACCCTGTACAGGGTTTCTGAGGCTGTAATTCTTTATGGGAGCAGAAAGCCTCATCTTTCTCCCGCGGAACAGCTGGTAGTTTCGAACTGCTGACCCTGAGGTTTGCAGCCCAATTCGTAACCACTACTTTACCAGAGATATCTTACAACATGATAAATGTAATTGAACAGTATATATCATGTTGTAAGATAAATATATTGTAGTTAAAATATATAAACACGTATAAATGATCATTTAAAATTATGCCTTTATCTCTGATTCGTTTTCTCAACCTTTATAATAATATTATATTTTCAGTAGGAATTAACTGCTAGAAAGAAATTCTTTATAGTAAAGGATTCTTTATAGTAAAGGACATCATACAACACGATAAATGTAATTGAACAGCATTTATCATGTTGTAAGAAAAATATAATTGGAATTACATTTATCATGTTGCAAGATGCCATCCTTTACTAATATGTGAACATAAAAACAATTTTTTTATAGATTTCTGAAAATATATATTTCATATACGTATATGTTGCTGTTGCTATGCTTAAGTGTCGTTGAGTCTGTTCTGACTCAGAGTGACCCTGTATAGGGTTTCTGAGACTTTAAATTTTGCAGAAACACAACATCTCATCTCTCTCCCATGGAGCAGCTGGAAGCTGGAAGGCTTAAAGCATGGACCTTGTGATTTACAGGTCAGTGCTAATTACATGGAGCCACCACACTCCATATATATACATACATATGTACGGTCTACATATATATATATATATACCTCTGGTAGCATAGTGGTTATGAATTGGGCTGCAGTTCGAAACTACCAGCTGTTCTGCAGGAGAAAGATGAGGCTTTCTGCTCCTGTAACGATTTACAGCCTCCGAAACCCTGTACTGGGTCGCTATGAGTCAGAACCTACTCAATGGCACATAATATATATGAAAATATAGAGTAAAGCAATGCAAAGCAAAGTCAGTGACAGCACAGTACAGTTAAAGGAAAGTGAAGTTTGGATGAGATTCCCTCATTAGATAGGAAATCATTGTCTGTATCAGAATTGTGTCCCATAAAGCAAGTGTCTCAAAGAATTTCAGTCAAAGATATATTATGAAATATCATGAATAGGCTGGACTCTTTGCACTAGAAGAGTGGTCAGTTGTGAGTTAAAAAAAAAAAAAACAAAGTAAGCTTGTTTCCTTACTTATCTGGAGCTGTTATAACAGAAATATCACAAGTGTGCTGCATTAACATAAATTTATTTTTAACACGTTAGGAAGCTAGTAGTCCCATTTAAGGGTGTCATTTCTAGAGAAAGGCTTTTTCCATCAGTCAGCTCTGGTGGAAGGTCCTTGTCTCTTCAGCTTTTGTTTCCTAGTTCCTTGGAGATTTCCATGTATCTTGACAGGTATTTTACCTCAATTCTCCTGACTTGGTTGCTTGTTTGTATGTATCTCAATAGAAATTGGCTCAAAACATAATCTGTATCTGGTGTGGTGCTATAGGATAAGCACTGAATGAGTAACCACAAGGGTAGTGGTTCAAACCAACCAACTACTCCTCAGAAACCCTATACACTCCTCAGAAACCCTATACAGGGTCACTATGAGTCAGAACTGATCCACTTAATAACAACAACAATTTATGACTTCTTTGCTTGTTTAATTTCCTTTTTATCTCAATAGAGATTGGCTCAATACATAGCCTGAATCAATGCTGCCTCATTAACATAACAAAGGTAACCCATTCCAAAATGAGATTAAGATCTCAGGCATGCTGCTCTTAACTGACATCTAGTTCTGTCCTACTTCTAGTGATCCTTTGTAAAAAGCAGCAAGAAACACTTCCTGGTCTTGCATCATCATCACAATCTTTGCTATGTTTGAGCTCATTGTTGGAGCCACAATGTAAATCTGTCTCCTTGAGGGTCTCTCTCTTTTACCAAGACCCTCTGCTTTACCAAGCATGATGTCTTTCTCCAGGGACTGGGCACTCTGATAACATGTCCAATGTATGTTAAAGGAAGTCTTGTTCTCCTTGATGCTAGAGCTCACTAGGCCTGAACTTTTAAAGCAGATTTGTTCATTCTTCTGGCAGTCCATAACATCATAATTCAAAGGCATCATTTTTCTTTGGTCTTTTAATTTATATATTCCCACCTTTCTCATAGAAGGGAGGTCTACAGTATATGTTTTTGTGTGTATAATTCAATCTCTAACATTTCCAGATCAGTTGTTAGATACAACGCTGTCTGTGATAGCATAATATTAATGTGCCTACAGGGGAGACCACTATTATTCAAATTTACGCACCCAACACTAAAGCCTGTGAGGATGAAATAGAAGAATTCTACCAACTACTTCAATGTGAAATTGATCAAACATGCAAACAAGATGTATTGATCTCTACAGGTGATTGGAATGCAAAAGTTGGGAGCAAAGAGGAAGGATCAGTTATTGGAAAATATAGTCTTAGTGATAGATATGATGCTGGAGATGCATGATAGAATTCTGCAAAAATCAATGATTTGTTCATTTCAAATACATTTTTTAGACAGCATAAAAGATGAGTATACACATGGACCTCACCAGAGGAATACATGGAAATCAAATTGACTACATCTGCGGAAAGATAGGATGGAAAAGCTCCATATCATTACTCAAAACAATGATATGCTAAGGGCATGTTGTGGAACAGACCATTAATTGCTCATATGCAAATTAAACTGAAGCTGAAATGAAAACAAGTTCATGAGAGCCAAAATATGACCTTGAATATATCCCGGGCAGTGTTTCATTCTGTTGTGCATAGGGTCGCTATGAGTTGGTACTGACTCAGTGGTACCCAACAACAACAATAACAACAACATTTCTCCAATCCCAGGAAAATACTGATATTTGATTAGGTTCCAAATACCCTAGCTGATTTTTAGAGACACCTATGTGATGAAGTTAGGTGGAAAAAGTACAGAAAGAAAAAATAATTATACTGACATGTCTCGAGATGTGAGAGGTATTCAGATACTGGAATGCTTGTGTAGTGCTGTATAATAAGTAAGCACTGAACTGCTAACCACAAGTTTGGGGGTTCAAACCCTCCAGTTACTCCTTGGGAACTCTGTGTAGCAAAGCTATGACTCAGAACTGACTTGAAGGCAAGTAACAACAATCAACATTAATGTATTATTCAATATGCTAAGGAATTTTGTTATTGTTAGGTACCATTGAGTCGGACCTACTCATAGTGACCCCATGCACAGCAAAACAAAACAACGTCCTATCCTGGGCCAACCTCACTACTGCTGCCACACTTGAGTCCATCCATGCTGCCACCTGGCCATTCCATCTTGTTGGGGTCTTCCTCTTTTTCTCTGACACTCCATCTTACCAAGCATGATATCCTTCTCCAACAACTGTTCCTTCCTGACAATATGTCCAAAGTATGAGAGACAAAGTTTGGCCATCTTGGCCTCTAAGGAGCACTTTGGCTGCGCTTCTTCCAAAACAGATTTATTAGTTCTTTTGGCAGCCCATGGCACTCTTAGTATTCTCCTCCAACACCATGACTCAAAGGCATCAATTCTTCTACGGTCTTCCTTATTCACTGTCCAGCTTTCGTATGCATATGAGGTTATTGAAAATACCCTGTCCTCAAGCTGACATCTTTGCTTTTCAACACTTTAAAAAGTTCCTGTGCAGCAGATTTGCCCAATGCAATACGTAGTCTGATCTCTTGACTGCTGTTTACATGAGTGTTGATAGTTGATTCAAGATGAATGAAGGCCTTGACAACTTCAGTCTTTTCTCCATTGATAAGAATGTTGTTTATTGGTCCAGTGCTGAGGATTTTTGTTTTCTTGACATTGACATGTAATCCATACTGAAAGCTGTGCTCTTTGATTTTCATCAGTAAATATTTTAAGTCCTCTTCACTTTCAACAAGCAAGGTTGTATCATCTGCATATCGCATATGATAAGAAATAAACCTATTTTTTAAGAAATGTCTTATTTAAATCAGCATTTTATATTAGCTTTGGAGCCAATAAACTCTTTTCTCAGCAGACAGTTGTATACACATATCACAATGGATGAATTAAAGAAATTATTGGGAAAGCACTGAGAGAATTCCTGAGAGAGTTTGTAAACTCATAGAACTTTGATATTTACTTAATGACATCAATTTGCTTAGTTAAATTGTAGTGCACTTAAATTTGGAGTCATGGTTGATAACTGTTAGTGCAGTTGATTTCAAACCTGAAACAGCACAACTGGAATATGTGTATTTATATATTATAGGGAACATCTAATATGCTGTTACTAATCCTTGTCATTCTCACCTTGTTTGTGTCCAGTGCTGAGGGAGAAGGTAAGTGAAAAACAAACCTAGCATTCAGTTTTCTTCTTCATTGTTGCTTTATGTCAGATCTGCTTTCATGTAGTTGTAGCTTTGAATAGTTTGAATAGCCAAAATATTCTGTATTGTGAGACCATAAATTATACATTTAGGGGAAATTGGTGTTGCACTGTAGGATAAGTACTAGAGCAGAAGGTCGGTTTGAACACAAGGCTGACAGTTCAAACTCACCAGCTGCTCTTAGGAAACCCTATGCAGGGTCACTATGAGGTGGAACTCACTCGATGGCACTTAACAACAATATCTTATAATAACCTAAAAGGAAAATAAAACAAATCTTGGTTTCTCTGATATCTAAATTCAAAAACATGAGAAACTAGTCACTACTGATTATTAAGCCCTGTTGTTGTGCTTATAAAACCTTCAGAGGACAATATGTCATATGAAAAAGCCAGATTCTGACTCAGAAATGTTTGAGGGATTTTTTTTTTTTTTAAATACAAGGAAACTTTGGTGAGTAATAAATATTTTAATAATCTTCATTATGATGACAGTTTTACAGATTCATATATCAAAACCTCTCACATTGTGCATTTCCAATATGTAACAATGATATTTTAATAACACTTTAAATATTCATTAACGTAATTCAATATTTCAACAAAATTAGCATGTTGTGAAACCATTGCCTCATTTAGAAAATTTTAAATCACCTGTTCTTAATCTCTAGTGTAATGTAACCACATTTTAATTTGGTTATCTGAGTTCATTATCAAATTTTACTTATATCAGCAGTTCCTGGTTTATGAATACCCAAGTTATTTACAACCCATAGTTACAGACCAAGTCTCCTAATTCCTGCTCCATTTATAAAAAAATTCAGGGTACATATAATGAATGGTTCATAATAACAAAAAAGTGCTATTTTGTGTTGTCCATCAAAAGGTTATTATAATTATTACCATAATGTTATGGTTATGATGTTTTAGTGTATCTGGAAGTATTTCTTTAATGTTTTTTATATATAGAAAAGTAAACTAATAAATACAAAGACAAACATTTGATTAACTGATGCTGTATATAAACCTTACCTTATTTTTCTGACTTATGTATAAATTTAACTTCAAAACAGATTTAGAAATGGAACTCATTGTAATCCAGGGACAAATTATGTACTAACAAATATAAAATTTGAGCCGTGTCTTTAGCAACTTATTTTTTATCCTTCATTATCATACTGTGGTGGTGGTGGTGGTTATGTGCTGTGGAGTCATTTCCAACTTATAGTGACCCAGTATAGAGTTTCTCAGGCTGCAGGAGCTCTGTAGCATAGTGGTTAGGAGTCAGGCTGCAAACCTCAAGGTCAGCAGTTCGAAACTACCAACTGTTCCATGGGAGAAAGATGAGGGTTTCTGTTCCCGTAAAGATTTTCAGCCTCGGAAACCCTGTACAGGGTTGCTATGAGTCAGAGCCGATTTCACAGCACATAACAACAACAACAAAAACAAATATTTACTGAAGCAGAAAGCCTCATATTTCTCCCATAGAACTGCTGGTAATTTTGAATTGCTGACCTTGACTGTAGTAATTAATATTGCATATGTTAATTATAAGGACCCCTGGTAGTTTTGTGGATTACCAGCTACCAGTCACTCCACCTGAAGAAAAGGAGACTTTCTGCTCCGGTTTGAAGATTTTTGACCTCGGAAACCCTGTAATGGGTTTCTATGAGTTGAAACCTACTCGGTGACACAAAACCACCACCATCAGGTCAATTATGGAGTCTTGGTGGCACAATGGCTAAGTGCTCCACAACTAACTGTTCAGTCATTCATCCATTCAAACTCATCAGTCATTCCTCAGAAGAAAAAGACCAGGTTTTCTGCTCCCATAAACATTATAAACTAGAGAAAACTATGGGACTGGGCTATACTGTTTAATAGACTCCCTGTGAGTCAGAATGGACTCGATAGCCTATAACAAAAAAAATGATTCTAATTGAAAACAATTTTTCCATTAAAAAAAATTTTAAACATGATATATATAATTGATAGGATCTTCCATTTATTTTGAAATAAAAATATTTTTGTTTATTGATTGTAATAGATTTTCTTTCTGAGAGATGTTTTTTGACAGAATTCTTAAGGTTTTCCCTTACATTGTAGGATAAGCCACAAGGTAGGCAGTTCAAAAGCACCATCCGCTCCTCAGAGGAAAGATTAGATTCCTTGCTCCTGTATAGAGTCACATCTTCAGAACTCCTATTCAGGGTTGCCATGAGTCAGAATGGACTCGATGGCAGTGGGGGTTGTTTTTCATTATTTTTCACTCCTTCTTTACAATCTTTATTAATTCTTCATTATGATATTTTTTAAATGTTTGATGTTGTCTTTTTCAATTCAGTACTCCTTTCCAAGTTACATAAATTAAACTGTTGATAAAGCAGAAATTAGATTAGCATACTTGACAGAAGTCAGGAGAGTATGGGACAGAGCCTTAAAAGGAAAAGAGGAAGTAACGTAGGGTTTATATACATGGATTCTAATCTATGTCACAAGGAGCCCTGGTGGCACCGTAGGATAAGCACGGGACTGTGAACCACACGGTTGGTAGTTAGTAGTCACTGGAGAAGGCTATCATGTTTGGTAAGGTGCAGGGTCAGAGAAAAAGAGGAAGACCCCCAGCGAGATGGATTGGCCAAGTGGCAGCCTCATTGGACTCAGGTGGGGCAATAATAGTGACGTTGGCCCAGGATCGGGCAGTGTTTTGTTCTGCTGTGCATAGGTCGCTATGAGTCAGTACTGACTCGATGGCACTTAACAACAACAACAATAAATGAAAAATAGTAGTCAGCATTTAATATAATTTAAGATCAGTTTGAGTCAACACTGTGCTGTAACCAGCACTGTAATGGAATTGCTAATAAGACCGTAGTCTCTTTGGTCGATGAGAAAGAGGTGGTTGTCTGCTGGTCAGACCATATGTGTAATAGCCCGTGCACTTCAGACAAACACCTTGTAAAAGAGATGAAAACAGACCTAAATGTGACCAAATGAGATAGAATTAATAAAAGCTCAGTTATTATGTATGGGCTCAGTAAGGAGCAATATTATTTTTGACAATTAATATACTTTTTGTAACTTTTGAAAATAAACATCAGTGGCTATTTTATTTAGCTGCATCCTATGAAACACTATAAAGGGCTGGACAAGCACACTTGTTTTGAGGTATGACCACCAGGGTTTAAATCTCAACCTTCAATGTAATGACCGACTTTAGTGAGATTTTAGCACTCAGTTTCTACAAATCCAGACTCAAACTTGCTCAAGACTTAACACATCATGAGGAAAATTACATAATTCAGAAGTAAGAGGAAAATATTTACAGTTTTTAAAAAATGATAGAGAAACACTAGATTATTTGTAAAAGGAATGATGCTAATCTGAGAATTTTAATATGCAACATCGTGAACTACTAAAATTAGGGGGAAATCTATTAAATCTAAGAAAAATGTACAGTAAACATAGATTTTATAAATAGAAAATATGTTATTCACAAGCTTATGGGTAAAGTAAGGCCTTTAGACTGCATGCATCCAATGTTTTTATCCAAATGACACATCTATAGAAACTACTTGAGAAAATTCTCTAATACAACAAAAAATAATTCAGATCAATAAACTCTTGCCTGAGAAGATGAAGATGGTCAAGAATGGCTAACACTGTGTGCATGATTTTCAAATTTTTTAAATTTAAAGGATGTTTGTTAACAATATAATAATCAAATTCCATAGATAAAATTAATTCTGTTAAGGTATTAAAGTTACTAAATTATCTTTAGAACATCCTCTAAAAATGGCAAAAAGTATGTTTAAATTTTTAATAAGCACAACTGGACTTAATCATACACATTAACATGACTCTAAATATAAGAGTAACAGCAAATACAATATCATCATACTCCACTAAAAATAAGTATTTCACAGGACATTAAATAGAAAACAAACTTTCAACTTAAAACTGGATATACACAATCTAAACGTCACCATAATCTTAACTATTTGGATTTTAAAAAATATTTGTTGGCTATTTTCCACCATTAATAAAATGAAATAACACTATTCCTTCCATCTGAATAGACTTGACAAGAGAAAGCATGGCTGATTTTTGCTGGGAATAGAAAAGAAAAAAGAGAGATGATAAATAAACTGAATGGTAGAATTAGTGCCTTAGTCCTTCAACCAAAATGCTCATTTAATGATGTCAAAGAAAAGAAATTAAATGGGTTTGTACAATTATTTTATTGGAGGGTCTTCATATAAACTTTTACATCATAAGATAGAGAAGGAGAGTCAAGAGTTCGCATGGTAATGGAGTTGTTGAAAGTAGAAAACCCACCAGTCACTCCACAGAAAAAAGTTGAGACAGTCTGCTTTTGTACAGAGTTATAGCCTTAGAAACCCTATGGAGTAGTTCTACTCTGTCCTATAGAGTAGCTGTAATTGAAATCGACTTGACAGGAGCAGTAGGTTTGGATTTGGGTTTATGATCCAGAAAACACAATGTAATTCTTATTAGCAAAGACCTCCTCCAGTACTTCAGCAGTAACAAGGAAATATATATACTCTACCAGAAATATATTTGAATATAATCTGTTATTAATATTTATTAAGATAAAATATTTATACTGTTTTGTATTTTTTTATGCCAAGAGAGGCCTTGTGATTTTCCAGAAATAAAACATGGATCCCTACCTAATGAAGATATATAGATCTTTCCAGTACCGATAGGAAAATATTTTCACTAGTACTGTAATAAAGCTTTTGTGACCTGTTCACACATCTCTGAGGGTCAAATAAGATGCCTAAGAGAAGTATGGATACCAGAAGTCCCATACCTCAGTAAGCAAATATCTTTATTATTATATACTTGCAAGTATAAATCTTTCAATGAGTAGAGAGAGAAGAATAAAACGTGACTACAATTGTGTTTACTATGATAAAAGTAGAGTATTAGGAATAGTGGTGTTAGTAAAAAGATAAAAATAAATATTTTTTTGTAAGTAGCTTTTTATAAAAATGAAAGATAACAGAGGAACTTCATAAAAAATTTTCTAAATAGACCAATATCCTTCATAAACATAGATGCAGAAATTCTCATCAAAATCTTAGCCAACAGAATCCAACAACACATCAAAAAGATAATACATCATGATCAAGTGGCATTCATATCAGGGATGCAAGGATGGTTCAACATTTGAAAAACTATCAACATAATCCACCATATAAACAGGAAAAGAGAAAAGAACTATATGGTCAAATCGATTGAGACGGAAAAGGCATTTGACAAAATCCAATATCCATTCCTGATTTAAAAAAAAAAAACACACACACACACACACAATAAAGTAGGAATTGAAGGAAAATTCCTCAATTAATTAAGAGCATATACACAAATCCAACAGCCTATATTACTCTCAATAGAAAGAAACTGAAAGCCTTCCCTCTGCGAACAGGAACCTGAGAAGGATGCCCTTTGTCACCACTCCTATTCAATATTGTGCTCAAAGTCTTAACAAGAGCTACATGGCAAGACAGGGAAATTAAAGCATCCAAATTGGCAAAGAGGAAGTAAAACTCTCTCTATTTGCAGACAATATGATCCTTTACATAAAAAACCCCAAAAATTCAGTATAAAAGCTACTAGGCCTCATTGAAAGATTCAGCAAAGTGGCAGCATATAAGATCAACATACAAAAGTCAGATGGATTCCTCTATACCAAAAACAACAATGCTGAAAAGGACATTAGGAAAGCAATACTATTTACAATAGCCACCCAAAGGATGAAATATTTAGGAATAAATGTAACCAGAGAAACAAAGGACTTATACAAAGAAAACTACAAAACACTACTACAAGAAAAAAAGACCAACAAAAATGGAAGAATGTACCATGCTCCTGGATAGGAAGACTCAACATTGAGAAAATGTCAATACTGCCCAAAGTAATTTACACATAAAATAGAATCCCAATCCAGTTTCCAACAACATTCTTTAAAGAGATGGAAAAAGTAATTACAAACTTTAAATGGAAAGGAAACAGACCCATGATAAGCAAAGCACTGCTTAAGAAAAAGAATATGGTTGGAAACTCTCACTCCCCGACTTCAAAATTTATTACATGGCTACAGTGGTCAAAATGACTTGGTACTGGTAAAATGAAAGATACATTGATCAATGGAACAGAATCGAGAACCAGAAATTAACCCATCCGCAAACACCCAACTGATTTTTGACAAAGTACCTAAATATATCACATGGGGAAGTGATAGTCTCTTCAACAGATGGTGCTAGCAGAACTGGAAAGTGATATGCAAAAGACTGAAACAAGACATTCACCTCTTGCCTTATACAAAAACCAACTCAGTATGGTTTAAAGACCTAAATGTGAATCCCAGAATTATGAAGGCCATCAATGAATAAATAGGGACAACTGTGAGGGCACTAATTCAGGCAATACACAGACTACCAAATATTTTGAAAACTACACAAACAAAATAGACAAGATAGATGAGTGGGACATACTAAAAATTTAAAACTTATGTGCATCAAAAGACTTCACCAGAAGAGTAAAAAGGGAACCCCCAGAATGGGAAAAAATCTTTTACAATGACACATCAGACAAGGGACTCATTTCTGAAATACACAGGAAACTACAACACCTCTACAAGAAAAAGACAA
>NW_006408527.1:29283589-29290888 GCF_000296735.1 Chrysochloris asiatica | reverse complement strand
GATTTAATTTTCAGCCTGTTTCCTCTTTTGTCTGCTTGTCCTACTCCACAATCCCCGTTCAGGCCCTTTTTCTAGTTGGAAACAGTTCAGGGCCAGCTGTGGCCATTTGGTTTTAATTGGAAACTGTCTCTTTAAATGTCGATGAGATCTGTGCGCCTGCGTAGTAGAACCCTCTGAGGGTGGAGCTGGGGTGCCCACTAGCTCAGGAATCCCTATAGTCACCAGAATGGAGGTGGTCAGACAGCAAGGGACCAATGAACAGCTGCCAAAAGAAAATAATGTCCACACCTTTATGTCTGCGGTTCTGCCAGGCGTCTGTGGCCGTTCCATTCCTTCTCCCGCTTGGTCTCACACAAGTTGGCGGCTCCTGGAACAGCTGAGCATCTCAGACTAGAAAGCAATAGATTTCTTGCTTCAGCCATAAATTCCCCCAGATGGGAGCCTTCCAACCCTCTAAGTATTCCTGTATATGTGTTTCAGAGTTCTGGGACCATCCCTTGAGCCTGTTTGGAAGGGTATTCTGTGTTGTTGTTAGTGGAGCTCTTTACTGCATGTCCACCCGTTCCTCCATCTTGTTTTTTCTCCTACCTACCTATTATAATTTTGAAGGGATTTTACTTTACCATTCAATTTTCTAATTTGTCTAAATTGTCTTGAATAAATTTGTTGGGTGTAAATGGCTTGCTAGTATGTTTTTCTGAAGGCAATAATATATTGTATGTTTCTTTAAATATATAGCTCCTTGCATCTTATTTTTATTAAGCATATATTAAATACATTTTTGAAATGAAATATTCACATATGTTCATTTACTTTATTTTTAGCTTTTGAGATGCAATGTTTAGTGCCACTTTTGAAAGAAAATGTAGATGCCACTCCAAAACAAGAAAGTTATAAAGTTGGAGACGTGTTGCGATTTTCCTGCAGAGGATCTACAAGAGTTGGGGCAGATTCATCTCAGTGCTACCAATTTGGGTGGTCACCCAGTTTTCCAACATGTAAAGGTCAATGTCTATCTTAAAAATGATTAAACAAGAATTACAATTTTATATTACTGTCTATATAGTTTATTATGTGTGTGGTGGCTCCATATGATAAGCACCGGATTGCGAACCATAACGTGACTGTTTGGGCCCGCCAGCCACTCCAGGAGAGAAACATGAGACTCTCTGTTCCCACGAAGATTTAAAAACCTCCAAAACCCTATCTAGGGTCACTATGAGTCGAAAATGACTGAACCACAATTAACAACAACAACAATGTATTTTATTGTAGTTTATCTTACATGAATAATCTTACAAAGAGCAAAGTCTGGGAAGAAGCAGTGCTACAGGTTCGCAGTAATTGGATGACATAGAGTTCAAGGTTACTAATTGAGGGGTGACTCAATCATTTTGAAATATGCAATGAAATTTTATTAGTCCCAATATTAGGTAGGATTGAGAAGAGTTATTTTTCCCATAATACTAATACTAATTATATATATATCTCTATATCTATATCTATCTATCTATCTATCTATATATTGTTGTTGTTGTTGTTAAGTGCCGTCGATATATGTATACATATATATATATATATATAGAGAGAGAGAGAGAGAGAGAGTTGTTGTTAGGTGCGGTGGAGTCGATTCCGACCCATAGCGACCCTGTATAGGGTTTCCAAGGAGCAGTTGGTGAACTTGAACCGCTGACCTTGCAGTTCAAATGGCTTTGCAGTCTGGCACTTTAACCACAGTGCCACACCAGGACTCCATATATATATACATTTAAATATATGTTGTTATTTGGTGCTGCCGAGTAGGTTCCAACTCATCGTACCCCTTTATAGGGTTTCTGAGGAGGCTTTGTGTGTTATTGTTGTTAAGTGCTGTGAAGTCTATTCTGACATATAGAGATCCTGTATAGGGTTTCCAAGGAGCAGCTGATGAGCTTAAACCACCGACCTTGACATTCAAAACAATTTTGCAGTACAGCGCATTAACCCACAGCACTACACTGGGACTCCAAATATATTTATATATGCTTAAAAAATATACACGCCTTACTTATCATGTTTTATTAAATAGCCAAGAAAATAATTGTCATCACACATTATAATCATTCAATATAAAATAATAATGATTTATTACTTGTTTCATTTCCCTCAGAAAGCTTTTGTTTGAATAATTGTACCTATATATGTTGTTGTTATTAAGTGCCATCAAGTTGGTTCCGACTCATAGTGACCCTGTGTAGAGTTTCTAAGGAGTGGATAGTGGGTTTAAACTACCATTCTTGTGGACAGCAGTCCAGTACTTATTCTACAGGGCTTTGTATATGAATATCACACCACATATTTGACAAATATTATATTTATAAAATATAATAAACTATAAATATTGAACATACTTTAAAATCTTTAAGGCACAACTAATATATCCTGGTCATAATAAGTCACTTGTAAAATTTTTGAGTGGAGCAATTAAACTATTTGAAAATGAAAAGGATATTAGATTATACTAAAAATTACTGTTAATTTGGTGAAGTGTAATAAGGTATTTTGTATGTGTAGGTTTCTTATTTATTAGACAGGCATTCTGAAGAATTTAAAAGTAAAATCTCATTATGTCTGTCATTTACATTAAATTATTTCACATAAATAATAGAGCAAAGCAAATAGGGCAACACACCAATAATTCTTGTGTCTAAACGTTTAGTATATCGATTCATTATGCATTCTTTCTCTTTTACTTGTTCAAAATTATTCATAATAAATAGTATGTGAGAAAAATAAAGTACACATGTTTTTTACATGAAAGAATAGGGCTGTGGTACCTATCAAATTAGTTCTAGATAGAACAAAATAGTAACTCCACGTTTTGCTAGATTTATAATTGTAAGACCATTTAGCCACTGCTTATACAATTTCTCTACCACAGGACAAGTAAAACCTTGTGTTTCACCTCCCCTGCCCCCCAATGGTAAAGTGAAGGGTGTATGGAAAGAAGAATACCAGCACAGTGACATAGCAGAATATGACTGTAATCCTGGTTTTCTAATGAAGGGACCTGAAAAGATACAATGTATGGATGGAGAATGGACAACTTTGCCCACTTGTGTTGGTAACTAGATATTACTACTTACACAGAAAAGTTAGTTTTACTTTGCACTTGTGTAAAAATACATATGTAAATAGATTAAACTATTCTAAAATAATAATCATATGTTTAATTTATCTAGAACAAGTGAAAATGTGTGGCTATATACCTACACTGGAACATGGTTATGTCCAGGCCTCTGCCCCTCTCTATCAGCATGGAGCCTGGGTGGAGCTGAATTGCAAAGATACCTACACAATGATTGGAAATAAGACAATTACCTGCATCGATGGAACGTGGACCCAGCTTCCTAAGTGTATTGGTGAGAAGACTCTTCTCAGTTTAATATTTGATTGTTTTCAAATTTTACATTAAAAGAATATACTTACACCTTCACATGCTGGTGGCCTTTGGGCACTACATCTTGTTGTTAGTTACATGGAGTCTGCCCTAACACATGGTGACCTTATGCATATGTGAGCAAAAACCTTGTTAAAGTCCTGTGTCAACCCCATGATTGATTGGGGACTGTCCACAAAGTTTTCATCCACTGCTTATCTAGAATATATTACCAGGTCTTTATTTGTAGTCCATTTAAGTCTGGAAACTCATTAAAACCTGCCTACTAACAAAGCAACAAGAAAAACCTCCAATGACAAACTGATAGAGACTGTGTATAAGGTTCATTGGAGGGGTAGCTAGGAATATTTTCTCTCTTCTCTATATAATTACCACATTTAGCAGAAATATGTTCTCCTTTTTTGACACAATGATCCCCAAATATATACTTAGTTGATATAAGTTTTTGAACTTTCTTTGTAGAGACCGTAACATTTTCAACAGATCCTATTATCAGGATGAAGGACCCCTGGTAGTGTAGGATTATGAGCTGAACTGCTAAGCGCAGGTCATTAGTTTGAATCTAACAATTGTCCCATGAGAGAAAGATGAGACTTTTTGCTCCTGTAAAGATTTACAACCTCAGAAACCCTATAGAGGGTTGCTATGGGTTAGAACAGACTCAGCAGCATACCACCAATAACCACCATTATCAGGAGTCCTGGTGTAGCACTATAGGATAAGCACTGAATTGTACACCAGAAAGTTGGTAGTTCAAACTCACAAACTGCTCCTCAGAAACCCTATACAGGGTAGCAATGAGTCAGAATTGACTTGATGGCACTTAACAACAGCAACATTTTCAGGATAAAGAGCCCTGGAAATATAATGATTACGTATTGAGCTGCTAACAGCAAGGTCAGCAGTTCAAGTCCACAGACGCTCTATGAGATAAAGATGAAGCTTTCTGTTCCCAAAAAGGTCGCTATGAGTCAGAATTGACTCCATGGACACATCACCACCACCATTATCAGGATGGTTTCCTGGTGTGGCACTGCAGGAGAAGTTCTGGATTGCTAACTACAAGGCAGATAATTCAAACCCTCCAGTTGCTCCTCAGAAGCCCTTCCAGGTCACTAAGAGTCAGAACCTACTGGATGATACTTAACAAATCCAACATTATCAGGATAATCAATCTCTGGGTGTGTCACTAGCAATAACACTGAAAATGGCTGTGCTGACCACAGTGTGTACCTGAAGGTTTCTGCAGTATCATCATTCTTCCAGCCAGGAGAACGTGTCACATAAATATGTCATCCTTTTTCATTT
The DNA here is from genome assembly GCF_000296735.1 of Chrysochloris asiatica. Taxonomy (NCBI): domain Eukaryota; kingdom Metazoa; phylum Chordata; class Mammalia; order Afrosoricida; family Chrysochloridae; genus Chrysochloris; species Chrysochloris asiatica. Next base: position 29,286,141 of record NW_006408527.1, on the reverse strand, counting down.
GCAAGTACACCTGCTCAGGGGGAGCTCACTCACAAATCAGTATTTAGTAGTGAATTGATGGCATTGTAGCATGTGTTTCAACCAACGTCCTTCACTTTGTTATTGTTGTTGTCAAGTGTTGTCAAGTCGGTTCCGACTCATAGCCACCCTGTATAGGGGTTCTGAAGAATGGCAGCTGGATTTGAACAACCAACTTTGGGTTAGCAGTCCAGTGCTTATGCTCCTTCACTTTGGTGGTGGTGGTTATGTGCTATGGAGTTGGTTCTGACTCTTAGTGACCCTATATAGGATTTCCATGACTATAAATATTTATGGGAGCAGAAAGCCTCATCTTTCTCCCACTGAAACACTGGTAATTTCAAACTGCTCACCTTGAGATTAACGGTCCAATACCTTAATTTTAGTTTTGTGAATCTGAAGATATTATTTAACATGTCTCTGTTTCAGGTAGCCTGACCTCTGAGGATTTAACAATTTTATTGGCTGAGAGATGCAGGTAGTGAATTGTGAACTGAGTTTTCAAAGAAAACACCTAGAGGTGATGAAAAATGGCTGCAACCATACATTGACAGAGAATTTCCAGAGGTTCAAGCCGGATTCAGAACAGGACGTAGAATGAGAGATCTCATTGCTGATGTCAGAGAATACTAGAAAGATGTTTCCCTGTGCTTTATTGACTATGCAAAGGTTTTCGATTGTGTGCAGCATGCCAAGTTATGGACAACATTGGAAGTATGAGTGTTCAAGAACACTTAGTTGTGCTCATGAGGACCTTATACATAGACCAAGAAGCAGTTGTTCTAACAGAACAAGGGAACACTGAATGGTTGAAAATTAGGAGCAGTGTGTGTCAGGGTTGTAGTCTTTCACCAGACATATTCAAACTGTATGCTGAGCAAATAATTCCAGAAGCTAGATTATATAAAGAAAATGTGGCATTAGGATTGGAGGAAGATTTCTTAACCACATGCGCTATGCAGATGATACAACCTTACTTGCTGAAATCAAAGAGGATTAAAATACTTACTGATGACTATCAAAGACCACAACCTTCAGTATGGGTTGCATCTCAATGCACAGAAAGCAAAAATCCTCACCACTGAACCAATAAACAACATCCATATAAATGGAGAAACTATTGAAGCTGTCAAAGACTTCACTTTGCTGGGATCAACTATCAACACTCATGGAAGCAGTAGTCAATAAATCAAACAGTGTATTGTATTAGTCAAATCTGCTACATAAGACCTCCTTAAAGTATTGAAGAACAAAGATGTCAGTTTGAAGATTAAGGTGGCTTGACCCAATCCATGGTATTTTCAATAACCTCATATGCATGCGAAAGTTGGACAGCGAATAAGAAAGACTGTAGAAGAATTAATGCATTTGAGTGATGGTGTTGAAGGAGAATATTAAAAGTGTCATGGACTGCCAAAAGAACAAACAGATCTGTGTTGGAAGAAGTACAACCACAGTGATCCTTCAAAGCCAGGATGGCCAAACTTTGTCTTTCATGCTTCAGACATATTGTCAGGAGGGACCAGTCACTGTAGAAGGATATCATGTTTGTTAATATGGAGGGTTAGAGAAAAAGAGGAAGACCCCCAATGAGATGGATTGGCACAGTAGTGGTAGCAGTGGGCTCAGCTGTAGCTACGATTGTGAGATTGGCCCAGGACTGGACAATGTTTCTTTTGCATAGGCGATGAGTCAGTAGTAACTTCATGACACCTAACAACAACAGCAACAACTCCTAGAGGAAACAATGGACTGGATTTTAAGAAAAATCCAAGGTAATAATTAATTGGTAAAGCATTGGGACATTTTACAAATATTGACAAACACTAGGTGTAAATTACCCAGGCCAAAACTTTATTGTATTTGTGTATGTGTGTACAGTGTGCTTTTTATTTACAATGCCTTTCAATGTCATTTTTTGTTGTTGGATACTATCAAATCAGCTGCAATAATAGTGAATTACCCTATGTACAAAAGAATGAAACAGATTTTAGCTATTAAATAATTCCTTGGGAATGTACATGGAGATAATAGTCATCAATAGGAAAGTAAAGGGGAAAATCCATCTCACTGTAATCTTTCTGAACTTTACAAACTTAAATGCATCTCAAAGAAAACCATAAATATAAAGAGGAAGGAGGGTGGTCTCCTGAAAATGATGAAAAAGGCACTAGATTAAAAGAGAGCAAGAGCTGCCTCTGATAATGGTGGTGGTGGTTATGTGCTGTGGAGTTGGAGCTGACTCATAGCAACCCTGTAGAGGGATTCTCAGGTGGTAATTCTTTACAGGAACGGAAAGCCTCGTCTTTCTCCCATGGAACCTCTGGTAGTTTCGAACTGCTGACCATGAGATTAGCACGACTCGTAACTACAATGCTACCAGAGATGTTGTTGTTGTTGATAAATGCCATCGAGTTGGTTCCAACCCATAGCGACCCTGTACAGGGTTTCCGAGGCTGTAAATCTTTACAGGAGCAGAAAGCCTCATCTTTCTCCCGAGGAACAGCTGGTAGTTTTGAACTGCTGACCGTGAG
>NW_006408527.1:29281783-29283489 GCF_000296735.1 Chrysochloris asiatica | reverse complement strand
TCAGTCACAAAAGGAGAAATACTGCATAGGGCCACTACTGTAAAAGACTAAGAAAAGAACCTATACTAAAGAGGGTGGAGATTCTTTGCTGGGATGGTTACATGGGGATTGGGGTGAGGGGAGGGAGGAGAAGGTGGAGCAAAGAGCAGAGAATAGAAACAGGATAGTTTGGGTGCTAGGGATAGGGGTAATACACAAGAAGGGGCATGGGAATGGAAGAACAAAGGAAAACAATTAGGCAGGTTTGCATGGGCTAAGTGAGACAGAGGTAAATAATGATGTATGCACAACCTTGGAACAACAGAGCTCTGGGATACAGGGATTGAGATATGGTTGGAATGGGTAAAGGGGAGAAATAATGTTAAGATGCTTGGCTGTCTTTTGAATCTTGGTTTCCCTGGCATACCATTATAAAATAGACGCTTGAGTTGTTGTGAAGGAAATAGCCAGAAATATCACCATAGAAAGCTTGTCAGTCTGTCTTTTGCCTATAACTGTTTGGAACCTAAAATGGGGCTACAACATGCCCAGTGAAGGAGGCTTCCTGAGGAGCCTCTGCATTACATAAGACCATATGTGGAATCCTGAACTGCATCCAGAATCTTCTGAGGTGGGAAATTTCCACTTGAAGGGACAAGCATACCAGCCTGGAGCAGCTAGAAGAATAGAAGATACTTCTTGAAAGAAAGACCTACAGGAAAAATACAAAACAATATGTGCACTCCAATTCATTATTACAAGAACAAGCAAGTTGCTTGACCAGGAGACAACAAGGCAAGTGGTCGGGTCCCCTTATGGTAAACCCCCTTCCAAGACTAAGACTCAATGGGAATACATGCTCTAATTGGTGACTACATCTGTCACCAATAAGGGGAAGTGAGGGAAAAGCAGCAATGAAGCTGTGAGCTAAGCCCTACAACATTCAGTAGACTCTTGTGAACCAATGTGGAGACCTGGTCATCCAGCAGTGTGGCAAGACCTGGAGACTCTTGGGACCAGGGTCAGTGACATAGCCACAGAGGATTAAAGAAGAGAGTGTAGAGTGAAGCTTGCAGCTGATAAGAAAAGAGGGCATATGCATAAGAACACCCACACTTGCAGATAATACCCAGTGGACCTGGCTTCAATGATTGGATGATCAGAGCTCAACTAGAAGAAGAAAGAAGAGGAAAAAAAGAGTAATCTGATACAATTTGATGCACTTGACCTATACCTGTGGAGGGTTGGAAATGTAAAGGTAGATGTTTTGTAGCAAAAAGAGGGGAGTGGTTGACTTTGCATTCTAGGAGCAGAGGTCCCTGGGACCATTAAGGGGGAAGAGCAGAGTGCGGGAAAGGACCAGAAAAACAGTGATGCCAGAGATGGAGGCAGAGACAAAGACATGGAGAGATTGAGTGACTGTGGACTCTAGACCCAGAGAGTGGGAGAGTCTTTTTGCTGATGACAGAGGGGCAGGCTTACGGGATATACCCTTTGGTTATTTGATGATGCATGGAGGGGTTTGTGACCATAGCATTGAAACGATATATGATAGGATGAATGTAAAGTTAATGTTCTCCCATGTAAACTATCACATAATTCACAATAAAACATTTAAAATTTTTTTCTAAGCTATATTTATACATATTTTCATAATAAAAACTTAACATAATTATTATTGAATAGAGATTATTCCTTTCTAAGAACATTTGGTAGTATCTTGTTTT
>NW_006408527.1:29275781-29277495 GCF_000296735.1 Chrysochloris asiatica | reverse complement strand
TGATCTTGACTAAGTTACTTAACATACGTCAGTTACCCTTTGAGTAGCTCCTGAATTTGTTCTGAGATGATCTTGACTAGTCAAGATGATCTTAACTAAGTTACTTAACATACATCAGTTACCCTTTGAGTAGCTCCTGAGTTTGTTCTGAGATCAGCTCCTCCAGAGTCAAGTTGGACTGCTTCTCTGTTCATCTTAGACATGCCCATTTGTAGGAGTGAGACATCTTTATTTTTCAGCAATTCATAACCCATAGCTCACAAATGTTGTTAAGTGCCATCGGGTCGATTCTGACTCATAGTGACCCTGTACAGGGTTTCCAAGGTTGTAAATCTTTGCATGAAATGAAAGCCTCATTTTTCTCCCAAGGAACAGCTGGTGGGATTGATCCACTGGCTTTGTGGCATTTGTCCTCTAGAGACAACATGCTCCCAGTCTACAAATAAGTTTGTTTTGTTTTTTTTTAAAGGTACACACAATAGAATATTTATTATTGCTGTTGTATGCCATGCAATTTTTCTTAGATCCTTTTTTAGGGTTTTCCTTCTTCTAAAATGCTCTTTCCATGGTCACTATGACCACCACCATGTACCTATGGAAGCATAACTCTCCATCTGTATCATACTTGAACCATCAATAAGTAGCATTTAAAATGGTAGCTTACTGACTCTTCCTTGCCATCACCTGTGATGGAGCCAACTCTGACTTATGGCAGCAACCTTATGTATGACAGAAGGAAGTGTTACCACCACTGTGCCAGCTTTCTGATTGTTGGCATATTAGAATCCATTGGTGTAGCCACTTTGTATTTTGAGTGCCTTTTAGTGAAAGGGGATTATCTTCCAGCACCACATAAAACAAAGATATACCAAAATACCAATTGGAAGTCTAAAGTGCATCTGACCCCAGCCAGGGCACTTTCAATGGACTCATATGCATGTGAAAGTTGGACAATGAATACGACAACTGTAGAAGAATCAGTGCATTTAAGTTATGGTGTTGGAGAAGAATACTGAAAGGACCATGGACTGCCAGAAGAACAAACAAATCTGTTGGAAACACAGCTAGAAAAAGCTCCTTAGAAGCAAGAATGGCAAGACTTCGTCTCTCTTACTTCATACATGTTATCAGGAGGAAGCAGTCCATGGTGAAAGACATTATACTTGTTAAAGTGGAGAGTCAGTGAAAAATAAGAAGATTCTTAATGACATGGATTGGCACAGAATAGACTCAAACATAACAGGGATTGTTAGAATGGCTTCAGACTCAGGCAATATTTCATTCTATTGTCTATGGGGTTACTAAAAGTAGGAAATGACTCAATGGCACTAAGTGACCACAATATAGGAAAATATTCTGTTATGATCTGTAGGATTTTCATTGGGTAAATTTGGAAGTAGATTGCCAGGACTTTCTTCTAATCTGTCTTAATCTGGAAACTCCACTGACACCGGCCCACTATGATGCCTATACTGATATTTGAAATGCTGGTGGTATGTTGTTGTTGTTGTCAGGTGCCATCGAGTCATATAGCTTCTAACATCACAGCAGCCAGCAAGCCACCACAGTTTGACAAACTAACTGACATGTCAGAAACTAACTTGTTGGGATATGTTGATGTTGTTGTTAACTGCTGTCAAGTCATTTCTAACCCATGTTGTTGTTGTCAGGTGCCATCGAGTAAGAACCGACTCATAGGGACCCCATGCACAGC
>NW_006408527.1:29266435-29274390 GCF_000296735.1 Chrysochloris asiatica | reverse complement strand
GGTTGTATTCTTTCACCATACTTATTCAACCTGTATGCTGAGCAAATAATACGAGAAGCAGGGTTCTGTGAAGAAAAACGTGGTGTCAGAATTGGAGGAAGACTCATTAACAACCTGTGATATTCAGATGATACACCCTCGCTTGCTGAAAGCGAAAAGGACTTGAAACATTTACTTATGAAGATCAAAGAGCACAGCCTTCGGTATGGATTTCATCTCAATGTCAAGAAAACAAAAATCCTTCTTACCCACAGTGACCCTGTATAGGGCTTCTGAGGAGTGACTGGTGAACTTGAACCACTGATCTTCTAGCTCAAATCAACTTTGCAGTCCATCTCATTAATGCACAGCACCACAAGATGCATATTAAGTTTTTGCTCCAAATTGCTTAGTAACTGAACTGTTATGGATTTAATCTGGCAAAGGAATATTTTGAAAAGTTTAATGAGATTCTAGGACACTGAACCAAGAAAGTCTGGGGCCTCTAGTTTAGGCTAATCCCAACTGCATTTTCTAGGTATCTACCGCCACTACCCATATTAACTATGTGAAGGAACTGTGTAGAATTGGCTTACCCTAGCTTCTTAACATGCCATACTCTTAAATCTCTGTGCCTTTCCAGATGTTTCACGCTTATGGAATGCCCTTTTCCATTTCATGCACATGCAAAATTCTACTCATCTTCAAGACAATATACAGTTCATTTCTCTCTGACTTCTATTTTGGTTTATTTTATACTACCCATACCCCCATCTCAAAATTCCAGTAGAATTGATTTCATTCGTATTTATACCACACATACTTAAAATTATGTTACATTATAATGTTTCTTTGCTATCTTTTTCATTCAGAAGGTTTTGTTATAAACACATTTATAAAGTTTTCCTCTTTTCTATTGTATGTTTGTGTGTATGCCCTGTTTGTAAATCACTTTCTTTTTTAGTTTTATAAAGATTTGTTGTTGTTATTGTTGTTAGGTGCCACTGAGTTAGGACCAACTCATAGCAACCCTATGCACACTGTCTGGTTCTGCTCAAATCTCACAATCATTGCTACATATGAGCCCATTGTGCTACCATTCTGCCAGTCCATCTCATTGAGGGGTCTTCCTCTTTTTCTCTGACCCTCCATGTTACCAAACATGATATCCTTCTCAAAGAAATGGTCCCTCCTGGTAATATGTTGAAAATATGAAAGATAAAGTCTGGCCATCTGGGCTCTTAAGAAGCATGCTGGCTGTACTTTTTCCAACACAGATCAATTTGTTCTTTTGCCAGTCCATAGTAATTGTAATATTATCCTCTAACACCATAGCTCAAATGCATCAATTCTTCTACAGTCTTCCTTATTCACTGTCCATCTCTCACATGCATATGAAGTTATTGAAAATTCCATGGCTTGACTCATGTACATCTTAGTTCTCAAACTGACATCTTTGCTCTTGAACACTTTAAAGGGGTTTTGTGCTGTTTATTTGCCTAATGCAAAGCATCGTTTGATTTCTTGACTGCTGCTTCCATGAATGCTGAAGGTGGATCTGAGCGAAACGAAGTCTTTAACAACTTCAATCTTTTCTTTATTGTTCATGATGTTGATTGGTCCAGTGGTGAAGATTTTTGTTCTCGTTACATTGAGGTATAACACATACTGAAAGGTGTGGTCTTTGATTTTAATCAGTAAGTATTTTAAGTCCTTTTTAATTTCAGCAAACTAGGTTGTAACATCTGCAAATCACAGGTTGTTAATGAGTCTTCTGCAAACTCTGATGCCACATTGTTCTTCATATAATACAGCTTCCCAGATTTTGTTTTATGCATACAGATTGAATAACTATGGTAAAAGAATACAACCCTGGCATAAACTTTTCCTAATATTAACTATTTGATGTTCCCTTGTGCTGTTTGAACAACTATCTATTGTTCTATGTACAAGTTCCTCATGAGCACAATTAAGTGTTCCGGTATACTCATTCTCTGCAATTTTGTGCATAGCTTGTCATGAGCCATACAATCAAAAGCCTTGATATAGTTAATAAAGCACAGGTAAACATCTTTCTGATAGTCTCTGCTTTCAACCAAAATCCATCGGACATCAGCAATCAAATCCCTCATTCTATGTCCTCATATGAATTCAGCTTAAACCTCTGGAAATTCTATTTCAGTGTATGGTTGCAGCCATTTTAATGTTACAATTACCAAATTTTACTTGCATACGGTGTTAAAGGTATTGTTAAATTATTTCTGTATTATGTTGAGTCACCTCTCTTTGGAATGAGCACAAATATGGGTCACTTCCAGTCAGTTGGCTAAATCGCTGTTTTGCAAGTTTCTTGGCATAGATGAGTGAGTGCCTCCAGTGCTACATCAGTTTATTTAGATATTTCAATTTGTATCCCATCAAATCTCAGTGTATTGTTCTTTGCCAATGACTGCAATGCACCTTGGACTTCCTCTTCCTTCATCATCATTGGCTCTTGAGCATATGCTACCAGTTGAAATGGTTGGGCATCAGCCATTTCTTTTTGGATAGAGATTCTGTTTATTTTTCTATCTACTTTGGATGTTTTCTGCATCATTTAATATTTTGCCCATGTTATTGTTGTTAAGTGCTATTGAGTTGGTTCCAACCCATAGCGACCCTGTATAGGGTTTCTGAGGAGCAGCTGGTGAGCTTGAATTGCCAACCTTGCAGTTCGAACAGCTTTGCAGTCTTGTGCATTAACCCACAACACCACCCCAGGACTCCATTTTGCTCATTGTTGTTATTAGGGCCCGTCAAGTCGATTCTGACCCAGAGTGATCCCTTGTAGAGTCCTTCAATATTTCAAATTGAAGCTTCAATTTTTTCTTCAGTTCTTTCAGCTTGATAAATGCTGAGTGTGTTTTCCCCTTTTGGTTTTGTCACTCCAGGTCATTGCATATTTTATTACAGTATTTTACCTTGTTTTCTTGAGCAGCTCTTTGACATTCCTATTCAGCTCTTTTACCTCCTCATTTCTTCCATTTGTTTTAGCATCTCTCTGCTGGAGAGGAAGTTTCAGAGTCTCTTCTCACATCAGTTTTGGTCTTTTCCTTCTTTCTTTTCTTCTTAATGACCTTTTTTTTTCCTGTATGATGTTCATGATAGCCTCCCACAAATCTGGTCTTCAGTTTTGGTGTCTAAAGCACCGTATCTGTTTTTAAGATCTCTAAATTTAGGTGTAATATGTTCTTGAGATGATCCTAACTTCAGGTGGGATATCTGTCTTCTGGACTCACAGTCCTTGAACTGTGACGTTTCTAGACACAGGGAAGATTAATGACAAAACAAATGGAGCTCTCCAAGGAATGCTGCACATGCAGATGCTGAAAGGAGACAAGGACCTTGTCTGACAAATTAATAGAAAACCTTTTCCTAGAACTGGTGCTCTAAAGGAGAATAAATTTCAGCTTCTTAAGCTATCATTTGTAGTATTTGTCAAGTTTGACTATCATGAAAGTAGAAGTAAAGTAGAGGATCAGTGGAAACATGTATTTGGAACCTGAGATCTTTGCCCATTGAACCACTTAGATCCAGAAACAGACAACTATAACACCAGAGAACCATCAAAGAAGTGGCAGAGAAGCAGCATTAACAGAGTGAAGAGCCAGAGCATGAGACACAGTGGTGGACTTCCTGGCCCACAGAGCCAGTAGAAATGAGAGCCTTCAGGGAGGAAGCTTGCTTGTGGAGTGAGGTGCTTTCCAATACTTAATTGTAGGAGCTAGGTTTGCTAAACCACGGAGTTCAAGCTGAGCACCTTCAGGCTGAGGCATATAATAAGAGTTCAGTGCTCTTTGGGCATTTATCAGCATCCCTAAAAGAACTTTGTAACATTGTCCTAGTAGGACAGAGGCCAAGGAACCACATGTATGAGTGGCAAAGGACCAGATGTGTGATTGAAGCTTGGTTGGGAAGAGACTGTTCTGGCAAACAATTGTTTCGTGAGCATTTCTGATCCTGAATTGTAACCTGTTAGCTTCCCTTTTATAACATCAGCCAAAACAAGGCCAAGGGCAGAATGTGGAACAGACCAACAATTGCTCATACGTAAATTGAGGCTGAAGCTGAAGAAAATTAAAACAAGTCCATGAGAGCCAAAATATAATTAAACATATCCCACATAAATTCAGGGGTCATCTGAATAACAAGTTTGATGGATTGGGCACTAAAGACTGAAGGACAGAAGAATGGTGGGGTGATGTCAAGAACATCATACAGGAAGAAAACAAAAGATCATTAAGCTGTATGGAGTGGATTTTAATCATTGCAATTAAACAAAATACAATTGGTTAAGTGAAAAACCAATGTTCATCCATGTAAACTATCACTCACTCCACAATAAAAGCTAAAAAAAAAAAAAAAAAGACAAAAAAGAAGGAAAAGATGAAAATTGATGTCAGAAGAGACTCTGAAATTTGCTCTCCAGTTTACAGATGCTAAAGCAGATGGAAGAAGTGAGGAGGTACAAGAACTGAACAGAAAATTTCAAAGATCAGGTTGAGAAGACAAAGAAAAATATTATAATGTGATGTGCAAAGACCTGGAATTACAAAACCTTAAGGGAAGAACACGCTTAATGTTTCTCAAGTTGAGAAAACTGAGGGAAAAAACTCAATCCCTGACTTGCAGTATTGAAGGAGCTCTGGTAGCGTAGTGATTACGAATCAAACTGTAAACCACAAGGCAGCAGTTTGAAACTACCAGCTGTTCCATGGGAGAAAGATGAGGCTTTCTACTCCTGTAAAGATTTACAGCCTTGGAAACCCTGTACAGGGTCATTATGAGTCAGAACCAACTCCACGGCACACAACAACAACATGAGCAAAATACTGAATGATGCAGAATGAATTAAAAGAACATGGAAGGCATACAAAGAGTCACAGTACCAAAAAAGAAATGGTTGATGTTCAACCATTTCAAGAGGTAGCATATGACCAAGAGCCAATGATACTGAAGGAAGAAGTCCAAGGTGCATTGAAGGCATTGACAAACAACAAGGCACCAGGATTGATGTAATACAAATTAAAATCTCTCAACAAACTGATGCAGCACCTGAGGCACTCATTCATCTAGGCCAAGAAATTTGGAAGACAACTACCTGGCCAACTGATTGGAAGATATCTGTATTTGTGCCCATTCCAAGGAGAGGTGACCCAATGGAATGTAGAAATCATCAGACAATATCATTGATATCCCATGTGAGTAGTTTTATGAAAGATAATACAAAAATGGTTGCCACCATACATTGACAGAAAACTTCCAGAAGTTCAAGCTGGATTCAGAAGAGGACATGGAATGAGGGATAGCATTGCTGATGTCAGATGGGTCTTGGCTAAAAGCAAAGAATGCCAGAAAGATGCTTACCTGTACTTTATTGACTATGCAATGGCTTTTGATTTATGGATCATAACAATCTATGGGCAACATTGCAAAGTATGAGTATTCCAGAACACTTGTGCTCATGAGGAGCCTGTGCATAGACCAAGAGGCAGTTGTTCAAACAGAACAAGGGAACACCAAATGGTTTAAAATTAGGAAAGGTATGTGCCAGTGTTGTATTCTTTCACCAAATAATCCAGGAAGCTGGGTTATATGAAGAAAAAAAAAAATGGCATCAGGATTAGAGGAAGACTCATTAACAACTTGTGATATGCAAATAATACAACCTTGCTTGCTAAAAGTGAAGAGAACTTAAAGTACTTACTGATGAAGATCAAAGACTACAGCATTCAGTATGGGTTGTATCTCAATGTAAAGAATATTAAATCTTCACCACTGGCCAATCAACAGCATCATGAACAATGGAGAAAATATTGAAATTGTAAAATAATTTTGTTTGACTCAGATCCACCGTCAATACTCATGGAAGCAGCAGTCAAGAAATCAAATGATGTATTACATTGGGAAAATCTGCTGCCCAAAACTTCTTTAAAGTGTTGAAGAGCAAAGATGTCAGTTTGAGAACTAATATGCACATGACCCAAGCTATGGTATTCAATAACCTGATATGCATGTGGGAGGTGGACAGTGAATAAAGAAGAGTGTGAAAGAATTGATGCATATGAGTTATGGTGTTGGAGAAGAATACCAAAAGTACCATGGTCTTTCAAAAGAACAAATAGATCTGTGTTGGAAGAAGTACAGCCAGAGTGTCACTTGGAAGCGAGAATGGTCAATCTTTTTCTCTCATGTTGTTGTTGTTGTTGTTGAGTGCCGTCGAGTGGATTCCAACCCATAGCCACCCTGTATATGGTTTCTGAGGAGTAGCTGGTGAGCTGGAACCACTGACCTTGCAGATCAAATGGTTTTGCAATCTGGCGCATTAACCCACAGCGCCACACCAGGACTCCTTTTCTCTCATACTTCAGACATATTGTCAGGAGGGACCAGTCACTGAAGGATATCATGTTTGGTAAAGTGAAGGGTAGAAGAAAAAGAGGAAGACCCCCAAAATGAATTGGCACAGTGTCAGCTGCAATGGGCTCAGTTGCAGCAACGATAGTGAGGTTGGCCCAGGATTGGGCAGTGTTTTGTTCTGTTGTGCATAGGGTCGTTATGAGTCAGTACCAACTCAAAAGCACCTAACAACAACAACAACTTCCCTAATAATCCCCATAATTGTGAGTATGGTCTATAAGTTCTGTGTGATCATTGCAATGAATTTTTGAACCGAGCTGAGAAGTAGAAAATGCTGTAGGAAGGACAGTTGGTATCAGAATTGGTAAGGAAGGTTAGAGGATACAGACATGGCTGACCTCTGTCTCGTATGAATTGGCCTTGGACTGATGAATTGACTTTGATTCTTCTTCCCCCTTGTGACGTCAGAGGAAGTCTTCTACAGATAATTCTTAAAAAGACTTTTTTTAGAAAGGCAGAAATGAATATCTTAATTTAAAATGGAGTTTCAATTCCGATTTGAAATTCCCCTATTCAGGTATGCTAGCAACTTGATTTTTCTAAGGTTTACCTTCATATGTTTCTAAGGTTCACCTATTGTTAGATGCCACAGAGTCAGTTTCTAGTCACTGTAACAATATGCACAGCAAAATGCAAGACTGCTCAGTCCTATGTCATCTTCACAATTGTTAAGTTTGCATCTATTGTCGCTGCCATTGTGTCAATCCATCCAATTGGGGGTCTTCTTCTTTTTCACCGATCCTCAGTATATTATTGTTGTTATTGTTAAATGTGTCTGAATTGATTCCTACTCATAGTAGCCCTGTATAGGATTTCTGAGTCTGTAAATCTTTGCAGGAGCAGAAAACCTCATCTTTCAGCTGCAGATCTGCTGGTGGCTTCAAACTACCAACCTTCTGATTCTCAATCCAGTGATTATAATAAGGAGTCACCATGTTGTTGTTGTTGTTAGGTGCCATAGAGTTGAAACCAACTCATAGCAACCTTATGCACAGCAGAATGAAACAATGTCTGATCCTGGGCCAACCTCACTACTGTTGCCACATTTGAATCCATCAATGCTGTTACCTGGCCAGTCCAACTCGTTGGGGGTCTTCCTCTTTTTCTTTGACCCTCCATCTTACCAAGCTTGATATCCTTCTCCAACAACTGTTCCCTCCTGACAATATATCCAAAGTATGAGAGACGAAGTTTGGCCGTCTTGGCCTCTAAGGAGCTCTCTGGCTGTACTTCTTCCAAAACAGATCTATTGGTACTTTTGGCAGTCCATGGCACTTTTAGTATTCTTCTTCAACACCATAATTCAAAGGCATCCATTCTTCTACGATCTTCCTTATTCACTGTCCAGCTTTCACATCCATATGAGGTTATTGAAAATACCATAGCTTGGGTCCGGCGCACCTTAGTCCTCAAGCTGACATCTTTGCTCTTCAACACTTTAAAAAGTTCCTGTGCAGCAGATTTGCCTAATGCAATACATCGCCTGATCTCTTGACTGCTGCTTCCACGAATGTTGA
>NW_006408527.1:29262277-29265977 GCF_000296735.1 Chrysochloris asiatica | reverse complement strand
TCGAAAGCCTTTGCGTAGTCAATAAAGCATAGGTAAGCATCTTTCTGATATTCTCTGCTTTCAGCCAAGATCCATCGGACATCAGCAATGATATCTCACGTTCCATGGCCTTTTCTGAATCTGGCTTGAACCTCTGGAAGTTCTCTGTCAATGTATGACAGAGTCACCATACTCCTCCTCAATACACTGTTGTTGTTAAGTACAGTCAAGTTGGCTCTTACTTATAGCGATACTGCATAGGGTTTCCAAGTCACCTATAATTTGAGATAATTGCTTAGTTTCTGTTTAATATGTTTCTCTTGTCTGAATGTTTTCATTTCTATAGCAACAGACCAACTTAAAAAGTGCAGAAGACCATCTTCATATAGAAGAATACTGTTCAGATCAGATCTGGAAGAATTCGATCATAACACCATAGTCTCATACGTTTGTTTTAAGATCACAAGACGTATGCAAACAATCTGCTTAAATGGAAAGTGGGATCCTGAACCAGACTGCACAAGTAAGATTTATTTGAAATATATTGTACATCTTGCTGCTTCTTTGTTTTCTTTGTGTTTTTTTTATAATGCGTTATTGTAAATTATGTGATAGTTTACATGGGATAACATTAACTTCACCTTGATCCCATCATATATTGTTTCCTTGCCATGATTACAATCCCCTCCATGCATCATCCACCAACAAAAGGGTACACCCCGCAAGCCTGCCCCCCGGTTGCCAGCACACAGCCCCTCTTCCTCTCCTGCTCCAAAGTCCCCAGCTGCTCCATCTCTCCACGTCATCATCTCTGCCTCCATCTCTGGCATCACTGCTTCTCTGGGTAGGGTTCCATTCTCCGCTCTTCTCCCTTGATGGTCTCAGACCTCCACTCCTAGTCAGCAAAGTTAATCACTCCCCTACCTTTGCCACAAAATGTCTACCATTACATTTCTAGCACTACAGTCAGTCCTGATAACAATTACTCAATACTGTATTGCAAGAGATCTGTCCGCATCACCTTTCTTCAGCCCTGCCTAGACAGATTGGATACTATTCAATGGAGATTCTACCATGCTCCATGCCCTCAAAATCTAAGTTCCTTCTTGAAATTTGTAAGCCAGTTACTTCTTGCCTCTGTAGCCACCCCCATTCTGGGTAGCCAGTGTCCAAGTTGACCATCCCTGTCCTCTCCATGTGTGGAGGGGGTGGGATTGATCCTCGTTGTGAAGATTTGTTCACTTTTTTGAGCTACTGCCTCCATAGGTGTAGGTCAAGTTCATCAAACTGTATTAGATTATTCTTTTTTCCTTCTTCTTTCTTCTTCTAGTAGAGCTCTGATCAATTGAAGCCAGGCCAAGTGGGTATTATCTGTAAGTGTGGGTGTACTTATGCATGTATCCTCTCATCTTGTCAGCTGGACACTTCACTCTCCACTCTAGTCCTCTGTGGCTATGTCACTGACTCTGGGTACAAGAGTGCCTGGATATGCCACACTGCTGGCCAAACAGGTCTCCAGCCAGGTTCACATAAGTCTATTGAACATTGTAGGACTTAGCTCGCAGCTTCGTTGCTGCTTTTCCCTCACTTCTCCTTATCAGTGACGAACATGGTCACCAATCAGAGCGGTGTATTCCAATTGAGTCTTAGTCTTAGAAGGAGGTTTGCCCTGAGGGAACCTGACCACTTGACTTGATGTCTCCTGGGTGAGCCACTTGTTTGTTTTTGTAGTAATCAGTCACCCTGCCTATATTGTTTTGTGTTTTTCCTGTCAGTCTTTCTTTCAAGAAGTATCTTCTGGCTGCTCCAGACTGGTCTGCTTGTCATTTCAAGTGGAAATTTCCCCTCAGAAGATTCTGGATGCTGTTCAGGATTCCACCTATGGTCTTGTATAATGCAGAGGCTCTGCAGGAATCCTCCTTCACTGAGCAAGTTGTAGCCCCATTTTAGGTATTCCAATCAGTTATAGGCAGAAAATGGACTTATGAGCTTTCTATGGTGATGTTTCTGGCTATTCCTTTCTCTCTGCCTCCAGTGTCTATTTTATAATGGTGTGCCAGGAAAACCAAGATTCAGAAAATAGCCAAGCATCTTAGCATTATTTCCTCCCTTTTCCCCATTCCAACCATATCTCAATCTCTGTATCCCAGAGCACTGTTGTTCCAAGGTTGTGCATACATCATTATTTGCCTCGGTCCCACTTCAGTTTCACATTCATCCTATCGTATTTCATTTCATTGCAATGATTACAATCCCCTCCATGCATCATCACATAAGTAAAGGATATATCCCACAGGCCTGCAACCCAGCTGTCAGCAAACAGCTCCTCTCCCTCCCTGAGTCCCGTGTTCCCAACCACTCCATCTGTCCATGCCCTCATCTCTGTCTCCATGTCTGGCCTCACTGCCTCTTTGGGTGGGGTCATACTTTCTGCTCTTCTTGCTTGATGGTCCCAAGGACCTCCACTCCTGCTCTGCAAAATCAATCACTTTTCTCCTTTTGCCAAAAAATAAAAAATCTGCCTCTACATTTCTGACTCTCACAGTCAGTCCTGATGGCAGGTATTCACTGTTGTACCACAAGAGTCTTATCCCCATTTCCTTTTGTCAATCCGGATCCAACAGATAGAAAATCATTCAGTGGAGGTTATACCTACCCCTGCCCCATCTGGAACTAGGCACACTCTTAAAGCTTGTAATCCAGTCACTTCTTGCCTTTATAGCCCTACCTACCCCCCATTTTGGATTTGCACAGTTTCCAGCCACCCTCAAGGTATTCCAGTCAGTTACAGGCTGAAGACGGGCTTACATGTTTTCTGTTGTGATGTTTCTGGCTATCCCCCCTCCCCAAGTGTCTACTTCACAATGGTAGGCAAGGGAAACCAAGATTCAAAGAACAGCCAAGAGCTTTTCTGCTCGTGGACACCGCGGAGGAAGCATCGTCTTTTTTTTTTTTTTTTCTCCCCCTCACCGCTGACATGTCTTAAGTCAGAGTCTCCTAAAGAGCCCGAACAGCTGCAGAAACTCTTCATCGGAGGTTTGAGCTTTGAAACAACAGATGAGAGCCTGAGGAGCCGTTTTGAGCAATGGGGGACGCTCACGGACTGTGTGGTGATGAGAGATCCAAACACCAAGCGCTCCAGAGGCTTTGGGTTTGTCACTTATTCTACTGTGGAGGAGGTGGATGCAGCCATGAATGCAAGGCCACACAAGGTGGATGGAAGAGTGGTGGAACCAAAGAGGGCTGTTTCAAGAGAAGACTCTCAAAGACCAGGTGCCCACTTAACTGTGAAAAATATTTTTGTTGGTGGCATTAAAGAAGACACCGAAGAGCATCACCTAAGAGATTATTTTGAGCAGTATGGAAAGATTGAAATGATTGAAATCATGACAGACCGAGGTAGTGGCAAGAAGAGGGGCTTTGCATTTGTAACCTTTGATGACCATGACTCTGTACATAAGATTGTTATCCAGAAGTACCATACTGTGAATGGCCACAATTGTGAAGTAAGGAAAGCCCTGTCAAAGCAAGAGATGGTCAGTGCTTCCTCCAGTCAAAGAGGTCGAAGTGGTTCTGGAAACTTCGGTGGTGGCCGTGGAGGTGGTTTTGGTGGGAATGACAACTTCGGTCGTGGAGGAAACTTCAGCGGACGAGGTGGCTTTGGTGGCAGCCGAGGTGGTGGTGGATATGGAGGCAGTGGGGATGGTTATAATGGATTTGG
>NW_006408527.1:29233778-29261344 GCF_000296735.1 Chrysochloris asiatica | reverse complement strand
TCCCTCCCTCCCCTGCTTTCATCCCATACATCCCGGTGATCAGCATTAATATATATAGATTTTTTTTCCCCTTTTGTGTGGGTTCATTTTCTTAATCTTTTACCATAATGATCTTATGCAGTATTTCTCCTTTTGTGACTGACTAATTTCACTCAGCATAATGTCCTCAAGGTTCATCCATGTTATGCGATGGCTTGCAGCTTCCTTGTTGTTCTTCAAGGTAGCATAGTATTCCATTGTGTGCATGTACCACAGTTTGTTTATCCATTCTTCAATTGATGGGCATTTTGGTTGTCTCTGTTTTTTTGCTATTGTAAATAGTGCTGCTATGAACATTAGTGTGCATATATCTACTTGTGTTATGGCTTGTATTTCCTGTGGTAAATACCAAGTAGAGGAACTGCTGAGTTATAAGGTATTTCTATTTTCAACCTTCTGAGGAAGCACCATATTGCTTTCCAGAGTGGTTGGACTATTTTGCAGTCCCACCAACAATGTAGGAAGATCCTAATCTTTCCACATCCTCACCAGCATTTGTTGTCCTCTGCTTTTTTGATCTTTGCTGTTATTGCTGGTATTAGATGATATCTCATTGTTTTGATTTGCGTTTCCCGATGGCTAGTGATCGTGAACATTTCTTCATATGTTTGTTAATGCCCAGATCTCCTCCTTGGTGAAGTGTCTGTTCATGTCTTGTACCCATTTTTTAACTGGATTATTTGTTTTTTTCTTGTAGAGGTGATGTAGTTTCCTATATATTTTAGAAATGAGTCCATTATCTGATGTTTCATTGCAAAAGATTTTTTCCCATTCTATGGGTTCCCTTTTTACTCTTTTGGTGAAGTCTTTTGATGCACATATGCTTTTAATTTTTAGTATGTCCCACTCATCTATTTTGTCTACTTTTGTTTGTGTGCTTTTCAAAATGTTTGGTAATCTATATATGTCCTGAATTAGCACCCTCACATTTGTCCCTATTTTTTCATTGATGATCTTCATAATTTTGGGATTCACATTTATACCTTTAATCCATGCTGAGTTTGTTTTTGTATAGGTTGTGAAGTAAAAGTCTTGTTTCATTCTTCTGCATATCGCTTTCCAGTTCTGCAAGCACCATTTGTTAAAGAGACTATCTCCTCCCAGGCAATATGCCTAGGCACTTTGTCAAAAATCATTTGGTTGTATGTGGATGGGTTAATTTCTAGATTTTTCAATTCTGTTCCATTGATCAATGTATCTTTCATTATACTAGTATCAGGCAGTTTTGACCACTGTAGCCATGTAGTAAAATTTGAAATCAGGGAGTGAGAGACCTCCAACCTTAAGCAGTCCTTTCCTTATCCTGTGACTCTTTCCTTTCCATATAAAGTTAGTAATTGTCTTTTCCATCTCTTTGAAGAATGTTATTGGAATCTTTATTGATATTGCATTATATGTGTAAATTGCTTTGGGAAGTACTGACATTTTCACGATGTTGAGTCTGCCTATCCAGGAACATGGTATGTCCTTCCACTTCTGTAGCTCTCTTTTGGTTTCTTGTAGTAGTGTTTTGTAATTTTCTTTATATAAGTCCTTTGTTTCTCTAGTTATGTTTATTCCTAAATATTTCATCTTTTGGGTTACTATTGTAAATGGTATTGCTTTCCTAATGTCCTTTTCTGTGTTATTGTTGTTGCTATAGAGAAATCCAACTGATTTTTGTATGTTGATCTTATACCCTGCCACATTGCTGAATCTTCCAATGAGGTTTTTTTTACTGAGTCTTTGGGGTTTTCTATGTAAAGTGTCATATCATCTGCAAATAAAGAGAGTTTTACTGCCTTTTTGACAATTTGGATGCTTTTAGTTTCTCTATCATGCTGTATAGCTCTGGCTAAAACTTCCAGCACAACATTGAATAGGAGTGGTGACAAAGGGGCACCCTGTTTGGTTCCTGTTTGTAGAGGGAAGGCTTTCAGTTTCTCTCCATATAGATGTGGGCTGTTGGTTGTTCTTGATTATGGTGAGGAATTTCCCTTCAATTCCTACTTTTTTGATTGTTTTTATCAGGAATGGATGTTGGATTTTGTCAAATGCCTTTTCTGAATCAATCAATATGATCATGTGGTTCTTTTCCTTTTTCTTATTTATATGGTGGATTATGTTGTTAATTTTTCTAATGTTGAACCATCCTTGCATCCTTTTTATGAAACCCACTTGGTTATGACATATTATTTTTTTGATGTGCCATTGGATTCTGTTGGCTAGGATTTTGTTGAGAATTTTTGCATCTATGTTCACAAATATTTTGTGTATAGTTTTCTTTTTTAGTGATGTTCTTCCCTGGTTTGGGTATGAGAGTTACGCTTGCTTCATAAAAAGTATTAGGGAGTTTTCCATCCTCTTGTATATTCTGGAATAACTTGAGTAGAATTGGTGAGAGTTCTTCCCTGAATGCTTTGTAGAATTCACCCATGAAGCCATCTGGGCCTGGACTTCTTTTGGATGGGATATTTTTGATGACCTGATCAGTTTCTTCTTTGGTTATGGGTTTGTTCAAGTTTTCTATTTCATTCTGAGTAAATTTGTGTAGGTAATGTTTTTCTAGAAATATATCTCTTCTAAATTTTCAAATTTGTTAGAGTACAACTCTTCATAGTATTCTATTATTTTCCTTTTGATTTCATTTGCTTCTGTTGTGCCATCACCCATGTGGTTTCTAATGTGAGTTATTTGTGTCCTCTCCCTCTTTTCTTGTGTTAGTTTTGCAAATGGTTTGTCAATTTTATTAATCCTTTCAAAGAACCAGTTTCTCTTGTCCTATTGATTCTTTTTATAGTTTTTCAGTTTTCCATCTCATTCATTTCTGCTCTTATCCTTACTATTTCCTTTCTTTTGGTGACTGCAGGTTCCCTCTGTTGGTCTGTTTCTAATTGTTGGAGATGCTGTGTTAATGTCTTTATTTTGGTTTTTCATCTTTCGGATGTGTTCATTTATCGCAATAAACTTTCCTCTCAGACCTGCTTTTGCCATGTCCCAAAGATTTTGATATGTTGTGTTTTCATTCTTGTTCGTTTCTAGGAACTTTGTGAATTCATGTTTAATTTCTTCTTTTACCCAGTCGCTTTTCAGCAGGATGTCGTTCAGTTTCCATGTATTCGACTTTATTTCCTTGGTCTTCTTATTGTTGAATTTTAGTTTTATTGCATTGTGGTCTGAGAAAGTGCTCTGTAGAATTTTGATGTTTGTAAATTTATGGAAGCTTGCTTTGTGACCTAAAAGATGGTCAATTCTGGAAAAAGTTCCATGCACACTTGAGAAGAATGTATATTGTGCTTTTGTTGGATTGAATGCTCTGTATACATCTATGAGGTCAAATTCGTTGATTGTGTTGTTTAGTACCTCTGTAACTTTTACAAGTTTCTTTCTGGTTGTTCTGTCCCTTTTCGAAAGTGACGTGTTAAAACTTCCCAGTATAATTGTAGATTTATCTATTTCTCTCTTCAATTCTAATAAGGTTTGCTTCATGTATCTTGGTGCTCTTTCATTGTGAGCGTAGATATTTATTACGGTTATATCGTCTAGCTCAATTGACCCTTTGATCATGAGATAGTATCCTTCTTTGTCTCTTACACTGGTTTTTGTCTTAAAGTTTACTGTATCAGAGATTAGAATTTCTACTCTTGTTTGTTTATTGTTGCAGTTAGCTTGGTATATTTTTTTCCAACCTTTAACTTTTAGTCTTTTTTTTGTCTTTGTGTGTAAGGTGTGTCTCTTGCAGGCAGCATAGTGAAGGGTCTTGTTTTCTTATCCAAACTGCCACTCTGTCTCTTCACTGGTACATTCAATCCATTGATATTCAATGTAATTATCAATAGGTATGAATTAATTGCTGCCATTATGTTACTTTTTTGATGGTGCTGTTTGTTCTTTTGTTCTGTATGCCTTCTTGTGTTGGGTTTGTGGTTTTCGTGCTATTTCTTGTCGGTTTCTTCTTAGCTTTCATATTTGGTTGTTCTGCTTGGAAATTAATTTTCATAGTAAGTTGTGAAGTATTAACTTTCTTTGGGGTTATCTTACAGTCTTCTAAATTTTCTCTCCATTTAAGACAATCCATTGTATCCTATAATTTATCTGATATCCTCACCACCTGGGTCTCTCTAATTCTATGTTTGTCCCTTCTTTGACATTGATATAATTTTGATCTTCGGTTGACCTCCCAGCTCCTTTGAATTCATTGTTGTAGTCTTGTTCTGTTCTGGACTCTGCTATCTGTTGACTGAGTTCCACATGATGTTGCCATGCCTGTCATTCTCTGGCTGTTGTCTGTTCTTCTTGGCTTTCAGTCCACAGAACTCCCTTTTGGATGTTTTGAAGTGCTGGGTTGGTTTTGATAAAATCTCTCAGATTCTGTTTATTGTGGAATGTCTTGATCGCACCATCGTATTTGATTGATAGTTTTGCTGGATAGACAATTGTTGGTTGATAGGTTTTATTCTTTTAGGGGTTTTGTATATGTCTCCCCATTGCCTTATTGTCTGCATGGTTTGTTGTAAATAGTCAGAGTTTAATCTGATTTGCTTGCTTTCGTAAGTGACATTTCTTTTCTCCCTGGCCGCTTTTAGTATTCTCTCTTTGTCTTTGATTTTGGAGAGCTTGATTATTATATGTCTTGGAGGCTTTCTTTTGGGGTCTATCCTTCCTGGGTACATTTGGCTTCTTGAATTTTTATCTTCTCATCTTTCAAGATGTTAGGGAAATTTTCTTCCAGAAGCTCTTCAACTACCTCCTTTGTGAACTTCTCTGGTTCTTCCTGTTCCAGAATGCCAATAATTATTAAGTTGTTCCTCTTCATGTTGTCCAACATGAATTGTAGACTCTCTTCATATTTTTTTCATCCATTTTTCCACTTGCTTTTCTATCTTAGCCTTGTTGAGAGATTTGTCTTCCAGATTGCTAGTTCTGGTTTCCATCTCTTCTATTCTGGTCCTTTCCCTTTTCCATGTATTTTCCACTTTTGATATCTTATTATTAATCATCTGGACCTCTTTTTGTAGGTTTTGAATTGTTTACAATGCTGTATGAATCTTATTGGATTGCCCTTGTAGTACTTTCCTGACTTCTTCCTTGTTTTCCTCCACCCCTTTTTGGAGTGTTTGAATTTGTTTCCATATCATTCTTCTGAATTCTTTCTCAAGCATATCCAAAACCTCCTCTTCCTCTTCTAGAAAGAAGAGTTGTCTGTCTCCAACTCACTTGTCTCAGCTACTTTCTTCTGGTTTTGGACATGTTTCAATAGTGTTTGCTGTTTTTTGTTAGTTATTTCTGATAGTTATGTGGTTTTTTTAATGCTTCGGTGGATGTTTGTTATTGAGCTTACTGGGTGTCTCCTGGTGAATATGATCAGGAGATAGGCTTTTCTTTTCACATGCAATGCTTAGCAGGTATCGTTTGCTCTTGTCTCAGTGGTGGAATATCATGGAATATGCTTATAGCTTGGCTATATGGCCACGATTGCAGTCTTTTCTTGGGTAACTTAGGGAGAAAAATCTCCCACCTCCAGGAAAGATGTGTGATCAAAAGGACCAAAATCAGAAGTAAAATAAATGCAGAGACAAAAACCACCACTTTGGAACAGAAATAAAGCTATGGTCTACTGCACTGTGCTACATAGGCAGTGTGTGTGCAAGGTAGAAGCCTCCAGCAGTGAGTGAGGGTGTCTGCTCACTCAGGCCCCTCCTTTAGTCACTACGGTAGAGGTGCACAGGTAGATATTGAGAAGTTAATGGGAGAAAACCTGCCCACTATTTTTGTCTCTGAAGGTCAGTTAGGTATCTGTATGTTCACAGCGTAATTCTCGAGATGGTTGAGTTCTTTTGTGTTGTGGTTTTTATTACAGATTGTTTTATAAGGGTCCTGCACAGGGAGCTCAGGTAGTGCAGTGGCCTTAAATGGGGCAGCAAACTGCAATGTCAGCCACTGGAAACCACCAGCTGTACTGTGGGAGAAAGTTGAGGTGCTCCACTCCCTCAAAGACCCACAGACTCAGAAATCCCGCACAGGGTCGCCTGGAGTCGGAACCAACTCCATGGAGCACAGCCACCAAGGGTCCCACAGAAGTCAATTTTATGGCTATCTCCCCATGGCTGATGTCATAAGTAGCCGCCAAGCTCCTTCTCTCAGTACTGAAGGAAAATTGTGGGGTCAGTGCTGGATTTCTTTTTTTGGGGGGTGGGGTGTGCACCCACCTGCCTGATGATGTCAGGGCTGAGCAAAGAAAATGCAACAGGGAAAAGGAGGGAGAAATGTGTAGAGTCTCCCGCACCATTTTTAAAAAATGTCTCTGCACTAGTGCCAGTTTCCTGAGCCAGTCTGGCTGTAGCCCCACCCTCTCAACTCTACCAGGGTGGGGTGGCCGCAGAGGGAGTCCCGTCTCCAGATTCCTAACTTGCAGTATTTATGGTAGTGCAATATCGTTTTTATGCAATTGTAGTCTCTCAGTCTTAAAAAAGAAAATAAAAAATTTTAAGCCTGTAAAAGAAAACAAAAATGCAGTCTTCAATGACATTTGTTGTTGCTGTTAGATGCCATAGAGTCTGCTCTGATCCATAGCGATCCAATGCACAACATAGGAATGAAACACTGCCTGGACCTGAACCATCTTCATAATTCTTGTTATGCTTGAACACATTGTTGCTGCTACTGTTCCAATCCATGGCATGAGGAAACTGCTACCACTCAAATCACACGCTATGAAGCTTACCTGACATACACTGGAAATTCTATATCAAAACTAGAAAACAGAAAAAAATGTGCTGCAGAAAACCTGTACTGCATGAAACAGTAATGGAAAGGCCAGAGAACAACAGCCCTACTCTGGAAAAAGGGGCTTACAGAGGGCTGTCAGGTCATGAGGTGAAACTGTGGTTCAGATGCTTTACATCAAAGGTGACCATTAAAACTTTTTTCTTATGAACAAGCCAAGCCAATGATACAAGCAACCAAGAAATAGTGAATTTCTAATACAAGAAAGTCATTCTCATTGTTTCATCACCGCTTCAGAAATATCCATGAAAAAATAAGAATGATGAAAATTACCTATTGAGAATCACTGTTAGCTAATTTATTAAGGGAATACTCTGATGGTACTATCATAATTCTTTTTCCTACTTTGGTCAATATATCCTATTGCCATTTTTATTTTTCAGGTCTAACTTATTTGTATCAGATATGCATAAACTTTTTGAGTCTTGTGGAATAACTAAAAAACAAATTAAAGGATTTGTATGTAAATCATGCAAGAGTATGGACAGAAATAATAGATAGGAGATACAGAGAGCACTTGGGATACTTTAAATAAACAGTGACATCACAAAAAAATGCTTTATAAAACGAAATTATATGAATGTAAAGTAAATTTATTACTATAGTGTCAAATATATATTGCTATTGGATATTCCATTACACTGAAATGGAACTCCATTTCCCCCCAGTTTTTATTAATCAAATAATTACAATGTTTTCTAGAAAAAGTGGAATTCTGCCCACCTCCACCTCAGATACCTAATGCTCAGGATATGAGAACCACAGTGAATTATCAGGATGGAGACAAAATAGCTGTTCTCTGTAAAGAAAATTATCGACTTCAAGAAGCTAAAGAACTTGTGTGTGAAAATGGACGATGGCAGTCATTACCACATTGTATTGGTTGGTATTTTCTTTCTAAATAATGTAATTTAAAAAGAGATTAATAATACTATTTTCATTATCTAACAAACAGTAACAAAAACTTGCCACATTATCTATGATACAACTCGAAACAATAATTGTTTTTATGTACCCAAATCTGTCACTTTTTTTCATTGTTTTCCCAAGAGATATCTATAGCAGTTATTATAGAAGAAACAAGTTTTGAGACCACTATGGATACACAAATTTATTAAACATATTTATTAGATATTCTGATTGAGATGTGAAATGGGCAATTGAGGAGTGCTTGGGACTAAGATATAAATTTAGGAGTTGTTAGAGATGTTTCAAACCCTAATATGGTCAAAACAACAATGAGATATCATCTCACACCAACAATAACAGCAAAGATGAAAAATGTAGGGGACAATAAATGCTGGTGGGGATGTGGAGAGACTGGGACACTCCTGAATTGCTGGTGTGACTGCAAAATCATCCAACCTCTCTGGAAAGCAATATGGCGTTTCCTCAGAAGGTTGAAAATAGAAATACCTTATGATCCAGCAATTCCTCTACTTGGTATTTACCCACAAGAAAAAGATATATGCACACCAATGTTTATAGCAGCACTATTTACAATAGCAAAAAGATGGAGGCAGCCAAAGTGCCCATCAACTGAAGAATGGATAAACAAACTGTGGTACATACACACAATGGAATATTATGCTACATTGAAGAATAACAAGGAAGCGGCAAGCCACCGCATAACATGGATGAACCTTGAGGACATCATATTGAGTGAAATTAGTCAGTCACAAAAAGAGAAATACTGCATAGGACCACTACTGTAAAAGACTAAGAAAAAGAAACCATACTAAAAGGGGGTAGGGGGAAGTCTTTGTTGGTTGCTGGGAAGTTGGTGATGGGTGGGGGGAGGGGGGAGAGGGTGGAGCGCAGGGCTGGGATTGGACACAGGAGAGCTTGGGTGCTGGGGAGGGGGGCAACATGCAGGGAGGGAGAGGGAAGTGGAGGAACGGGGCAGATGGGAGAACAATTGGGCATGTTTGAATGGGCTAAGTGGGACAGACATAAAGGATGGTATATGCACAGCCTTGGAACTGCAGGGCTCTGGGATACAGGGATTGAGTCATGGTTGGAATGGGGGAGGGGGGAATGGTGTTAAAATGTTTGGCTGTTTTTTGAATCTTGGGTTTCCTGGCATTATAATATAGAGTAGACACTGTAGGGGGAGAGAAAGGAATAGTCAGAAACATCACCATAGAAGGCTTGTAAGTCCATCTTCTGCCTTTGACTGATTGGAATACATAAAATGGGGCTACAGCATGCCCAGTGAAGGAAGCTTCCTGCGAAGCCTTTGCAATACATAAGACTATAGGTAGAAGCCTGAACCACATCCAGATCTCCAGAGATGAGAAATTTCCACTTGAAAAGATGAGCATACCAGCCTGGAGCAGCTAGAAGAACAGAAGATACTTCTTGAAGGAAAGACCTACAGGAAAAATACAAAACAATAGAGGCAGATGGACTGTTACTACAAGAACAAACAAATCACTTCCCCAGGAAACATCAAGGCAAGTGGTTGGGTCCCCTCATTGTAAACCCCCTTCCAAGACTAAGACTCAGTGGAAATACACGCTCTGATTGGTGACCACACACATAACCTATAGGGGGAAGTGGGGTAAAAGCGGCAATGAAGCGGCAAGCTAAGCCCTACAATGTTCGGTGGGCTTCTGTGGACCCAGATTGGGACCTGGCTGACCAGCAGTGTGGGGAGACCTGGGGACTCCTGGGCCCAGAGTCAGCGGCGTGGCCACAGAGGACTAGAGTGGAAAGTGAAGCTACCAGCTGATAGGAAGAGAGAACATGTGCACAAGAATGCCCACACTTGCAGATGGTACCCACGTGACCTGGTCCGGATGACTGGATGATCAGAGCTCAACCAGGAGAAGAAAGAAGAGGAAAAAAAAGAGTGATCTGATACAATTTGATGAACTTGACCTATACCTATGGATGCAGTTACTTAAAAGAGGGAACAAATCCTTACAGCAATAAACATTCCCACCCCCTCCACACACAGAGTAGACAGAGATGGACAACTTGGACATTGGATACTCAAATGGGTTGGGGGGAGGGGCGAACTACAAAGGCAAGAAGTGACTGGCTTGCTAGAGGGCATGGAGGAAGGCAGAATCTCCAGTGAGGACTATCCAGTCTGTCTAGGCGGAGTGGATGAAATGAAATGCAGATGAGTCACTTGTGATACTATAGTGAATAATTGTTATCAGGACTGATTGTGAGGGTTGGAAATGTAAAGGTAGATGTTTTGTAGCAAGGAAGGGGGTGATTAATTCTCCAGTCTAGGAGCGGAGGTCTCTAGGACCATCAATGGAGAAGAGCCGAGAGTGGGACCCTACCCAGAGAAACACCGATGCCTGAGATGGAGGCAGAGATGATGACGTGGAGTGATGAAGCAGCTGGAGACTTTGGATCCAGAAAGGGAGAGGGTCTGTGTGCTGAAGACTGGGCGTGGGGGTGGGGTGTGTGTGTGTGGAAGTATAGGGGGCGGGTTTGTAGGGTATACCCTTTGGTCAGTTGATGATGCATGGAGGGGATTGGAACCATGGCAATGAAACAATATACAATGGAATGAATGTAAACTAAAGTTCTCTCATGTAAACTATCATATAATTCACAAGAAAAAAAAACCAAAAACCTAATATGGCACTGTAGGATAAGCATTGGACTGCTAATCACAGGTTGGTGGTTCAAACCCATCAACTGCTCTAGGAACCCATATACAGGGTTGTTATGAGTCAGAACCAACTCAACAGCACACAGTCTCCAGGATCTACAGTCAACTACCTCTGCCAGTCCTTCAAATGGGGCTCCCCATTTGTGACATGCAGAAATGGACAGCATGTGATTTTTAATCTCAACAAAGTGAATACTTAATTGTTCAAGGAATGATATTGGCCAAGAAAATAAAACCAAGGAATACTTTTTTCATTTTGCTCTGAGAGGGAATAGAGAAATAAGATAATAGCTAAGAATGAATGTAGGTAGAGCAACACTTTATATATCAAGTTCTGAAACTTGTAGCACGTTTATATGATGTAGAAAATGATTCAGTAGATGGAGAAATCAGTGATACAGAAGAAAGCAGCTAGTTCATAGAGTAGTGTCCCTGACTAGATTAGAGTGAATGTGTTGTTGTTGTTAAGTGCCATCAACTCAGTTCTGACTCATCGTGATCTGTACATGGTTTCCAAGAAGCAGCTGATGAGTTTGAACAACCAGCCTTGTGGTTAGCAGTCCAATGCTTATCCTACAATGCCACACCAGATCTCTACAGGGAAGAAGTTGTTGCTAAGTGACATCAAGTCGGTTCCCAATCATAGTGACCTTCCATAGCGTTTTTAGGGAGCAGCGGTGAGTTTGAACTGCCGACTTTGCAGTTCAAACTGACCTTGCCGTCCAGTGCTTATCCTACAGCCCCACACAAAAAGGTGGCAGCCTAGGTAAGAGCAGACACAGTAACTCCATGACCAAGAGGTAAAAGTTATTTGGGATAAAATTATTCATCTACTGTATATCGATATTTTGGGAAATATATAGGGAGATAAATCAATACAAGGGAAAGCATCCCAGGCAATCTTAGCATGTGATTGAAACCTTTATTAACCATGAAGCCTGTGATATGATTTGGAATCAGAAAAATAAAGTAAGTAAATACAGAACAGAAATGTTTGTAACACATTTTTAGTAAAACTAAAAGCTTATAAACATCTGCTGACAGGTACATGTTATTTGCATAACATAACCATTGTCCTGGAGAATGGTATATGATAGAAATTCTTTAATGAGTCACTTTAGCTCTCAGACATAAGATATTATAGCTGTATATCATATATGGTGTTCATTGTAAACAACATACTGATTTTGATCTCAACAAAGGAAATGCTATTTTTCAGAATCTGTAGAGCAATGTGGGCCACCTCCATCTATTGACAATGGAGATATCACGTCATTCCCATTATCAGTATATCCTCCAGGATCTACAGTCAAGTACCTCTGCCAGTCCTTCTATGAACTCCGGGGCTCCCCATTTGTAACATGCATAGATGGACAGTGGTCAGAAGCACCAACATGCATAGGTAAGTTCTTTAGATTTTTCTGTAGTCTGAGAATTTATTTTCATGGTATAAATATTCACGGACTAATTTTGTAGAATGATCTTTACATTTTCAAAACTTAATTCACTGAAAACTATTCTATCTGATAGAAATATTTAAAGTAAAATATTTGAAAATTTGCTTTTAACAAAGTACAAACAAATTTCTTTAAGAAATACAAGTAAGTTTCTTATTGCTGTTCTGTGCCATCAAGTAAGTTATGATTCATAGTTACCCTGTTATAGGGTTTCCAAGGTTGTAAATGTGGGACCAGAAAGCCTGATCTTTGTCTTGTGGAGGAACTGCTGAACTTAAGCCACCAACCTTATGGTGTAGGATAAGGACAGGATTTATCAATAATTCAGTATATTACTCTAGTCCTACATTGTTAAATACCTTCATGTTATAAAGGAAAGCTACTTTTTACTAATATATAAGACCCCACTTGTAAAATGAAAGCTTTTCCTGATAGAACATTAGTTAACTTCTACCCACATGGCTTTTTACTTGCATGTTGATAAAATTTCTAGCCAGGAAGGGAAATTAAACAGGAGAGCTGTCAAGCCATTTCTGAAATCTCCACCATTCCTTCTTTTCACCCTAACTTCCTCCTCTACACAAGGACTCCAGTACATGTATTCAGACTGCTCCAAACTGCGAACTACATGTTATTAAGTATACACCAGTTAGCCAGTTGCTGTTAAGGTGATTTTGACTCACAGTGACACCATGTTTATCAGAATGGTGTTTACAGTGGTCAATTTCTCAGAAGTATATCACAGGCCTTTCTCCTGAGGTGCTTCCAACACTAAAGCATCAATGTTTAACTAGGAAATTGGGAAAAGGGAAAAAATTATAATACAAAGGAGGGGCAAAGAGATGCGTAGTTAGGCACATTCTTCACACACTGTTAAAGAATTATTAAATATTAAAGACAATATTGAGATCTTTCAAGAAAGTGAGGCAACGCAGGAGGCACTATGCCAAAAAATTTGGAAGACAACTATCCAGCCAACTGAATGGAAGAGATCTGTATTTGTGCCCATTCCAAAAAGAGGTGACCAAATGGAATGTGGAAATCATTGGACAATCTCTTTGATATCTCTTATGATTAAAGTTTTACTAAAGGTAATACAGAAACAGCTGCAAACATACATTGACAGAGAACTTCCAAAGGTTCAAGCTGGATTCAAAAGAGGCGTGGAACAAAGGATATCATTGCTAATGTCCGATGGATCTTGGCTGAAAGCAGAGAATATCAGAAAGATGTTTACCTGTGCTTCATTGACTACACAAAGGTTTTCAACTGTGTGGATCATGACAAGCTATGGACAACATTGTGAAGTATGAGTATTCCGGAACACATAATTGTACTCACGAAGAATCTGTACCTGGACCAAGAGGCAGTTGTTTGAACAGAACATGAGAACACTGAATGGTTTAAAATTAAGAAAAGTGTGCAACAAGATTGTATTCTTTCACCATACTTATTCAGCCTGTATGCTGAGCAAATGATCCAATAAGCTGGGTTAAATGAAGAAAAATGTGGCATCACGTTTGGAAGAAGACTCATTAACAACCTGTGATATGCAGATGATACTACCTTGCTTGCTGAAAGTGAAGAGGACTTAAAACATTTACAGCCATCAGTAAGGTGGAGGGTCAGAAAAAAAGGAAGACCCCCAACAAGATGGATTGGCTAAGTGGCAGCATTGATGGACTCAAGCGTGGCAACAATAGTGAGGTTGGCCCAGGATCAGGCATTGTTTCATTCTGCTGTGCATAAGGCCATTATGAGTCAGTACTGACTCGATGGCACCTAACAACAACAACAACAAAAACAATATTAAAAGCATACATAATATATTCTAACAATTTTATTTCTATAAATTCCTATATTATCTATGCAAGCACTCTTGCAAGTATAAAAAGATAAATGTACAAGGATATTTTTTATAATAGTAATAAAAGGAAATGAACCTAAATTTATATTAAAAAATCTTATCAGGTGAGTGTTATTATCAATTTGTGCCTACAGACAGAACAGTTGAGGCACAGAGAGTCTGATAATTTGTCCACGTCATACAATATGTATTTGGTGGAGCTCAGATACAGACACAAGCAAACTAGCTCCAAATTCCCTGTACTGAGCCTCATGTACGGAGCTCTCGTGGCATAGAAGGTCAAGTGTTGGACTGCTGGACTGCTAACCATGAGGTTCTTAGTTCAAACCCACCAACTCTTACATAGGAGATAGATGAGGCTGTCTGCACCCTGCTTCCATAAGAGTACTCATTCTTATAGTGTCATTGGGAGCCGGAATTGACTTGATGGTAGTGGATTTGTGCATGTATATTTTGGAAACCTCGTGCTATACAGCTTTTTGTTCCTATAAAAATGTCAGCGAAGAAGAATGTCAACTTCTTTGCAGTCCAGGGACTGGCCTGCTACAAATTATCTGGAAAATTTTGGCTATGCATCTTATAGTCTCATGGACATGGATAAACCTAGGTACAAAAATAAGGTCCTTTCCAAGGCTGTACTTCTTAGAACACTTCCTTAAGTTGAACCCTAAGCTTATATAACATCTTTTGAATAATGTCCAATGTTAGTGACTGCACTGAAGGGAATATGTGACTTAGTTGTGCCAAAGTGTATTCTCTACTCAGGAGAATGCTATTTCTCAATTTTTAAATATTGAATTTTAAGAACAAGTAAGTAGAACCAGTGACCAGTGGGGCAAGGGCAGCACTGCTTTTCTATACAGATCAATTTTCATAAAAGTTACAATCTACAGATAAGTATTCTGTGACACCAAAACCAAACATGCTGCCATTGAGTTGATTCCTACAGTCATGGAATGGGTGGTGGGTTCAATCTGACAACCTTATGATTAGTAGTCCAATTCTTACTCCACAGCACCACCAAGGCTCCTACCCTCTGAAAAGGGAGGTCTGAATGAGGAATGTAAAAGTTTATAAACATTTTGGTCTCATTGTTAAATAGTTATATTTGAGAATATGCTATGATAACTCTTCAAAGAAATGATTGGTCCTAGAACCAATTTGGACATTCTATACTATATATCTAAAAGCAACAACAACAACTTATTTTTACTGTAATATTTAGTAAGATGTTAATACATATACAGTGTTTGGGCTGTGGATGTTGTGAAGTTATTATGTAAAAGAGAATTCTGAGCTGGGTGAAGAAAGCATATGACAGGGACTCATATAAAATATTTGTATTAACTTCTGTTTGATGCGTGCTTTCAGACGAGCAAACCATAGCGATTAACAGTGGACTGTGAAATCAAGATAGCAGAGTCCATGTTCTGGATCTAAATCTTCAACCTCTCTGTGCCTCCATTTACTCATGTGACCTGATGTGGTGCTGTGGGTTAATGTGCTGGACTGCAGAGTTGTTTGAACTGCAAGGTCAGCAGTTCAAACTTACCAGCCGTTCCTTGGAAAACCCTATGCAGGGTCACTGTGGGTCGGAACCAACTCAAAGGCACTTTACCAACAACACATGCAAGGGAAATATTGTGTGGTGTGTAGTTGTTGTTGTTATGTGCCGTGGAGTCGGTTCCGACTCATAGCGACCCTGTACAGGGTTTCCAAGGCTGTAAATCTTTACGGGAGCAGAATGCCTCATCTTTCTCCCGTGGAACAGCTGGTAGTTTCAAACTGCTGACCTTAAGGTTCGCAGCCCGATTCATAACCACTACGCTACCAGAGCTCCTACACATATGGTGTGTAGAGAGAACATATTAAATGCTAAAAACAGTATCTGGAACATCTCAGTAAATATTGATAATATGGTTAGTTCACCATTTCATTTATTTCTAAATACAGTCTCATTGTTCTGTAAAAGGAAAGGATAATTATTAGCTATTTTTATTTTGCCATTTCTTCTTTCAGATGCATGTGTAATATCTGAGGAAAATATGAACAAAAACAACATACAGCTGAAGTGGACAAATAACAAAAAGATATATGCAAAAACAGGGGATATTATTGAATTTGAGTGTAAATCATCATTTCAAATCAAAACGCCACTACAGTCATTTCGAACTACCTGTAAGGAAGGGAAAATTGAATATCCCAAATGTGAACGACGCCATCACAGCTTCCCTAAGCATACTATTAAAAAGTAAACATCCATTTATCATAAAAATATCCATTATGCATCCAATTTCATAATTATTGTCTTTATTCTCTCAACTTTTGTGTAACTCATTTTTATTTAGAAATTTGAATTTTCAGAGTTTCAAAAATGTATAAGACAAGTGAACAATGTTTCATTTATTAAAAGAATCATCTGATGCCTGGGAAAAGCCACACATTTTGTCTACAATTCATAAAACATCCATAAAATGACTCACAAATACTTATTAATATTTGCTGTAAGCGTAAGTGGAGTCCTGGTGTGACACAGTAGGATCAGCACTGGACTGCTAACCATAAGGTTGGGGGTTCAAACCTACCATCTATTCCTTGGAAATCCTAATCAGTGTCACTATGAGTCAGAAATGACTTGACAGCACTTAACAGCAAAAATGTAAGCCTAAGGGGTGTTAGGGACAGAGTAGGAACCTATGGCCAACCCAACCACATCCCAACACCTAGCACTTGAATCAACAATTCCAGGAAACTGGACCCAGTACACCTTCTGAGAAACCAGAGTAGTGCCAGACCACCAAAAAGGTGCAAATGAAGAATCTATGCTACCTAGACCTTGCCATCAATCAAAATTAAACCGGATATAGTCTGTGGTGCTGTAGGATAAACACTGGACAACTAACCATGAGGTTGGCAGTTCAAACCCACCAGCCCTCCCTTGGGAACCCTATACAGGGTCACTATGAATCAAAACAGACTCTATGGCACTTAACAAGAATAATAAACAACAACAACATATTCTTAATAAAATTAATAAGCCATAAAAATGAATGAAATACTAATACATTCTACATCATGAATGAATCTTAAAAAACAAAGTCAAAGAATTCAGTTACAAGACACCATGTATTTTTTTTGAAATGTCTGGAATAGGCAAATATATAGAGACAGAAGGTAGATCAGTGATTGTTTAGGGTTGAGACGTAGGCACTTCTGGTAGTGATAACTAAGGGTACCGGGCAGTTTTGTTGTGTTTTTTTTCATTGTGCAATTTAAATGGGTGAATTACATGGGATGCAAATTACATCTCAAAAAAAAGAAAACTGTTACAAATAGTGGTCAATGTTTAATGAAATGAAAATGAAAATGTTTTTTAAATTACAAATTTGTATTCAAATTTAGAGGGAATTTTTGCTAACTCTAACATTAATGAGGTTGAATAAATATAAGAATGTGAAATCCACACTTGGTATATATCGAAAGAGATGATCTGCTAGCTAGGAAGAAGGCAAGTAAAAGCTTTTGCTCTTTCTCTGACTTATTAGAGAAAAAAATTATGAAATTACCTAAAATTTTAGAACAAAGTACATCAAAGATAATTTATTTTAAGTACAATACTTAATGACATTTAAAACATGGACATTCTGTCTCAGATTCTGAGATTATCTTATTAACTTTCCCAAGGCATTTTGTGGCACATATTCTAAAGGAAGTTTCCTAAGCAATTAAACAGGACTTGCAGGCAAGATTTGCTCTCCTAAACGGTCTACTCCCTTTCAAGATTTGAAAAGAAGTTAAACAAACAAATAAAAAAAGTCAAAAGGAGTTAAGCTGGAAACTCCAGAAAGCATTACTTTATAACTAGTGATCAGGTATTGTAAGTACAGGAACAACTCTTCTTGAAAGAGGTGAGTGGAGGTTCATTTTCTGTTCTTTTAACAAGAGCTTCAAGAAGACAACATGGCGGGCTTATCCCTATTTGCATGAAAGTTTGGTAGTTCAAACCCACTAGCTACCCTGTGGGAGAGAAATAAGGGACAGTCTGCTTCTGTAAAGATTGCAGATATAAAAACCCTATGAAGTAGTTCTACCCTATCCTATATGGTCACTGTGGGTCAGAATCGACTTGAAGGCAATGATTTATGATGAGAAATTATAGAGAGAGAGAGACAAAAGAAAGACACACACACACACACAAAAAGAAGCCAGAATGAGTCAAGCCAGAACAGACTTGAATTTGTAAAATGTAGATGTAATAGAATGATACCCAGCCTGGGATATACTATATACTAAAACTCTGGAATGAGAGATTTGGAAGAACCCTTTCAGGAGCCTGATACAAGACAGTAGATTATTGCCGGGCTGTGGTGGGCTATGCACATTCAAAGCAAAGGAGTTGCCCGCCATCTTTGGACACTGTTGCTTCCCACTCTGTT
The DNA here is from genome assembly GCF_000296735.1 of Chrysochloris asiatica. Taxonomy (NCBI): domain Eukaryota; kingdom Metazoa; phylum Chordata; class Mammalia; order Afrosoricida; family Chrysochloridae; genus Chrysochloris; species Chrysochloris asiatica. The sequence goes on along the minus strand of NW_006408527.1, from coordinate 29,243,143 downwards.
AGTTAAAAGATTTTCCTGCTGTGCAAACATGCACGCTGTCCTTGTTTTCTAGGAAAGGGTTTCTAGAATAGTGTTGACCTACAGTTTTTCTCATTCCAATTACCATTTTGTACAACCACATTTTTCGAATTCAGGGTCATTCCCGATTTGTTTTATCATCAGTGTCTGAACCAGGAAAACCTGTTGAAAGCCCTGACTTGCAGTCAATTTAAAATAATTTTATCCCCCAAGCCTGCTTTGTAGCATATTGTAATAAGAAAATGGAAAGCTAGTAAAATTCACAGAGACCCAGATATCAAAGAGTTGTTTTAACTAAATAGTCACAAATGTATCACCTTGCCTTTTCTTCTTCCCCAAATTCCCTGAAGAGGTCAAGCGACACCATTTTAAGCTGAGGGGCAGGTTGTGAGTGGAAAGAACCTACCAGGGATAATAGAGAAGGAACCAACCATGTTCCCCTTTCCCATCACACCCCTCTACTTTATAGGAAATTGGTGCTAGAAGAGGGTGGGAGCTTTACTTTGAGTAAGTTCTGATTTCTGATTATTATACTGTCTTGTACTATAAATACATTTTGTCTATGATGTCCAAGATGTAGTGGTAGGGATTTCATACTCCAACATGGCTAAATAAAAATAAATCTTTATCATCTTATAAATGGTAATAATAATCCATAATCACTGGTAAAGAGTTTCTGCAACTACCAATCTGTCAAAGCACAGACTCAGTCATAACCTATGAGAATTCAGAAAAATAAGAATTTAGAGAAAAATTGAAAATCAAGAGTAAAATGCAGCTCTTGTCAATAGTCAGTTGTGCACTGATTTTAAAGGCAACTCTATTGACACACATGGCCCTTCATGTGTGAATGACTTCAAACTACCTGCACAGTTTTGCCTTCTATTAGTCTCTCAAACTCCCTGTGCTTCTCCACTTTGAAATGTCATTTCCTGCCTCTTGAGGCCTCTTCACAAATTCCCAGAAACAGACTGAGTAATCTTGCTTGACATATGTTACTCTGGCACTATAACTAAATCAAAACCTCATTACAAATCTAGAATTAATATTCCACCTCCTCCCAAGCAGACTAAAAAAAAAAAAAAAAAAAAAAAAAATTCATCTAGTTGCATGCTAGGCAGAAAGCACAGTGGCTGTTTGTCCTGTAACGGCAACCAGAGAAAATCAAAAGATTATTTTAGGCTTCCATTTCATTTTTGTCCCCATTTATTAGTATTTATTCTTTTACTTTTGCTTTCTAATTACCAAAAAGATTACCAAGTAAAACTGTTGATAGCATACTTATCTGCAGAGGCAACAGTAATCCAGCATCACAGGATATTGTTTATATCCATTAGTTTGGATGGTTGCTAGTGTGTTTTAACAGCACAGATTATTTTTGTCATTTCATATTCACTAAAAAATATTATTTTAAAAAAGAAGGTAAGTTTTAAAATATGAGATCATAAAAATAGAGATAAGCTAGCATTTCTTTTTGTTGTTATATGCTATCAAGTTGGTTCTGACTTATAAGAGCTTAAGCAAAACAGAATGAAACATAACTCTGATAACAAAACCAGGTAAAGACATCACTAAGAAAGAAAATTATAGTCAAATACCATGAACACAGATGCAAAAATTCTCAACAAAATTCAACAATATATCAAAAAAATAAAATCCATCATAACCAACTGAGATTCAAAGGAAGTATGATGGGATGGTTTCATATTAGAAAAATAATCATTGTAATTCATCACACAAATAAAACAAAGGGAAAGAAATCACATAATCACATCAATTGAAGCAGAAAAGACAATTGACAAAATCCAACACTCATTCCTGATAAAAGCACTTAACAAAATAGGAATAGTAGAGAAATTCCTGACACAATTACAAAACCAGCAGCCCATATCACTCTCAATGGTGAGAAACTGAAATAATTCCCCCTGAGAACAGGAACCAGCCAAGGATAACCTTTATCACCACTTCTAACCTGGTGTGGCACTGTGGGTTAATGCGTGGACTATAGAGTTGATTTGAACAGCAAGGTCAGCGTTCAAGTTTACCAGAACTGACTCAACAACACTTAAAAACAACATTCAATATTGTGATGGAAGTTTTAGCTAGAGCTATAAGGCAAGCAAGGGATATTAAAGACAGCCAAATTGGCAAAAAGAAGTAAAACTTTGCAGATGATATGATCCTATACTTAGAAAATCCCAGAGTCTGTAAGAAAATTATTAGAAATCGATAGATTCAGCAAAGTGGAAGGGAAATATTAACATACAAAAATCATTTGGATTCCTTTACACTGATAAAAAAAAGTTCTGAAAAGGAAATCAGGAAAACAATATTATTTACAAAAGATGAAATATTTGGGGAGACTTCAGTTTGGGCAATAGCAGCAAAAACCAAGTAGGGTACACTCTGGTGAGAAGGGGAGGTGATATCACGAAGGAAGAGCTCATAGAACAACTCCAGAGCTCCAGATCTACGATAAGATCCAGGATGTCAGTTTCCTGCACACAAAAGTGAAAAAATCACAATATTAAGGAAAATATTGCAAGGTAGGAATCTGGAGACAGGACTCCCTTGACAACTACCCCACCCTGGCAGAGTTTAAAGGGCAAGGCTAAAGCCAGTCCAGCTTAGAAAACTGAGCTAAAAGTGGAGCAGAGGCATTTGCAAAAAAAAAAAAAAAAAAAGAGAGAGAGAGAGAGACAGATGCAAGAGACTTCACATTTTTCCCTCTTTCTCCCTGTCCTACATTCATTGCTCAGCCCAGACATCAGGTGGGACCGTTTTCACACGAAACAGGGAGAGGGAGATTGGCAGTGATTTATGACGTCACCCGCAGAGCCACAGACCTAAAAGTTTCCTCAGTGGGACCATTTGAGCTTATACCATGGAGTAGGTTCTGACTCCAGATAACCCTGTGCGGGGTTTCCAGCGCTGTGCATCTGTGTGGAAGTGGAGCACCTCGCCTTTCTCCCATGGTACAACTGATGGTTTCAAGCTGCTGACCTTGCAGTTTGCCAACCCATTCATGGCTGTTGCACTGCCTGAGCTCCCTGCACAGGACCAATTCAAAGCAATCTGTAGAACCCAGGCATAAAAGGACTCAACCATCCCAAGAATTGAGCTATGTACACACAAATACCTAACTGACCTTCAGAGACAAAAATAGTGGACAATCTTTCTACCATTAAATCCCCGATATCTACATGCGCACTTCTACTATAGTGACTAGAGGAGGGGCCTGAGAGAGTGTACACCCCCACCACTGCTGGAGGCTTCTACCTTGCACACACATTGACGGTGTAGCTCGAGAGAGTCAACAACAACTTCGTTTCTCTTCCAAAGTGGTGATTTTTGCCTATGCATTTATATTACTTCTGTTTTTGGTCCTTTTGATCACACATCTTTCCTGGAGATGGGAGCTTTTTCTCCCTACGTTACCCAAGAAGAGACAGCAATCATGACCATACAGCCAAGCTATAAGCATACCCCATAAAATTTCATCACTGAGACAAGAGCCAACAACAACCTCTAAGCATTACATGCAAAAAGGGAAGCCTAGCTCCTGATCATATTCACCAGGAGACACCCAGTAAGCTTAACAACAAACAACAAACATTCACTTAAGCTTTGAAAAAAACACATAACTATCATGATGAACAAAAAGCAACAAACAATATCAAAACACATGCAAAAACAGAAGAGAGTAGCTGATGCAAATGAGCTGGAGACAAACAAAGTCTTTCTAGAGGAGGAAGATTGGGTTTTGGATATGCCTGAGAAAGAATTCAGAAGAATGATATGGAAACAAATTCAAACAGTCCAAAAACGGGTGGAGGAAAACAAGGAAGAAGTCAGGAAAGTACTACAAGACTAATCATATAAGATTGACACAGCATTGGAAACAATTCAAAAACTGCAAAAAGATGTCCAGATGTTCAATAATAAGATATCAGAAATGGACAATACGCTGAAAAGGGAAAGGAGCAGAATAGAAGAGATGGAAGCCAGAACTAGTGAGCTGCCGGGGTCTGACCCCGACATAGTTGTCACGAGTTTTTGGTTCACGAGGAGGGAAGATCCAGCGGCGATAGGGATAGCGAAAGAATACACAGACAAACAGAAGAAGGGAGACAATGAGGCACCCCAAAGCCAGGGTGGATACATCACTGGTGGGCAGGCTTGGGACTACAGGCATCATGGCCTCTGCAGGCAGCGACTCACTGCCCTGCAATCTTTAATGCATGCCTTCCAACCCGTAACGCACCGCAATCTTTACTCCATGCCTTACAACCAGTAATGCACAGATCTTTACTCCATGCCTGCCAACCAGTAATGCACAGATCTTTACTCCATGCCTGCCAACCAGTAATGCACACCTGGGGAGGCCCGGGCCTCTGCTTTATTTAGGGGAGGAGTTTCACACCAAGCTGGGAGGGACTAACACAGGATACAGCTAACATCAGTAATTTTCCAGACATTCAGGTAACTTTACATTGTACTTCACTGGTTCGAATCTCAGGCCAGCAACTTGGATTCTCAGGCCCAATTAACATATCTATAGCCCCTGAGGTCAGTTGGGGGAAGTTGAGAGTTCTGTAGGAGACGCCCAGGTGAATGGGCTGCACCTGGAAAAGGGATTAGGGAGGATGGGTTCTTTGTCTATAGAACAAAGAACCGAGAAGTAGCTAAGATATTTTTAGTTAATCCTTTGGAGAAAGGTTTAACCTTGCAACCTTTAGTCTCCGCTTTAGGAAAATATCACATTTATCTGTGGATTTTCAAAGGCTCCAGTGTATTAATTTAATATATATACCTGAATATTAAGATGAAAGCAATTTTCCATTAACTGCCAGTGGCCTCATTTGTTACACTCAGCCCTAGAGGGCCTCGAACCTCTGACTAGTCTTACACGGTCTGCAACAGTGAGCTAGAAGGCACAATTCTCAATACTGCTAAGATAGAAGAGCACACAGAAAAAAGGATTTAAAAAATCTGAAGAGAGTCTATGATTCATGCTGGATAACATGAAGAGGAACAACTTAATAATTATTGGCATTCTGGAACAGGAAGAATCAAAGAAGTCCACAGAGGAGAGAGATAGTTGAAAAGCTTCTGGAAGAAAATTCCCCTAACATCTTGAAAGATGAGAAGATAAACATTCAAGAAGCCAAATGTACCCCAGGAAGGATAGACCCCCAAAAGAAATTCACCAAGACATATAATAATCAAGCTCTCAAAAATCAAAGACAAGGAGAGAATACTAAAATCGGCCAGGGAGAAAAGAAATGTCACTTATAAAGGCAAGCAAGTTAGATTAAGCTATGACTATTCAGACCAAACCATGCAGGCAATAAGGCAATGGGGAGACATATACAAGCCCTACAAGAAAAAACTTGTCAACCAAGAGTCATCTATCCAGAAAAATTATTAATGAAATATGATGGTGTGATCAAGACATTCCACAATAAACAGAATCTGAGAGATTTTAGCAAAACCAACCCAGCACTTCAAAACATCCTAAAGGGAGTTCTGTGAACTGAAAGCCAAGAAAAACAGACAACAACCAGAGATTGACAGTCATGGTAACACCACCTGGAACTCAGTCAACAGATAACAGAGTCCAGAAAAGACCAAGACTACAACGAACTAAAAGGAGCTGGGAGGTTAACTGAAGGTCAAAATTATATCAATGTCAAAGAAGGGACAAACATAGCAATAGGAGACCCAGGTGGTGAGGATGTCAGGTAAATTACAGGTTACAACGGATTCTCTTAAATGGAGAGAAAATTTAGTAAACTATAAGGTAACCCCAAAGAAAGTTAATACTTCACAACTTATCATGAAAATGAATTTCCAAGCAGAACAAGGAAACATGAAAACTAAAAAGAAACCAACAAACAATAGCACAAAAAACACAAACCCAACACAAGAAGTCATGCAGAACAAAAGAACGAACAGCACCATCAAAAAAGTAACATAATGGCAGCAATTAATTCATACTTATCAAAAATTACATTGAATGTCGATGGATTGAATGCACCAGTAAAGAGACAGAGAATGGTAGATTGGATAAGAAAACAAAACCCTTCAATATGCTGCCTGCAAGAGACAACCTTACACACAAAGACAAAAAAGGCTAAAAGTTAAAGGATGGAAAAAATTTTATCACGCTACCTGCAACAATAAACAAGCAGACGTGGCAATACTAATCTCCTACAAAGTAAACTTTAAGATACAAATAAGCGTAAGAGACAAAGAAGGATACTATCTAATGATCAAAGGGCCAATTGAGCAAGACAACATAACCATAATAAATATCTACACTCTCAATGAAAGAGCACCAAGATATATGAAGCAAACCTTATTAGAATTGAAGAAAGAAATAGATAAATCTATAATTATAGTGGGAGATTTTAACACGTCACTTTCAAAAAGGGACAGAACAACCAGAAATAAACTTGAAAAGTTATCAACCAACTTGACCTCATAGATGTATACAGAGCATTCAATCCAACAACAGCACAATATACATTCTTCTCCAGTGCACATGGAACATTTTCCAGAATTGGCCATGTGTTATATCACAAAGTAAGCCTCCATAAATTTACAAACATCAAAATTCTACAGAGCACCTTCTCAGACCACAATGCTATAAAACTAGAAATCAACAATAAGAAGAATAAGGTAATAAAGTCAAATACATGGAAACTGAACAACATCCTGCTGAAAAGTGACTGGGTAAAAGAAGAAATTAAATGTGAATTCACGAAGTTCCCAGGAAAAAAAAAAAACGAGAATGAAAAAACAACATACCATAATCTTTGGGACATGGCAAAAGCAGTGCTAAAAGGACAACTTATTGCAATAAATGCACACATCCAAAAGAGGAAAGAACCAAAATCAACACATTAACACAGCATCTTCAACAATTAGAAGCACACCAACAGAGGGAACCTACAGTCACCAAAAGAAAGGAAATAATGAAGATAAGAACAGAAATAAATTAGATGGAAAACCGAAAAACTGTAGAAAGAATTAACAGGACAAGAAGCTGGTTCTTTGAAAGGATTAATAAAACTGACAAATCATTGGCAAAACTAACAAAAGAAAAGAGGGAGAAGACACAAATAACTTGCATTAGAAAACACATGGGTGAAGTCACAATGGAACAAAATTAAATCAAAAGGAAAATAACAGAATATTATGAACACTTGTAAGGAGCTCTGGTAGCATAGTGGTTACAAATCAGGCTGCAAACCACAAGGTCAGCAGTTCAAAACTACCAGCCGCTCCACGGGAGAAAGATGAAGCTTTCTGCTCCTGTAAAGATTTACAGCCTCAGAAACCCTGTACAGGGTCGCTATGGGTTGGAACCAACTCGATGGCACTTAACAACAACAACAATGAACAGCTGTACTCCAAAAAATTTGAAAACTTAGATGAGATAGATATATTTCTAGAAAAACATGACCTACCTAAACTTACTCAGAATGAAGTAGAAAACTTGAACAAACCCATAACAAAAGAAGAAATTGATCAGGTCATCAAAAAACTCCCAACCAAAAGAAGTCCAGGCCCAGATGGCTCTAAGGATGAGTTCTACCAAGCATTCAGGGAAGAACGTCACCAATTCTACTCAAATTATTCCAGAATATAGATGAGGATGGTAAACTACCTAATACACCAATATCTCTGTGAACATAGACGCAAAAATTCTCAACAAAATCCTAGCCAACAGAATCCAATGGCACATCACAAAAAATAATACATCATAACCAAGTGGGTTTCATAAAAGGGATGCAAGGATGGTTCAACATTAGGAAAACAATCAACGTAATCCATCATAAAAATAAGAAAAGGAAAAGAACTACATGATCATATTGACTGATGCAGAAAAGGCGTTTGACAAAATCCAACATAAATTCCTAATAAAAAACACTCAACAAAATAGGAATTGAAGGGAAAATGCTCAACATAATCAAGAGCATATATACAAAACCTAGAGCCTACATCACGCTCAATGGAGAGAAACTGAAAGCCTTCCCTCTGTGAACAGGAACCAGACAAGGATGCCCTTTATCACCGCTCCTATTCAATATTGTGCTGGAAGTTTTAGCCAGAGCTGTACAGCATGAAAGAGAAATTAAAGGCATCCAAATTGGCAAAGAGGAAGTAGAACTCTCCTTATTTGCAGACGATATGATCCTATACATGGAAACCCCCAAAGACTCAGGAAAAAAAACTATTAGTCCTCATTGGAAGATTCAGCAAAGTGGCAGGTATAAGATCAACATACAAAAATCAGTTGGATTTCTCTATAGCAACAATGATAGCACTGAAAATGACATTAGGAAAGTAATACCATTGACAATAGCGGCACAAAGGATGAAATTTAGGAATAAATGTATCCAGAGAAACAGAGGACTTATACAAAGAAAATTACAAAACACTACTACAAGAAACCAAAAGAGACCTACAGAAGTGGAAGAACATACCATGTTCCTGGATAGGAAGACTCAACATCATGAAAATGTCAGTACTGGCCAAAGCAATTTACACATACAATGCAACCCCAATCCAGATTCCAATGACATTCTTCAAAGAGATGGAAATGACAATTACTAACTTTATATGGAAAGAAAAGAGACCCAGGATCAGCAAAGTACTGTTTAAAAAGAAGAACAAGGTTGGAGGTCTCTCGCTACCTGATTTCAAAATTTACTACATGGCTACAGTGGTCAAAACAGTCTGATACTGGTACAGTGAAATATTTACTGATCAATGGAACAGAATAAAGAATCCTGAAATTAACCCAACTACATACAGCCAAATGATTTTTTACAAAGTGCCTAACTAAGCATATTGCATGGGGAGGAGACAGTCTCTTTAACAAATGGTGCTGGCAGAACTGGAAAGTGATATGTAAAAACTGAAACAAGACCTTTGCCTCACACCCTATACAAAAACAAACTCAGCATGGATTAAAGACATAATTGTGAATCCCAGAATTATGAAGGTCATCAATGAAATAATAGGGACTAATGTGAGGGCACTAATTCAGGGCATATACAGACTACCAAACATTTTGAAAAGTACACAAACAAAAACAGACAAAATAGATGAGTGGGACATCTATTTTAAAATTAAAAACTTATGTGCATCAATAGACTTCACCAGAAGAGTAAAAAGGGAACCCACAGAATGGGAAAAAATCTTTGGCAATGACACATCAGATTAAGGACTCAGTTCTAAAATATATAGGAAACTACAACACCTCTACAAGAAAAAGACAAGTAACCCAATTAAAAAAATGCGCGCAGGACATGAACAGACACTTCACCAAGGAG
>NW_006408527.1:29218103-29232592 GCF_000296735.1 Chrysochloris asiatica | reverse complement strand
GGGATTGTAATCATTGCAATGAAATGAAATACAATAGGTTGAATGTGAAGCTGAAGTGGGACAGAGGCAAATAATGATGTATGCACAACCTTGGAACAACAGGGCTCTGGGATACATAGACTGAGACATGGTTTGAATGGAGAAAAGGGGTAAATAATGTTAAGCTGCTTGGCTGTCTTTTGAATCTTGGTTTCCCTGGCATACCGCTATAAAATAGACACTGGAGGGGGACAGAAAGGAATAGCCAGAAATACCACCATGAAAAGCGTGTAAGTCCATCTTCTGCCTATAACTGATTAGAATACCTAAAATGGGACTACAATGTGCCCAGTGAAGGAGGCTTCCTTTGGAGCCTCTGCATTGCACAAGACCATAGGTGGAATTCTGAACAGGATCCAGAATCTTCTGAGGGGAAATTTCTGTTTGAAAGGGCAAGCAGACCAGTCTGGAGTGGCCAGAAGTACAGAAGATACTTCCTGAAAGACCCACTGACAGACAAAATACAAAACAATATAGGCAGGCTAACTGATTACTATAAGAACAAACAAATGGCTCACCCAGGAGACATCAAGTTAAGTGGTCAGGTCCCCCTTAAGGCAAACCTCCTTCTAAGACTAAGGCTCAATGGGAGTACACGCTCTGATTGGTGACCACATTCATCACCGATAAGGGAAAGTGAGGAAAAAAACAGCAATAAAGTTGTGAGCTAAGCCTTACAATGCTCAATAGACTCCTGTGAACCCAGATGGGGACCTGGTTGGCTAGCAGTATGCCAAGTCCAAGGGACTCTTGGACCCAGAGTCAACGACATAGCCACAGAGGACTAGAGTGGAGGGTGAAACATCCAGCTGATAAGAAGAGAGAGCACAAGCATATGCACACCCACACTTGCAGATAATACCCACTTGACCTGGCTTCAATGGCTGGATGATCAGAGCTCAACCAGAAGAAGAAAGAAGATAGAAAAATGAATAATGTGATACAGTTTGATGAACTTAACATACACCTATGGAAGCAGTAGCTCAAGAGAGTGAACAAATCTTCATTTTCACCTCCTCGGCACAAGGAGTGGACAGGGATGGGCAACTTGGACATTGGCTACTCAGAATGGGGGTGCTACAGAGGCAATACGTGACTGGCTTACAACTTTCAAGAGGGAACCTAGATCCAGAGGGCATCGAGCAAGGTAGAATCTCCACTGAGAGTTATCCATTCTGCCTAGTCGGGGCTGATGAAAGGCGATATGGATAGGTCTCTTGTGATACAATAGCGAATAATTGTTATCAGCACTGATTGTAAGGGCAGGAAATGTAAAGGTAGACTTTTGGGGCAAAGGGAGGGGAGTGATTAACCTTGCTGTCTAGGAGCAGAGGCCCCTGGGACCATCAAAGGAGAAGAACAGAGAATGGAACCCTACCCAGAGAAGCAGTGATGTCAGGGGGAGGCAGAGACAATGACGTGAGGAGATGGAGTGGTTTGGAACTCCGGACCCGGAGAGGGAGAGGGGCTGTGTACTGACTGGGGACTGGCTTGCGGGGTATATACCCTTTTGTTGATGGATGATTCATGGAAGGGATTGTAACCATGGCAAGGAAACGATATGCAACGGGATCGATGTGAAACTGATGTTCTCCCATGTAAACTATCAATATAGCATAAAAATTAAAATGACTACTTCTGAATATTTAGTCACTGAAAACATTAAGAATAGCAGTGGAACACTGTCAGCACCATAATATTGAATATTGAACCATGATAAAGAACACCAGAATATTGTCAGATAAAGTGCCAGAAGATGAGCCCCTTAGGTTGGAAGGCACTCAGAACATGACTGGGAAAGAGCTGCATCCTCAAAGTGCAATTGACCGTGATGACATGAATGGAGCAAAGTCCTAGGGACCTTCATTTGCTGATGAGGCACAACTCAAAATGAAGAGATATAGCTGTAAACATCTATTAATAATCAGAACATAAAATGTACGAGGTTTGAATCTAGGAAAATTAGAAATTGTCAAAAATGAAATGGAACGCATAAACATTGAAATCCTAGGCATAAGTGAGCTGAAATGGATCAGTATTGGCCATTTTGATTCTGAAAATCATATGGTTTTACTATGCCTGGAATGAAAAATTGAAGAGTAATGGTGTCACATTCATCAAAAAGAACATATCAAGACTCATCTTGAAATACAAATCTGTCTGTGATAGGATAATATCCATATGTCTGATGGGGCACTGTGGGTTAATGTGCTGGACTGCAAAGTTGGTTTGAACCAAAAGGTCAGCAGTTCAATCTCAGCAGCTGCTCCTCAGAAACCCTATGGTTGCTATGGATCCAAACTGACTTGATGACTCTTAACAACAACAATAAAAACAAAGAAGACCAGTTAATACCACTATTATTCAAATTTACACACCAACCACGAAGTCAGTGATGATGAAATTAAACAATTCTACCAACTTTGTCATCTAAAATTAATCTAACATGCAAACAAGATGTATTGGTTATTAGTGGTGATTGGAATACACAGGTTAGAAACAAAGAAGAAGGATCAATAGTTGGAAAGTATGGCCTTCATGATAGAAATGATGTTGGAGATGGCATGATAAAGTTTTGCAATACCAAAGACTTCCTTGCAAATAACTTTTTTAAACCACAAAAAACACGACTATATACATAGACCTCACCAGATGGCATACACAGAAATCAAAAAGAGTACATCTGTGGAAGGAGATGGTGGAAAAGCTCCGTATTATCAGATAAAATAAGGCTGGGGCAGACTGTGGAAAAAACCATCAATTGTTGTTGTTAAGTGTCGTCAAGTTGGTTCCGACCCATAGTGACTGTGGGTAGGGTTCCATTGAGCAGCTGGTGACCTTGAACCACTGACCTTGCAGTTCAAACCAACTTCTTTGCAGTCCAGTGCAAAATCCGCAGCACCACACCAGGACTACAGACTGTTAGTTACTCATATGCAAATTCAAACTGAAGCTGAAGAAAGTGAAAACAAGCCCACAAGAGCCAAAATATGACCTTGAATATATCGCTCCTGAATTTAGAGAATATCTTAAGAACAGATTTGATACATTAGACACTAAAGACCAAAGACCAGAAGAGTTGTGGGATGACATTAAGAACATCATACAGGAAGAAAACAAAAGGTCCTTGAGAAGACAAGAAAGAAGGAAAAGACAAAATTGATGTCAGAAGAGATTCTGAAACTTGTTCTGCAGCATAGAGACGCTAAAGCAAATGGAAGAAGTAAGGAGGTACAAGAGCTGAACAGGAAATTTCAAAGTTCAGCTCGAGAAGACAAAGTCATATATTATAATGAAATGTGCAAAGACCTGGAATTAGAAAACCAAAAGGGAAGAATACATTCAGCATTTCTCAAACTGGGGGAACTGAAGAAAAAAATCAAGCCTTGACGTGCAGTATTGAAGGATTCTGTGGGCAAATTATTGAATGATGCAGAAAGCATCAAAAGAAGATGGAAGGCATACACAAGAGTTACTGTACCAAAAAGAAATGGTTGATTTTCCAACCATTTCAAGAGGTTGTGTATGATCAAGAACCAATGATCCTGAAGAAAAGAAGTCCAAGTGCATTGAAGTCATTGGCAAAGAACAAGGCACCAGATATTGATGGAATACAAGTTGAAATCTTTCAACAAACTGATTCAGCATTGGAGACACTCACTTACCTATGCCAAGAAATTTGGAGGACAACTAACTGGAAGAGATCCGTATTTGTGCTCATTCCAAAGAGAAGCAACCCAATGGAATGTGGAAATCATGGAATAATATCATTGATACCCTATACAAATAAAGTTTTACTGAAGATATTACAAAAATGGCTGCAACCATAAATTGACAGAGAATTTCCAGATTCAAACCAGATTCAGAAGAGGAGGGAAATGAGGCATTTCATTGCTGATGTCAGATGGATCTTGGCTGGAAGAAGAGCTTATCAGAAAGATGTTTACCTGGGCTTTATTGACTTTGCAAAGGCTTTTGATTGTGTAAATCATTAACAAGTTATGGACAATATAGTGAAGTATGAGTATTCAGAAACACTTAATTGTGCAAATGAAGAGCCTGTACAGAGCAAGGGAACACCGGATGGTTTAAAATTAGGAAAAGTATGTGCCAAGGTTGTCTTCTTTCACCATACTTATTCAATCTGCCTGCTGAACAAATAATCTGAGAAGTTGGATTATATGAAGAAAAACGTGGCATTGGTATTGGAGGAAGATTTATTAATAATCTGTGATATGCTGATGATAAAACCTTGCTTGCTGAAAGTGAAGAGGACTTAAAATGCTTACTGATGAAGATCAAAGGCCACAACCTTTGGTGTGGGTTGCACCTCAATGTAAAGAAAACAAAAATATTCACCACTTGTCCAATAAATATCATCACAATAAATGGAGAAAAGATTGAATTTATTAAAGACTTCATTTTGCTGAGATTAACCCTCAACACTCATGGAAGCAGCAATCAAGAAATAAAATGAAGTATTGCATTAGGCAAATCTGCTGCACAAGACCTCATAAATTGTTGAAGGTCAAAGATGTCAGTATGAAAACTAAGGTGCACCTGACCCAAGCCATGATATTTTCAATAACCTCATATGCACATGAAAGTTGGACAGTGAATAAAGAAGACTGTAGAAGAATTGATGCATTTCAGATATGGTGTTGGAGGAGAATAGTAAAAGTATCCTGGACTGCCAAAAGAACCAACAAATCTGTGTTGTAGGAAATACAGCCAGAATACTCCCTGGAAGCCAGGATGGCCAGAATTGGTCTCTCATACTTTGGAAATATTGTCAGAAGAGACCAGTCCCTGGAGAAGGATATCACGTTTGGTAAAATGGAGAGTTGGAGAAAAAGAGGAAGACCCCCAATGATATTGTGTGGCACAGTGGTAGCAGCAATGGGCAATGATTGTGAGATTGGCCCAGGACTTGGCAGTGTTTTGTTCCTTTGTGCATAGGGTTGGTACTGCCTCGATGGCACCTAACAATAACTATAACAACTATTAGAATCACAAAATACCTGCAGAAAAATGGAGGAAGTTACCCTGCTCGCAGATAAAAAGATTTAACATTGTGGAACTGTCAACAGTATCCAAAGCAATCTATGGATATATAATGCTATCCCAATTCTAACATCATTCTTTAAAGAGATGGAAAAACTAATCTCAATATTTATATGGAAAGGGAAGAGACCACAATTAAGTAAGCATTACTGAGAAAGAAGAAAAAAGTAAGCCTTTCACTTCCCAATATCAAAACTTACTACACAGCCACAGAAGTCAAAACAGCCTGGTACGGGTACAATAAAGTATAGATTAATGGACCAGAATTGAGAACCCAGGAGTAAATCTATTCACTTGTGGTGAGTTGATCTTTGACAAAGGACCACCAAAAATACATTAAATGGTGAAGAGATCATTTCTTCAACAAATGGTGATGACAAAATTGGAAATCCATTTGTAGACCTCTATCTCACATCATATACAAAAATGAACTCAATGTGGATTAAAAACCTAAATGTAAAACCTAGAAATATGCAGATCATCAATGGAAAAATAGAGACAAATTTAGTGGCCATGATACGTGGCATAAATACACTATCAAACAACTGGAAACACACAAACAGCAGAAGACAAAATAGATGACTAAGACCTCCTAGAAATTAGGCACTTATGTACATCAAATGATTTCACCAAAAGACTGAAATGAGAACCCACTGGGAATAAATGTTTGGAAATGATATATCAGACAAAGGACAACTCTCCAAAATATATAGAACGCCTCAATGCCTCAACAAGACTACAGATCATTCAATTTAGAAATGGACAGAGGACATGAACAGACACTTCTCCAAAAAAGACATTCAGGTGGCCAACAAACATATGAATAAATGCTCAGTCATTAGCCATTGTTGTTAAGTGCTGTCAAGTTGATTCCAACCCATAGTGACACTGTATAGGGCTTCCAAGGAGCAACTGTTGAGCTTGAACCACCAACCTTGCAGTTCAAACAACTTTGCAGTCTGACACATTAGCCCACAGTGCCACACCAGGACTTCATAGACATTAGAGAGATACAAATTAAAACACCAATGCGACAGCATTTTACTCCAGTATTAATAGCAAAGCTCCAAAAACCAGAAATCAACAAATACTGGCAAGGATATGGAGAGACCGGTACCCTCTTACACTGCTGGTTGTCATTGCTGTTAGGTGCCATTGAGTCAGTACTGACTCATAGTGACCCTATGCACAATGGAAAGAAACACTGCCCAGTCCTGTCCCAACCTCACAATCATTGATACATTTGAGCCCATTGCTGCAGCAACTGTGCCAATCCATCTTGTTGGGGTCTTCCTCTTTTCCTCCAACCCTCCACTTTACCAAATACAATAGCCTTCTCCAGTGACTGGTCCCTCCTGACAATATGTCAGAATATGAAAGATTGTGCTATCACTGTGGAAAATGGTATGATTCTTCCTCGAAAAAAATGGAAAGAGATAGGCTGTATGATCCAGCAATTCCTTTACTTCATTGTTGTTGTTGTTAAATACCATTGAATCAGTTCTGACACATAACGACCCTGTATAGGGTTTCTGAGGAGTGGCTGGTGAGTTTGAACCACCAGTCTTGTGATTCAAACTGACCTTATGGTCAAGTACTTATCCTACAAGACCACATCAGGACTCCCTACTTGATGTATAATATTAAAACATATGAGATGTGACACAACTAGATGGATGTACACCTATGTTCATTGCTATACTGTTACCAATAGCAAAAAGATGGAGACAGCCTTAATGCACATCAGCAGAATAGTTAAGCAAATCTCAGTACAGAAACCAATAGAGTATTATGCAACTTTAAAGAATAACAAAGCGTCTGCAAAGCACCTCACAACATGAATGAACTGGAAGGGCATTATGCTGAATGAAATTTGTCAATTACAAAAGGACATATATTACATAACACCATTGTAAAAAGTTAAGAAAAGTTTTTCTTGCTAAATGAAGCATTCTCTGATGATGGTTACAGGGTGGGTGTGGGTTTGGGGGGAGGGGAAAACTTGAATAGAGGTAAATAAACTGATGATACATGAAGTGGGTTGAAATCATTGTAATGATACAAAGTGTATAATTTGTTTAATATGGGGCTGATAATCTGCTCTGTAAACCTTCACTCAATTTATAATAAAAACTTTTTCAAATGTAATAAGTGTATCACACCAGTGTTTCACTACAGTATTCTAATAACCTAGTTTCTTTACTTTCTTTCTGTATGTTTTGCATATTAAAAAAAAAAAAAGATGATAGAGAAGGGACTTCCACAATTTTAATTAAAATAATATGAACAACAACATAAACAAACACAAACATAAAAGTGTAAGTATTTTTTAAAAAATGAAACTGTGATTAACCAACCTATCAAATTCTTTGAACTATGGTAGAGCTCTTAATGCATGGAAAACAACTACTACACATTATTACAATAACATTAGTTAATGAAACTTAGAGATAAATCTTTTAAATGTCCCTATCTCTGTAGACAAGTAATAAAAGACTAACAATAATGGTAGGTTCAAAAGAGACAGGAAGTTGTGGAGGAGGAATTTAGGTTTTACCAGACAAGTTTTTGAAAATTACTATGAGCTCTTCCTTTTAATAGGGTTTGTAAACTGTTGAATCAAAGACATCCTCCAGATCGCATGTTCTGAATTTCAACAATACTTGGAACAAATTCACTGCTAATACCATATGGAAAGATGAGAAAATATAGACTTGATATTTTAAAATGTCATGAATTTGTAGGAGAACTCAGAGTACATTTGCACACCCACAAGTGGGTAAAATAAAGAGGCAGTTTAGATTGGAAAAACCCTTTGAATAATAGACTTTGACTGATAGTGGGATAAATCTCCCACCTAGCAATGTTTGTTAGTTCATAACATCACAAACAGAGACTTAGAACTTACCCTCACATAAAGGTGGCAATGTCCATTTTGAAAAAAGCATTTAATTTTATTAGATCCTTTCAAAATAATGGTGTATATTCTGATAACCCTAGTGTTAGAGATTCATATGTTGCACAATATGTTGGGGAGAACCATAGCTGCTATCTCAAATAGTATCAGATTTGAGTTGATTATCCATTATATACGATTATGAACGCTTCTTTATATTATAAAGTATAAAATGTGTAGAAAGAAGGTTGAACTGTGTCTATGTTCCTCATTTACTTGATTTGTTGTTGTTGTAGTGTGCCATTGAGTCAGTTCAGACTCACAGAAGTTTTTGTCTAGGGTTCCCAAGGATTGGCTTGTGGATTTGAACTGTCACCTTTGTTATTAGCAGTCCAGTGCTAATCTTAAAGTGCCATGCTATACAGGTAAGTGAGGGGGGAAAGGCAAGAATAAGAAAGGTAGGCAATAGGAATATGACATTTTTAGACATCCCAAAAATGGAGAACATTTTTATTGACTATTGTTGATTGCCATTGAGTCGATTCCGAATAATAACGATCCTGTAGAATAAAGTAGAACTGCCCCAAAAGGTTTTCTATGCTGTAAACTTTACAGGATCAGACTGCTGTTCTTTTCTAACCTGAAGTCACTGGGTAGGTTCAAAATGCTGACCTTTCAGTTAGCCTTGGAAAACTAAACCATTGCACCATTATAATTACAACAAAAATGATAATTAATTAATTGTAAAATTGGAATTTGTACCCCATTCTAACTGCTGACCATGAGATTAGCAGCCCGATTTGTAACCACTATGCTACCAGAGCTCCTACTTTAAAAGATGCTATACCATAAATGTATGCAAATAATATGGATGAGCTGAGGAAGACTTCATCCAGTGTAGAGAGATAAAGCTCAGAAAGGGCTTCCTGAAAGAGACAATCCATGACCTGAGTGGAATTGTCTCAATAAGAGAGGGTCGGGATGGTATATATTCTTGGCAGAGGAATTGAAATAAACTAAGAGACAGAGTTAAAATATATATCAAACAAACTACGAGATATAGTTAACTAGAGTATACTTAATGGAGTCCTAGTGTGGTTATGCAGGTTAATGTGCTGAACAGCAAGGTTAGTTTGAACCACACGGTCAGTGGTTCAAGCTCACCACCCAATCCCCAGAAACCCTATATAGGGTTGCTATGAGTAGAACCAATTCAACAGCACTAAACAACAACTATATAAAAATATATAGAGATGTAAAGAGACATCTGAAGTAAATTTGCATCACTGAACATAATACAATTTCATAACAGAACATACTTAATAATCATTTTGCTCAGATCAACCATCAACACTCATGGAAGCAGCAGTCAAGAAATCAATCAACATACTGCATTAGGAAAAACCTGCTGTACAAAACCTCTTTAAAGTGTTCAAGAGTAAAATTGTCAGTTTGAGAACTAAGATGGCACCTGAGCCAAGCCATTGCATTTTCAATAGCCTCACATGCAAGTGAAAGGAAGACCAAAGAAGAATTGATGCATTTGAGTTATGGTGTTGGAGGAGAATATTAAACACAGCATGAACTAGAGGCAGGGCTTGATGGCAGACTAGACAGAGAGGTTGTGCAGACCCTCACCAGTAAAAACACAAAATACCAGGCAAAACAGATTCCGAGGATAGTTCTGGAACTCTGAACTTCAGATAAAGTGATAAATAAGGGAATCCACTGCGTACTGGAATAAAATTTGAAGCAGAAGCAAGAAAAGAGGTGGCTTCTGATCTGGGTGACCAACAAGTTCTACTGCAACTATTTTGCATGGGATTGACAGATCTGCGGAGATAAAGGTTAGAGCATACCTTTTTAGTTTTCTCTTGCTCTATCTACTTATCTCTGCTCTGGTTCCCATAGGGAATACCTGAATAAGTGGACACCCCAAGAAAGGTAGAAGTATCTGCACAGCAAGAATCACTGGGTGCAGAATTGAAGAAGTAGGAGGAGTCAACAGGAAGAGCTTAGTGTGTCCCCCAAAGTGGGTCTGGCCAGCTCTAGGTTGGTTCTCACTAAGAGAAACAGGTGAATGGACTATAGGATTGGTGGTGGTGGTGATGATGGTGGTGGTGTGCCATGGAGACATTTTTAACTCGTAGTGACTCTGTATAGGGTTTCCAAGGCTGTAAATTTTTGCAGGAGCAGAAAACCTCACTTTTCTCCCACAGAACAGCTGGCAATTTCAAACTTCTGACCTTGAGGTTAGCAACCCAACTCATAACCACTATGCTACCAGAGCTCATTGGACTTTAGGGGGAAAGGGGGGAGGAGAAAAAGGTTGAAACCATGAGTTATATCATAAGGCTCAGTGGGAACATCTTCAAATTTCTCAGGTGGCTTTGAAGGCAATAGGCTGTAAAGTGGCCATAAAGTCTTACTCATGTTTTGCCAGTTTTTTGTTTGTTTTTGCAATTTTGGACTTTCATATCTAGTCTAGAATTTTTGGTCCTCTTATCTTGGGGGTTCTGTTTCTCTTCTTGCCTTACCCAATAAGAAACCACAATTGAGCCCATACAGCTAAGCTACAATCACACTCTATAAAACTGCACCATCTGGCAAGGGTCAGTACCAGCTGCTATACACCAGAACAGCATCTACAACCAACACCTGAAAAATTACTCTGAATTGAGCTATAAGAGCAGTGAAAACAGAAGCCCAGCTCCTGATCACACCTATCAGGAGGCAATCAGAGACAATATAAGAATACATTCATCTAATCAATACAAAGTCTACAACACCACAATGACTAAAAAGCAAAAGAAAATTTCTTCTCAAACAAAAAAGCAGCTCAAACAAACAACCAAGAAGAGCTAGAATTTACAGAGGGGGGAGAACAGATTTGGAACCACCCAAAAAGGAGAATGATATTAAGGTTCATTCAAATGTTCCAAAGAAAGGTAGAGAAAAACTAGGAAAAGTTCAGAAAAGCACTACAGGAACAATCAGACAAAATAGATACAGGATTGGAGACAATACAAAACTGGCAAAAAGAGTCCAGACGATCAATACTAACTTATCAGAAATGGAAAATACACTGAAAGAGCAAAGGAGTAGAATTGAAGGATGGAAGCCAGAATCAGCAAGCTTGAAGACAAATCTCTCAATACTGCTCAGATACAAGAACAAGCATGAAAAATAAAGAAAGTCTGAAGAAAGCCTAAGATTCATAGGGGGAAACATGAAGAGGAATAATCTATGGGTGATTGGAGTTCCAGAACAGGAAGAATCAAAGAAAACCACAGAAGAGATCATTGAAGAGCTGCTGGAAGAAAATTTCCCTAACATCTTGAAAGACAAGAAGACAAGCATTCAAGAAGCTGAACAAACAAACCCCAGGCCAGATGTTGCTGTTATTGTTAAGTGCTGTCGAGTGTGTTCCAACTCAAAGCAACCCTGTAGAGGGTTTCTGAAGAGTGGCTGGTGAGCTGAAAGCGCCATCCTTGGGGGTCAAACCAAGCTTGCAGTCCAACCAGAACTCTAGGAAGAATAGACACCAAAAGAAAGTCACCAAGACATATCATAATCAAACTATCCAAAAGAAAAGGACAGAATCCTTAAAGCAGTTAGAGAAATAAGAAGTGTTACCTACAAAGCCAAGTCAATAAGATTAAGCTCTGGTGAAAAAAGATGGGATAAGATTCTTATGATTCAATAATGAGGTTTTTTTTTTGTTTTGTTTTTTAATGTTTTATTGTGAATTATGTGGTAGTTTACATAGGAGAACATTAGTTTTACATTCATCCTATCATATATCGTTTCATTGCCATGGTTACAATCCCCTCGAAGCATCATCAACCAACCAAAGAGTATACACTACAAGCCTGCCTCCAGTTGTCAGCACACAGCCCCACTTGCTCTGTGTGTCCACAGTCCGCAACTGCTCCATCACTCCACGTCATTGTCTCTGCCTCCATCTCAGGCATCACTGCTTCCCTGGGTAGAGTCCCGCTCTCCACTCTTCTCCCTTGATGGTCTCAGGGACCTCCACTTCTAGACTATAAAGTTAATCACTCCCCTCCTTACCACAAAATGTCTACCTTTACATTTCCAACACTCCATAATCAGTCCTGATAACAATTATTCACTATTGTCTCACAAGAGACCTATCTGCATTTCATTTCATCAGCCCCACCTAGACAAATTATATACTACTCAGTGGAGATTCCACCTTCCTTCATGCCCTCTGAATATAGGTTCCCTCTTGAAAGCTTGCAAGCCAGTCACTTCTTGCATTTGTAGTCTCCCCTCCCCCCCACCATTTTGGGTAGCCAATGTCCAAGTTGTCCATCCCTGTCTACACTGTGTATGGAGGGAGTGGGAATGATCCTTGCTGTAAGGATTTGTTCCCTCTTATGAGCTACTGCATCTATAGGTGTAGGATAAATTCATCAAATTGTATCAGATTACCCTTTTTTTCCTCTTCTTTGTTCTTCTGGTTGAGCTCTGATCATCCAGTCATTGAAGCCAGGTCAAGTGGGTATGTATTATCTGCAAGTGTGGGTGTTCTTGTGCATATGCCCTCTCTTCTTATCAGCTGGACATGCTTCACTCTCCACTTTAGTCCTTTGTGGCTATGTCACTGACTCTGGGCCCAAGAGTCCCCAGGCCTTGCCACACTGCTGGCCTACCTGGTTTCCACCCAGATTCACAGGAGTCTATTAGACATTGCAGGGCTTAGCTCACTGGTTCATTGCTTTTTTTCCCTCACTTCCTTTTATGGGTGATGAGCGTGGTCACCAATCAGAGTGTGTATTCCCATTGAGTCTTAGTCTTAGAAGGGGGTTTGCCATGAGGGAACTCTACTACTTGCCTTGATGTCTCCTGGGCAAGCAACTTGCTTATTCTCGTAGTAACAGTTGGTCTGCCTATATTTTTTTTGAATTTTTCCTGTAACTCTTTCTTTCAAGAAGTATCTTCTGTTCTTATAGCCTATCCAGGCTGGTCTGCTCTTCCTTTCAAGTGGAAATTTCCAATCTCTGAAGATCTCAATATGGTTCAGGCTTCCACCTATAGTCTTATGTAATGCAGAGGCTCCACAGGAAGCCTCCTTCACTGGGCACATTGTAACCCCATTTTAGGTATTCCAATCAGTTACAGGCAGAAGACGGACTTACAAGCTTTCTATGGTGATATTTCTGGCTATTCCTTTCTCTCCCCCTCCAGTGTCTATTTTATAATATAATGAAAGGAAAACCAAGATTCAAAAGAAAGACAAGCATCTTAACATTATTTCCCCTTTTCCCCATTCCAACCGTGTTTCAATCTCTGTATTCTAGAGCCCTGTTGTTCCAAGGTTGTACATACATCATTATTTACCTGTGTGCCACTTAGCCCATGGAAACCTGCCTAATTGTTCTCCCATCTGCTTTGTTCTTCCATTCCCCTCTCCCTTCTTGTATATTGCCCACCTCACCAGCTCCCAAACTATCCTGTGTCTATTCCCTGCCTTGTGCTCCACCTTACCCTCACTCCTCTCACCACCCCCAACATCCCAGCAACCAGCAAAGAATCCACCCCCCTTTAATATGGGTTCTTTTTCTTAGTCTTTTACAGTAGTGGTTCTATGCAGTATTGCTTCTTTTGTGACAGACTAATTTCACTCAGCATAATATCCTCAAGGTTCATCCATGTTACGCAGTAGCTTACTGCTTCCTTGTTATTTTTCAAGGTAGCATAGTATTCCATTGTGTGTATGTACCACAGTTTGTTTATCCATTTTTCAATTGATGGGCACTTTGGCTGCCTCCATCTTTCTGCTATTGTAAATAGTGCTGCTATGAACATTGGTGTACATATATCTTCTCATGTAGTGGCTCATATTTTTTGTGGGTATATACAAAACAGAGGAATTACTGGATCATAAAGTATTTCTATTTGCAACCTTCTGAGGAAGCACCACATTGCTTTCCAGAGAGGTTGGACCATTTTGCAGTCCCACCAGCAATGCAGGAGTGTCCCAGGCTCTCCACATCCCCGCCAGCATTTATTGTCCTCCACTTTTTGGATCTTTGCTGCTATTGTTGGTGTGAGATGATATCTCATTGTTGTTTTGATTTGCATCTGCCTAATGGCTAGTGATCGTGAACATTTCTTCATATGTTTGTTGGCTGCCTGGATCTGTTCCTTAGTGAAGTGTCTGCTCATGTCCTGTGTCCATTTTTTAATTGGGTTATTTGTCTTTTTCTTGTAGAGGTGTTGTAGTTTCCTAAATATTTTAGAAATGAGTCCCTAACCTGATGTGTCATTGCAAAAGATTTTTTCACATTCTGTGCGTTCCAAACGGCTACAATCATACATTGACAGAGAACTTCCAGAGGTTCAAGCTGGAGTTAGAAGAGGCCGTGGAATGAGAGATATAATTGCTGATATCCGAAGGATCTTGGCTGAAAGCGGAGAATACCAGAAGGATGTTTACTTGTGCTTTATTGACTATGCAAAG